>NW_028274819.1:55841712-56147001 GCF_037043125.1 Eumetopias jubatus
TAGGGGACCCTATTCCAACTGGCCCCCAGAATTGAGCTGGATATCTACCAGACCACTCTGAGCACCCACGAAATCAGCCTGAGATGTAAGAAGATCTGGATCTCTACAAACAGAATATTGCAGGCAGTTGGTTTCGAGGTACCAAGCGGGGAGCCGTGATTCCGCAGGCAGATATTGGAGGATAAACGGCAGCTGGAGGGAGTCTGGCCGTGGGGATCCTACACTGCTGGTGCGCGATAGCCTCCCACACTGGGGACAGGCACAGACTCACAGACCAGTAGCAGCGGGGAAAGGACTTTAGGGCAACCTGGAGGGACGGGGTCACGCCTGCGAACTCGGAGCGGCTGGAGGTTTTAGAAGCACAAAGGGAAGAGACGTGCCCTGACCTGGAGGCAGGACTGGGGGCGCTGCGAAGGGGCGCACAACCCAGGGCGCTGCAGTTTATAGTAGCACAGACAGAAACGGAGATAGTGTGGCCTGGAGAGCTCATTAAAGAACAGACTGCAATCTCTCTGCTCTGAGGCAGAGGGTTGGAAACGGTCTCTTCGGCTCTGACTCTCGGAAGAGACGGAGAAAGCCACCAGGGAAAGCCGCCAGAGAACAAAAGCCCCCAAAACTGGTTACCACTGAGCCCATCCCCCAGCACAGGGGAGGCAGGGCAACTCTGCCCAAACAGGGTTGCCTGACTAACAGCGCAGCAGGCCCCTCCCCCAGAAGACAGGCTGGGAGAACAAGAGGCCAGCAACCCTAAGGTCCCTAGAAAACAGGTGCATCTTCCTTGGGTTCTGGTCAATAATTGGACTCTATACATTCCCTCAACCCCCCATCAACAGAATGACTAGGAGGAAGAACCCCTAAAATAGGAAAGACTCAGAGATTATGACTTATGCCACAGATTTACAAATGGATGCAGATATAACCAAGATGTCGGAGATGGAATTCAGGCTAGCAATTGTGAAGACAATAGCTAGAATGGAGAAATCAATTAATGGCCACATAGAGTCTCTAAGGGCAGAAATGAAAGCTGAATTGGCAGAACGTAAAAATGCTATCAAGGAGATCCAATCTAATCTAGATAATCTAACAGCTAGGGTAAATGAGGCAGAAGAACGAATTAGTGACCTGGAAGACAATTTAATAGATAAAAAGGGAAAAGAGGAGGCCAGGGAAAAACAATTCAGAATCCAAGAAAATAGAATCAGAGAAAGAAGTGACACCATGAAGCATTCCAATGTCAGAATTATTGGAATCCCAGAGGGACTGGAGAGAGAGAGAGGACTAAAAGATACATTTGAGCAAATCGTAGCTGGGAACTTCCCTAATCTGGGGAATGAAACAAACATTCGTGTCCTAGAGGCAGAGAGGACCCCTCCCAAGATCAAGGAACACAGGCCAACACCCCGGCATGTAATAGTAAAACTCGCAAATCTCAGAACCAAGGAAACCATCTTAAGGGCAGGTAGGGGGAAGAGATTCCTTACGTACAGAGGGAGGAACATCAGAATAACGTCAGACCTATCCACAGAGACCTGGCAAGCCAGAAAATCCTGGCAAGACATATTCAGGGTACTAAATGAGAAGAACATGCAGCCAAGAATACTTTATCCAGCAAGGCTGTCATTTAGAATGGATGGAGAGATGCAGAGCTTCCAAGACCGGCAGAAACTGAAAGAATATGTGACCACTAAGCCGGCCCTGCAAGAAATATTAAGGCGGATCCTATAAAAGGAGAAAGACCCCAAGAGTGATACACAACAGAAATTTACAGGGACAATCTATAAAAACAACGTCTTCACAGGCAACATGATGACAATTAATTCATATCTTTCAATAATCACTCTCAACGTGAATGGCCTAAATGCTCCTCTAAAACAGCACAGGGTTGCAGATTGGATAAAAAGACAGGACCCATCCATATGCTGTCTACAAGAGCATTTTGAACCTAAAGATACATCCAGAATGAAAGTGAAGGGATGGAGATCCATCTTCCATGCCAGCGGACCTCAAAAGAAAGCTGGGGTAGCAATTCTTATATCACACAAATTAGATTTTAAACTCAAGTCTGTAGTTAGAGACACAGAAGGACACTATATCATTTTTAAAGGGTCTATCCAACAAGAAGATCTAACAATTGTAAATACCTATGCCCCCAACATGGGAGCAGCCATCTACATAAGCCAACTGTTAACCAAAATAAAGAGTCATATTGATAACAATACGTTAATTGTGGGAGACCTCAATACTCCACTCTCACCAATAGACACATCATCTAAGCAGAAAATCAACAAGGAAACAAGAGCTTTGAATGATACACTGGACCAGATGGACCTCAGAGATATATACAGAACATTCCACCCTAAAACAACAGAATACTCATTCTTCTTGAGCGCACATGGAACTTTCTCCAGAATAGACCATATACTGGGTCACAAACCAGGTCTCAACCGATACCAAAAGACTGAGATTATTCCCTGCATATTCTCAGACCACAATGCTTTAAAACTGGAACTCAATCATAAGAAAAAATTTGGCAGAAATTCAAACACTTGGAAGCTAAAGACCACTCTGCTCAAGAATGTTTGGGTCAACCAGGAAATCAAAGAAGAACTTAAACAATTCATGGAAATCAATGAGAACGAAAACACATCAGTCCAAAACCTAAGGGATACTGCAAAGGCGGTCCTAAGGGGGAAATACATAGCCATCCAAGCCTCACTCAAAAAAATAGAAAAGGCCCGAATTTACCAACTAACTCTACACCTTAAAGAACTAGAGAAAAAGTAACAAACGATGCCTAAGCCACACTTTAGAAGAGAAATAATTAAGATAAGAGCAGAGATCAATGAATTAGAAACCAGAAACACAGTAGATCAGATCAACGAAACTAGAAGTTGGTTCTTTGAAAGAATTAATAAGATCGATAAACCACTGGCCAGACTTATCAAAAGAAAAGAGAAAGGACCCAAATTAATAAAATTATGAATGAAAGGGGAGAGACCACGACTAACACCAAGGAAATAGAAACAATTATTAGAAATTATTATCAACAACTATATGCCAATAAACTGAGCAATCTGGATGAAATGGATGCCTTCCTGGAAACCTATACCCTGCCAAGACTGAAACAGGAAGAAATTGACAACCTGAATAGGCCAATAACCAGTAACGAGATTGAAGCAGTGATCAAAAACCTCCCAAAAAACAGAGTCCAGGGCCTGACGGATTCCCTGGGGAATTCTACCAAACATTCAAAGAAGAAATAATACTTATTCTACTGAAGCTGTTTCAAAAAATAGAAACAGAAGGAAAACTTCCACACTCATTCTATGAGGCCAGCATTACCTTAATCCCCAAACCAGGCAAAGACCCCATCAAAAAGGAGAAGTTCAGACCAATATCCCTGATGAATATGGATTCCAAAATCCTCAACAAAATGCTGGCTAATAGGATCCAACAATACATTAAAAGGATCATCCACCACGACTAAGTGGGATTTATCCCCGGGATGCAAGGGTGGTTCAACATTCACAATGCTGAATCAATCAATGTGATAGAACACATTAATAAGAGGAGAGAGAAGAACGATATGGTCCTCTCAATTGATGCAGAAAAAGCATTTGACAAAATACAGCATCCTTTCCTGATTAAAACTCTTCAGAGTATAGGGATAGAGGGAACATTCCTCAAGTTCATAAAATCCATCTATGAAAAACCCACAGCGAATATCATACTCAATGGGGAAAAGCTGAGAGCCTTTCCCTTAGGATCAGGAACACATCAAGGATGCCCATTCTCACCACTATTGTTCAACATAGTACTAGAAGTCCTAGCAACAGCAATCAGACAACAAAAAGAAATAAAAGGTATTCAAATTGGCAAAGAAGAAGTCAAACTCTCTCTTTTCGCAGATGACATGATACCTTATGTGGAAAACACAAAAGACTCCACCCCCAAATTACTAGAACTCATACAGCAATTCAGTAATGTGGCAGGATAAAAAATCAATGCACAGAAATCGGTTGCTTTCTTATACACTAACAATGCAACTGTAGAAAGAGAAATTAGAGAAACGATTCCATTTACAATAGCACCAAAAACCATAAGATACCTTGGAATAAACCTAACCAAAGAGGTAAAGGATCTGTACTCTAGGAACTACGGAACATTCATGAAAGAAATTGAAGAAGACACAAAAAGATGGAAAACTATTCCATGCTCATGGATCGGAAGAATAAACATTGTTAAAATGTCTATGCTACCCGGAGCAATCTATACCTTCAATGCCATCCCGATCAAAATTCCAATGACATTTTTCAAAGTGCTGGAACAAACAGTCCTAAAATTTGGATGGAATCAGAAAAGACCCCGAATCGCTAAGGAAATGTTGAAAAAGAAAAAACAAACATGGGGGCATCACGTTGCCCGATTTCAAGCTATATTACAAAGCTGTGATCACCAAGACAGCATGGTACTGGCACAAAAACAGACATATAGACCAATGGAACAGAATAGAGAACCCAGATATGGACCCTCAACTCTATGGTCAAATAATCTTCGAGAAAGCAGGAGAAAACATGCAATAGAAAAAAGACAGTCTCTTCAATAAATGGTGCTGGGAAAATTGGACAGCCACATGCAGAAGAATGAAACTCGACCGTTCTCTAACACCACACACAAAGATAAACTCAAAATGGATGAAAGACCTCAATCTGAGACAGGAATTCATCAAAATCCTAGAGGAGAACATAGGCAGTAACCTTTTTGACATCGGCCACAGCAACTTCTTTCAAGATACATCTCCAAAAGCTAGTGAAACAAAAGCAAAAATGAACTTTTGGGACTTCATCAAGATAAAAAGCTTCTGCACAGCAAAGGAAACAGTCGACAAAACAAAGAGGCAACCCACAAAATGGGAGAAGATATTTGCAAATGACACTACAGATAAAGGGCTGGTATCCAAGATCTATAAAGAACTTCTCAAACTCAACACCCAAAAAACAAATAATCAAGTCAAAAAATGGGCAGAAGACATGAAAAGACACTTCTCTGAAGAAGACACACAAATGGCTAACAGACACATGAAAAAACATTCATCATCATTAGCCATCAGGGAAATTCAAATCAAAACCACATTGAGGTACCACCTTACAAGGGTTAGAATGGCAAAAATGGACAGGGAAAGCAACAACAAATGTTGGAGAGGTTGTGGAGAAAGGGGAACCCTCTTACACTGTTGGTGGGAAAGCAAGTTGGTACAGCCACTTTGGAAAACAGTGTGAAGGTTCCTCAAAAAATGAAAAATAGAGCTACCCTATGACCCAGCAATTGCATTCCTGGGTATTTACCCCAAAGACACAGATGTAGTGAAAAGAAGGGCCATATGCACCCCAATGTTCATAGCAGCAATGTCCGCAATAGCCAAACTGTGGAAAGAGCCGAGATGCCCTTCAACAGACGAATGGATAAAGAAGATGTGGCCCATATATACAATGGACTCTTACTCAGCCATCAGAAAGGATGAATACCCAACTTTTACATCAACATGGATGGGACTGGAGGAGATTATGCTAAGTGAAACAAGTCAAGCAGAGAAAGTCAATTATCATACAGTTTCATTTATTTGTGGAACATGAGGAATAGCATGGAGGACATGAGGAGAAGGAAGGGAAAAATGAAGGGGGGGTAATCGGAGGGAGAGATGAACCATGATAGACTACGGACTCTGAGAAACAAACAGGGCTTCAGGAGAGGGGGGAGGGGGGATTGGTCAGCCTGGTGATGGGTATTAAGGAGGGCACGTACTGCATGGAGCACTGGGTGTTATATGAAAACAATGGATTGTGGATCACCACATCAAAAACTAATGATGTACTGTCTGGTGACTAACATAACATAATGAAATTTAAAAAATTAAAAGTAAAATAAAAAATAAAATAATTGAAAAAAATAAAATTTAAATTTAAAAAAATGATCATGTATTATGTTCACTTTTAGAAGTATACTTTAATAACAACACAAGTAAAATATATCAGGGCATCATTATGGCAACATAGTAATATGCATATGCCATAGTATCCAATCATACTCTTAGATCTATAACTATATACTAAAGATAATAAAAATTGATACTATAAAATTTTAGCATTATAAAATAGTTCTGCAATAAAGAAGAAATTATTTTTCAGATATAAATTAAAGTAGAATATATGTCACACCAGATAAAGTCTATATCAGCAAAGATAATTGGCATGTTAATTATTACATATACATTTCAGTATATGTGTTTTCAGTACTTAATGAATGAAAATACATTCCATTAAGCTGTCAGTTTGCCAGGTAGCTTGATCAACAAGACATTAGAAACAGTTAACAAAAAAAAGCAAGAAAATGTATTTCTACGATTCATAGGATCTCTAAGTTAGAAGGGACTTTGCTTAGAGATTATCTATAATGACTTCTACCATATATATGACAGGACTACCCTCTTTTGCCTTGTGAATGAAGGAAAGAATAAATTTGAATATGTACTATGTACTAAGCTCTGTGCCAAACAAGATGGTAGACTAGATGACCTGAAAATTCTCTCTATAAATACCTTAAAATGTTAGCTAGTGTCAGAAAAACATTATTATCTAAAATGCACAGCTTAGTTCATAAGAAGAAAAGGGAAAACTCCAGGCAATGGGAAAATAGGAAAACCAGAGTGATATAATGCTGTGAGCTGATGGTGTGACTGCCCGGGGTTTAGGAACTGTCCATTTATCTGGTTTTTGAGTTGTAATGCCCACGTGGAACATAGGAAATTGGAGATCTGAGACTCCCCACCCCAACCATCAGTGGAAAGACAGAATAGAAGTTCTGCCCACTAATTATAGAAAGGTGTTGAGGAAACATGTCTGTTCTACTGGGGTATTAAAAACTTTCAAATCTGAGGTCTCAGTTAACACAGAAATTGCTCCCAGTCAGTGAAACTCCTGGTTCCCGCAGAAATTAAAAAAACAAAACCAAAACTGCTCTGAGTGATGCTCCCACATTCCAAGCCACAAAAAAGATTCTATCCATAGGCCCTGAAAGTCTATGAATGAAAATTTATAAAACATGAGAAAAAATATCTAGCCTTTCCTTTCTCCTTTCCCATTTCTTCTTGCCTTTGTATATGGATATGATGCCTAGAGGTACAACCATTATATGATGTTCACACTTGAAGGAAAGGCCAGAAAAACTGCAGAGATGAAAGGCCCAACAACACTGAGCTATAGAACCCTGCCAGCAGCCACCTACCTCTGGACTTTACTTTACGTGGGAAAAATAAACTCCTATCAGCTTAAACCATTTTTGTGGGTTTTCCGAACCTGTACCAGAAACTATCCCTATCTGATATAATAACAGAAAAATCCATGCAACAAAACATACCCATGAACAAACTTTGAAAGAAATATGAAAAGGGGTGCCTGGGTGGCTCAGTTGGTTAGGCACTGGACTCTTGATTTCATTCAGCTCAGGTCATGATCTCAGGGTCGTGAGATCAAGCCCCACCTTGGGCTCCACGCTGGGCATGGAGCCTGTTTAGGATTCTCTCTCTCACGCTCCCTCTGCGCCTCCCTCTCCCCCGCTCTCTCTCCCTCTCTCAAAAAAAAAATTCTTAGAAGAAATATGAAAGACCTATTAAAAAATATTTAAAATATTACTAAAGCATATAATAGAAGTCTTGAAAGAATAGAAAGATACATCCTGTTCATGAGTAAAGAGACTCAAAAAATATTATAAAAATATTAAAGCTTCCTAAATTAATCTATAAATGAAATATGATACCAATAAAAATGCCAAAATAACTTTTTTCCCCAAATGGAAAAAATATCATAATACCATGCATGGAAAAATATAAATAAAGTCAAAGTCAAATGATGATATGGGGGGAAAATACCTGCAAAACAGATGACCAAGAGCTACTTTTTACATATACGGAGTTCCCATAGATCACTAAGAAAAAGAGCAATAACCCAAGAGAAAAATGGACAAAACCTTTTACAGACATCTGAGGAAAGGGAAAACAAATATCATGCAAATAAATGAAAAGATCCTCAACCTTACTCATAAAACAGGTACAGATTAAACATAACATTTTCTCCTATTTGACGGCAAAGACCAAAATGATAATATGGAAGGTATGGGATAAAGACCCTCATACACTCTTAGTGAGAGTATCAATTGGTGCAACCACCTTGAATAGAGAGTGACAAATTTCCTTTCATATCTCTTTGACTCAAAAGTTTCACTTCTAGAAAGTTATCCTATAGATCAACAGTGCCATAGAAGTATAATGTGAGCCACAAATGCAAGCCACTTATGCAATTTTAAATTTTCTAGTAACCACATTAAAAAAGATAAAAAGAAACAGTTGAAATTAACAGTAATATACTTCATACAGCCCAATATAGCCAAAATATTATCATTTCAATATGTAATCAATATAAAATTCATGAAATATTTTACATTCTTTTTTCATACTAAGTCTTTGAAATCTGGTGTGTATGTTACGCTCTCAGTACACCTCAATTCAGACTAGTCATATTTTAAATGTTCAATAGCCATAGGTGGCTAGTGGCTAGGATATTGGACAATGCAAATATAAGATGAAAAGAATAAAAGCAACAGCTAACATTTATTGGGCACGAGGCATTTTTCATGCAATATCTCCTTTAATCCTCACTCTCACCCTATAACCTTGGTTCTATTATTATCCCTAGTATGCAGATGAGGAAACTAAAGCACAGAGAAATGAACTTGCACAGGGTCACAAAGCTCTGAGTGGCACCGACAGGTTTTATTTATTTATTTTTAAAGATTTTATTTATTTATTTGAGAGAGAGCAAGCGAGAGAGCATAAGCAGGCGGAGCAGCAAGGGGAGAGGCAGAGGGAGAGGGAGAAGCAGGCTCCCCACTGAGCAGGGAGCCAGATGCGGGGCTTGATCCCAGGACTCTGGGATCATGACCTGAGCTGAAGGCAGACGCTTAACCAAGGCGTCCTATAGACAGGTTTTAAACCCAACCCATAGTCCTAACTACTATTCTATACTTATTATATAAATCTACGTGCACATATGAACGAAGACATATGTAGAAGAACATTCTTTGTAGCACTGTTTATAAGCAGCAGAAGATCAGAAATAAATGAACTATTCACCAACAGAGGATTGGTTAAATAAGTCAGGATTATGGGGAGGCTGAATGGCTCAGTCGGTTAAATGTCCGACTCTTCATTTCAGCTCAGGTCATGATCTCAGGGTCATAAGATTGAGCCCCATTTTGGGCTCCATGCTCAGTGTGGAGTCTGCTTGAGATTCTCTCTCTCTCCCCCTCTCCCTCTGCCCCTCCTCCCACCCATGCGTTCTCTCCTTGCTGATCAGGGAGCCTGCTTCTCCCTCTCCCTCTGGTTCCTCTCTGCCTTGCTCGTGTTCTCTCTCTCTCTCAAATACATATTCTTTAAAAAAATAAATACAATAAAATAAGTCAGGATTTGTTATATAGATTTTTAAAGATGAATGAGGCAGACCTATCTCCCTATCAATTGATTGATTGAGAGAATGATCTCTAAGATGGTTTCATACTGTTGTGTGAAAAATGCAAGGCGCAGAACACTCCATAATAGTACTCTACCATTTATGGAAAAAAAATGTGGGAGTGACAAATACATATATGATTACAAATGCTGGGGGGTAACTAAAACCAGAAACAGTATTTGCTTCTGAAATGGGGTACTGGGGGTGGGGAAAGGAATGGGAGAGATACTCTTTACTGTTGAACTTTATATAGTCTTTAACTTTTATCCTTTTTACTTTGTGCTTATATTTTAAGAAAAAAAAAAAAACCTTTGAGGCTTTCCTATGTGACAAGTATGTTTACCAGCAATGAACATCAAAACAGACTAAGTCCCTTCACCCATGAGTTTATATTGGAGAACAGGGTTGGAGAAGGTCAAACAAACAAGTCAATAAAGAAACAATTCATCCTCAAGATAGCAGATAATCAGAAACAGTGATAAGCTCTGTGAAGGAAATAAACAAGATGGTGAGAAAGTCACTGAGGGAAGCCACTTCAGATAAGTGGCCTGGGAAGGTCTCTTCAAGGAAATAACATCTGGGCAGGAACCTGAAGGATGAAAATAAACAAATCTGCAAGATGAAGGCAAGAGCAATGCAAGCAGAGGCAAAACCATTTACAAAGGCTCAGAGATGGGAGAGGGTTTGGTATACTGGAGGACGAAGGAACAGGAAGAAGCGGGAGTATGACAGAACACAGTGAGGACAGGAATGAATAAATGAGGTTGGAGAGGTAGGCAGGAGACAGTCCTATAAACCCGAAAATGGATTTTAGGGAGAACAATGGGAAGACACCAGCTAGGATGCTGCGGCTCTGACATAAGATGACAATGCTTTGGAATGGTGGAGGCAGAAGAAGTGAGCAGAAGCAAACATATTCCAACATTCCTTTTATTTTACTTTTTTTAAGGATTTTATTTATTTATTTGACAGAGAGAGACACAGTGAGAGAGGGAACACAAGCAGGGGGAGTGGGAGAGCGAGAAGCAGGCCGATCAGGGAGCCCAACATGGGGCTCGATCCCAGGACCCTGGGACCATGACCTGAGCCGAAGGCAGATGCCCAACAACTGAGCCACCCAGGCACCCCCCCAACATACATTTTAAGACGTACAATTTGTAGAACCTGTTTGTGGGTTAAATGTTAGGAGCGAAGGAAAAGGACTAATCAAGAATAATTTTTCATTTTTGTTTGGGTGGGTGGTAGTGCCAATTTACAGAGACCAGGAAGAATGGGGGAGGAACACATTGGGGTGTGTATGTGAGAGCCTGTGGGGGAATTAAAACCTCTATTCTAGAGACAGTAGTTCTGAAATGTCTGTTAGACATCCCAGTGGATATCAAGTAGACAGCTGGATTTAGGAGTCTGATCTGATGCTCAGAGGAGAGATCTGGGTTGTCAGCTCTCTTTAACAGTCAACTTCTCCTTCCCTGCAATTCTCTTCTCTCCCTTTGGTTTTGATGGCACTAATCTCTCCTGGTCTTTCTCCTACCTCCAGCACTTCTTCTTTCTCCCATGTCTTAAAGTTGATATTCCCTAGCAATCCCTTTTGGGCTTGTTTTTTACTATCTACTATCTCTGGGCCACTTACCCGATTAAAAGACTTCCAAATACCCTTACATGTTCTAATATATATAATGGCCCCAAAATCTGTAACTTCAGCTTAGATTTTTCCCCCAGGCAACAGATCTATATATCCAGTTGCCTACAGGGTGTTGCGACCTGGTTGACCCACAAATACCTCAAACTTAATATGTCCCAAACTGAATTAATCATTTCTTCTTTGCCTCTGTGCATGCTACCCATTTAGCTAGCCAGGGCCCAAATCTTAAATTAGTATTAAATCTTCTTTTCCCCAGTAAAACAGAGCTCAGTGTACCTGAAAGCCCTCCCATACAAGAAGAAAAACAAATATAAGGTCATGCACTCATCACACAGGAGCTCCAAACACTGGCTCAATAATGTGCTGTATCCTCCGTTTGCCATTTTTCACCCTTCTCCACCCTGCTTTCTGCCATGGATGCTGACACATCACATGGGTCCTATGGCCCATGGGGCATCCCAGTAGAAGACTGGAGGGAAAGGAGAGTAAGATCAAGGTACTGTTCCTCTGGCTCTCCTCCTACAAACTCTCATTCTTTAAGTTCTCAGTACAATATGATTTTATTTCTAAAATGGTAGATAGGGTGGATTTGGGGATAGGATAGGGAAATCAAGGGCAGGAAGATGCTAGAAGCAAAAAGACCACTGAAGAGATTTTCATAGCGTTCATGTTGAGAAGTAATAAGGGTCATTAGGGAAACACATCCTTTGAGGGCTGGCTTTCATGTTTTTATCTGCCTGTCCCCAACATCTAAGCCTGCTCCTCAGCACATATTATTAAAAAAAAATAAGAACTGTGAAATAAGCAAAGATCAGGAGTCTAAGGTTTACCTTGTATCCATTATCTTCTTTGCGGTTGTGAGAAGCAGTAATCATCACACCTGCAACTGCTTTGAGCTCCTGGACTGCATATGGCTGAAAAAACAGTAACACCATAATTCCATTCTGCTCTCCAGCTACTTACACATTTGATATAAGAATAACCTTGAGTAAATAACAGGAGAAGACATTAAGACATAAATAGCCTACAACTTCAACAATAAACTCCAGATACACTGGGTACGATATAGCTAAAGCCATCTAACTGTTAGGTCACCAATAGCCACCTAACTGTTAGACTGGATGGCTTTTTCCTCCTAGTCTAATTTACCTTAGTCCTATAAACTTTTCTTTTTCTTTTGTTTATTTAACAGATATTTAAGGAGCACTTACTATATGCCAGACTCTAGAAATATGAGTGATGAATATAATCTTAAAAATGTTAGTGTTGGAAGTTAATTTAGGAATCATCTAATCCATCATATTTTACACATTATAAAATCATAAGGGAGAAGATTCAAGGGTAGAACAACATAGGTCTACTGACTTCCAATTTGAAGGTCTTTATATGTACTCCATGACCTTTATAACATATACAGGTCAAGTCACCATCTTCTCTCCCAAAGTTAATTGCCAGGTTGGATTTACCTTTTTCTCTGTAGTAGCTATTATTTGACAGCCTAGGATATCCCCCCTACCCTTCTACCATCACTTCTGATTTCTCTTCTCCTGGCCATAAGGAACAAAAGATTCAGGTCTAATCAGAGTAACTTATTCCCCTGATATGATTCAGAGACTGGCTCATAACCACCCAAGCCCGGTCAGAGTCCTTCCCCAAGATGTTTCTTCTGCAGCTAGTCAAAGAGAATTGCCAAGGAGGACCACTAAAAATATCTTCCCTACATACTAGAGCAAATCTACCTGTAATGAGAGAGGAAGGCCTACACACAGGAATTGATGATAGTTGAAGTTGGCAACGAAATGGCAGAATCCTACAGACATGGTCTAGATTTCTGGAACTTCTCTGTTTTCTGTCATTCATTAGAGCTAATTGCTTAGTGATTCCTTCAATTCTTTGAGCCACTCAACACATTTCCAATGAATCACTAGAATGGTTTATAGAGATATTATCTATCCCTCAAACATTTGGGAAAACTTGCCTATAAAATTATTTGTATCTGCCATTTTTAATTTGAGAAGATTCAAAAAAATACCGTTGAATTTCTTTAATGATTACAGGTCTCTTTGGGTTTTCTATTATCAGTTTCAATGTATCAATTATTCTAGGAAATTGGCCATTTCATCTCAGCTTTCAGCTGTCAATTTGCATTATGTTCAGAATACTGTGGTTTTCTTAATCTCTACTGTATGTATTATGCTCCCTTTTAATTTGTCTTACCTTTTTTTCTTGAGCATCCTTGCCAAAGGCTTGTCTATTTTTATTAGTCTCTTCAGAGTCAACTTCTGCTTTTATTCATACCGTTTTTAAAATTTTTCTATTTAATTGATTTTTTCCTCAGACCTTCACTATTTTCTTTCTTTTACTTTATTTAGATTTAGTCTATTTTGATCATAACATACTAAGCTCGTTATTTTTTCATCTTCCCTTTTCCTAATATGTTAAGACTATATATTTCCCTTGACGTAGAGCTATAGTTGTAGTCCATAATTTTGGCTATTTATTTTTTTCATTGTGGCTCAGTTTCAAATACAGGTAGTCCTTGCTTTGCGTGAATTTCTGATACCATATTTTAGTTAAATAACACCCAACAACACAGTCTCCCAACAACACATTCAAATTTCCGTTACCATGGTATATTAACTGTGAGAAACGGTATCAAGCGCAAACTTGCTAGCTCTTCAGTCCATAAATAATATGTATGTATATAAGAGATCCATCATGATCAGTGACCAATCATGTCACTCTGTTAAAGTCTGCCAGTGATCTGTGCATCTGTTATCAGCTCTCAACAGACAGCAAAGCATGTAGTTGTGTTGCCTCCTTAACTCCTAGTGATAAATCCATGGGATAGTTTGCAAAAATGGATAATTGAAAGAAGGAACTGGCCAACAAAGATGAGAGTGTAGAAAAGGAACAAGAAGTGACAACAATGGAAGGGAAATTTGAATCAAACATAAATAGAATTACAGAAGAACATAGCTGGGAATGTTGACATTGCTGTCATTCAAGAGAATAGATGTGCACCCAGATAAGCTTAGTGTAGGTGAACATATGGATATAAATGAGGAATGTCGTTGTGACGAAAAGGATGAAGATGTCCCAGGGGAAGTGATACTGGCAAAAAAACTTCACATTAAGGAACTCTCAGAGAAAAATCATAACATTGAAAGTACAGTGGATAAAATATGGGAAGCTGATCCAAACTTATAAAGGAATGTGACAATTCACCAAGACATAGAAAGGATGCTCACTCATATTAAGTTATAAAACAAAAAGCACATACTATTTATACTTTCCTTTTTCTTTGTTATAAAGGTATACTTTATCTATCTATCTATCTATCTATCTATCTATCTATCTATCATCTATCATCTATCTATCTATGTATCTATGTAATTTCTACACCCAACATGGGGCTCAAACTCACAACCCCGAGATCAAGAGTCATATGCTCTTCCAACTGAGCCAGCTAGATGCCCCTGTCCTGTTCATACTCTTGGTACATTTTTTACCAAGAAATAAAACACTTTATTCTCAATGTTTTTAATGTTTTAATTATAGTGTACTAAATAAGTATTAATTTTACTATTTTTTTCTTTTCCTTAGACATTTTAAACCAAGACTAGGGTATTCTTAATGTTTTGACAAAAAACTTTAAAGTTCACAGAACAGTTGTAATTTTCCCATTGATTATTAAGGATCACTGTGCATGGTTTCAGCTTATAGTTATCTTTACAGTCCAACAATACCATGCAAAGCAAGGACTGCCTGTAGTTTCTAATCTTCATTATTATATCTTCCTTAATCCAGGAATTACTTATATTTTAAAAATTCCAAAGATACGGGGTTTTGTGAGTTTCTTATCTCTGATCTCATTGCATTGAGGTCCAGGACCATGGCTTGATAAGCAGTTCTCTGGTATTTACAGAAATTTCCTTTTTGACCCTGCTTGATAAGAATGAATATCCTACTGAATACAGTATCTTCATGCACACACCCCCACTCAGATCAAACATGCTAATAGTATGTTCAAATCTCTCCTCAGCCATTTTTATCTGCTTGATAAGCCAGTTTCTGAAAGAAGAGTATTAAAATATCAGACCATGACTATGGACTTGTCATCTTGTTATAGATTAAATTCTTTGGTGGGTCAACACATGCTTGTTGAATGAAAATAAACTCAGAGCAAAATTTGTTTTCCTTCCTTTCGTCCTTCATTTCACTTAATATAGAACTATAAGCATGACAAAGATTTGAATCCCAGTTGAATTAAGAAATCTTTTTAAGAGTAACAAACTGTACAATCAATAACATGACACACTTACTACAAAAGGTGTAGGAACATATTTTGAAAAAAGGTACACAGGAACATCTTTGGCCAGTAAGACTGCAGCAGTGAGTTTAGCAAGTCTAAAAAAAAAAAGAGAGAGAGAGAGAGAGATTTCACTTAGTCCTTAGCTTACCATACATTTTAAAACCCAACCCTCCACAAAATAAATGTTTCATATTATAATTATTCTGAATATGTAGTAGCCTAATACAGCCAATTCTTAAAATCACTGGTTATTTAGGCTTCATGCTCCAGCTTAAAAATGTGAAATAAGATTTTTTAAAAAAGGAACTTAATAAGAAACAGAACTGATATTTTAATTTCTTCCTTCTTCCTCATTCATCTTTTGATGGCTCCTTTACTAAGAAATAAAACCCGCAAAAGGCAAAAAGAATGGAGGAAAGTGAAGTAAAAGACTTTGATCAACAAAAATGCATAATTAAACCCTGAAAAAAAAGTATCACTATCTCATGATTACTTATGTATGAAAATACCCTAAAACTAATTAAATGTGAGTATAATGAGAGAATACAAGCTATACAATCACTCCTACCCAAAACGCTGGCCAAAATATTAAAAATCATAACATAAACTATGATGTCATTCTAAATACTAACCCTAAATATTTAAAAATTTTAATCCTGCCTGTAAGAGCTAAAGGTTATAATAGAAGCTTTAAAATGCTTCTAGTCCAGCTCTAAAATAAACATAAGCATGTGATCACATTTCTATTTGACAGTTTCCTGTTTCAGAAATCTTACTACTAATTTTTTTTAAGGTTTTATTCCAACCCAACTTAATCTCTCAAACAATTCACACTGTACCTCTGGCTGCTGCAGCTGCTAGTTACTTGACCCCGGGTGTCATACCCAACAACAAAGCCTCTCTGCTTGAAGTCTGAGAAACATCTTTCAAGGTATTTGTACATTCCCTGAAGCAGATAAACACAAAAGATTAGTTCCTGACTAATACCTGCATTTTCCACAACTTAAAATCTATTATTTTTTATGTGTAGTGTGCAGCTTATTGGCTCAAAGGGAACTGGCTTCCACCTTTATGCTCATGTTTACCAGTGTGGGAACAATACTGTTCAATCCTCAGATGTGAGATGACAAACATTTATTTCCTCCAGTTTCAGACACATTTAATACCATCGAAATATCAGTTAAGTAACTATGAAAACCAATATAATACATAAAACATTAGGGAAAAAAGAGGGGACAAGAGAGTCAGTATGCTAAAAAAAAAAAGTTGTTAGAAGAACCAAAAGAAATTGTTTCTTGCCTTAAGGCTGTAGACAACAGAATTTTGACCATTTTAGGTCCTGCTAAATCATAAGACTGAAGCCAACCAAAAGATTTGACCTGTTTATGACACAAACATTTTTAATCAGCAACATAAACCTTCATTAGAACATTTCTTTCCTTCCTTCCTTCCTTCCTTCTCTCTCTCTTTCTTTCTTCTTTCAAGATTTTAAGTAACCTCTGGGCGCCTGGGTGGCTCAGTTGGTTAAGCGACTGCCTTCGGCTCAGGTCATGATCCTGGAGTCCCGGGATCGAGTCCCACGTCAGGCTCCCTGCTCAGCAGGGAGTCTGCTTCTCCCTCTGGCCCTCTTGCCTCTCGTGCTCTCTATCTCTCATTCTCTCTCTCTCAAATAAATAAATAAAATCTTAAAAAAAAAAAAAAAGATTTTAAGTAACCTCTACACCCAACATGGGGCTGGAACTCCCAACCCCAAGATCAAGAGTGCACGTTCTACCGACTTAGCCAGACAGGCACCCCATTAGAACATTTCTTTCTTTCTTTTTTTTTCAAGATTTTATTTATTTATTTGTCAGAGAGAGAGAGAGTGCACACAAGCAGGCTCCCAACTGAGCAGGGAGCCCGATGCAGGACTCGATCTCAGGGTCCTGGGATCATGACCTAGCTGAAGGCAGATGCTCAACTGACTGACCCAGGCATCCCACCCATTAGAACATTTCTATAGACAGCTGATCCCATTTGTAATTCCTTAGTTCTCAAATCTCACAGAAAGAAAATTTCATGAACTAGGAAAATTTGCAATCAATGGTAACAAAAAAAGAAATGAAGTATTTAATATTGAAATCATCACAACAATAAACTAGAACCATTTAAGTATCCTATGAATGATTCGCTAACTTTAATAAATCCTTTTATCTCTAAAAATAACACTTCATACTGTAATAGTGCTTTAAAACCACTTTCACAAATGTTGCCACATTTAATCCTTACAACCCTGAAAAGAAAAATGAAGATACTTTTTCTATTTTTGTCTGTCCTTCAACATCTTTTCAAAAAAAAGAGTAGCATAAGATTGAAGCTCCACTTAATGACTTGCCCAAGGCCATTCATTCAACCAAAACTAAGTTATTCTAATTTATTGAAGACCTACTGTATGTCAGGCACTGCTAAGACACTATGTGGCAGCACCAGATGAGGCCCCAGTGACTTTCGGACCCCTCTTTCATGGCTCTTTCAAATATAATTGTTCTTTCCAACCTACTCCTGAAAGAGAACTTCAACCACCTCCATTTTGGCCTTCATCTCTACTTTCTATCTGACCAAGCTCTTCTTTCCAGCTTATCTCTTAAATCAGGCAAAAGACCCAGTTGGCAAAGCATCCTGTGATGGGAACCAAAACTACCCACCCCTCCAATAATGTCAGCAAGACCCTGCATGAGGGACCCCAGGACAATGACTAACCTGACCTTTATTGCCCATGTGCACATACCCACTACTTTTGTCCTACACTTTCCTTATATAAACTTAGAAGTTTTTGGGGGCACTTTGGAGACAGTCTGAGATGTTAAGTCACCGTCTTCCCGGTGTTGGCCTCACTGAAATAAATTCCTTTCTTGTTTCACCGCCTCTGTTTCTCTGCCTTTGGATTTTGTCAGCAGCAAGTGGCCAAACTTGGGCTGCTTAGGATCCCCAGAGTCAGGTGCTCTTGCACCTCTGTACTCTGGTTATGAGCTCCCTATGAGTGTGTGTGTGTGTGTGTGTGTGTGTGTGAGTGTGTGTAAGTGTGGGTATGTGCACGTGCACACATGCTTAATATAGCCCATGTTGGTCAGTGTCACCAATTTATTTGTTTCTAAAGATGATGCTGTCCTAAAATCTCATAGAACTTCCTACTATTCTCTGTTATAAAAATCTACCTTATCTTTATCCCTGTGTACCTAGATTCTGAAAAGGGCTAGGGCTTAAGAATCAGATTCCATTAGGCTTTTCCTCTTCACACAATGGAATCTCAACTCCAGTAACAATTTACATTTCCATAGAAATTGATTTTCAAACACCTCCTCCAATCCTTTTTGTAAAGTCAAGGAATCTTCCTTTAAAATGAAAACTTACAAGGAAACGAATTTATTAAAAAGAGTGACCTGATGCATCTCTGGATGAGGAAAAGAAAGGGGACAGGGGTGCAGAAGTAGCAGGTATCCTACCTATTCAGTCATCTTGTTGTCCCTTTTTCCCTATCCCCTGCATTAGCCTTTGCCTTTAGAGAACTCCCTCAGAACAAGGCTAAGGATGATGTACTGTTTGGCAGTACTGATTAGAATTATATCTGCTGAGCAATTCTCTAGTCCAGAACTATTTTTAGTATATGCTAAATGCATTTTAGCCTCAAAGTATAGTTCTCCTTGAAGCAGTGGGAATGATTCACTACAAAAAGAAGTAATCTGTTTCTAAGTTGCATAAAAATGGGGAGAAATAAGTTGTATCATATCATACACTGTCTTAAGAACTCTCATGGACTATAGGAAACAGAGGGTTGCTAGAGGAGACATGGGTGGGGGGGTAACTGGGTGATGGGCATTAAAGAAGGCATGTGATGAGCACTGGGTGTTATATGCAACTGAATTATTGAACTCTACATCTGAAACTAAGGATGTACTCTATGTTGACTAATTGAATTTAAATTTTTTAAAAAAAGAACTCTCATGGATATGGACACTGTCTTAAAGAACTCTTGTGGATATTGAAAACCACATCAAAGAGAAATATTTTCAACTACATTTTCCAAATACTCTGGTTAACCTTTATCAATGGCCATATACCAAAATGAATAATTCTCATTTTTCTAAGTTTGTTTTTTGTATTAATTGGAAATGTCAATATCCATTTCCTGATTTCAAATACAATGTAACATTGTCAAGAGTTTCACAATGGTCACCAAAAGAACTCTTAATCAGAAAGTAAGTCTATAACCTTGAAGATACACAAATGACTTCTAAGATAAATCCTGTGCAAGACCAAAGGTCAGCATTTATTCTACATTTCTTATTTACAAGAAAGTACCTTCCTAGATATAAAGTTTCGTTTTTTTGTTTTTGTTTTTGTTTTTAGAAAGGCACAACCTAATTTAGAAAGCCAAAAAATAGTGTGATAAAAAGTATACATATAGTACTTTGTAATACTTACCTGTGTTGACTGTATTACTGTAAGGTCATTAATATAGCAAAATCCTGCCCCCATAGCAGAACGAAGTCCTGCAGTCCCAAAAGTCATTCGGCAACAAAGACGATCTCGCAGCTCCTTGTTCATCCCATTCCGTAACAGATTTTCAATCTGCTCTTTTGTTTTGGGATTCTATAAAAAAGTATTAAGACTTAATCAGGATCACAAGCAGGGTCCTAAATATGAAGCCCTTCTGAGGAGCCAGTATTATGCATGTATCACAAGGTTCTAGACACACTATAAATTCCACAGTGCTACTGATCAGTATTAGTATGTATAATAAAACAATACCGGCCATTTACTGAGTCCCCCAAGGAGTCAGGCCCTTACTGGAGTCCATTTACATATCTCTAATTGTCATAGCATATTTTGTAACAATATTCAAGAATTTTTTTTAACAAATTGATAAACTTAAGAGTTATGGATCCAAAATAAGCCTCTTAGTCAAAAAATACCATTAATTAAATTAGAGTCTATATTAAGTTTTAAAAGAAATATGGAAGCTATTGGGCAAAAGCCATCAACACATGCTGACCAACTACTTCCTAAATCTCTGCAGTTCAAAGTGACCAGATAAGGCTTCCTGCTCTTTAAAGTCACAGAAAACCACGTGACCATAAAATGGTCTTAGATATTAAACGTGGACTTAGCTAAGAATGAGAATGAAAATTCAGTCCAAACTTGGCTTGCTAAGCAGGACACACCAACATCTATATTTTAGGATTCTGTGTTTCATTATCACATCTTTTACCTTATTTTCATAAAGCTCAAGGATGCCCCTGACTGAAATAGTACTTCACAAACAATTAACAAAACTTCAAATAGAAATGCAGTAAAAATCAGAATAAAATTTGAATGGAATTTTCCAGTATTTTCTTTCCAAGAGTAAGAATCAAATATTACAAAAATAAAGTGAACCACAACTTCTCCCTTCCATACTATATATAGTATAGATTTAGTCCATACTAACAGCTTAGATCTTCTACATCTATAGCCTATACAATGATAATGAATATTCAGAATGATAAACCAAGGCACCTACAAGGTGTTAAATATTAGAGTATATTTGTACTTGCAAAGAAATAAAAACACATTAATATATATTTAAACAAAAAGGTTTTCTGGTTATAGTGGAATTAAAGTAACCAAAGTACATGCCACAAACTAATGAGAAGCCATGGAAATTCTGATTAACTGAAATTGTAATCTGCTAAAAATGGATAGTGTAAAAAAATATATATATATACACATATATATGCCATATACATATATAAAACATACATATAAAACCTTGACTCAAGGAATCTTTTATAAATGGCACACACTAACAAATACATAGGCTACATAAAAATATGAATAGCAAGAGAAAGAGAGCCATGTGCATGAGTGGGGGAGGGGCAGAGGGAGAGAAAGAAGCAGACTCCCCGCTGAGCAGGGAGCCCACTGAGGAACTGGATCCTGGGACTTCAGGATCATGACCTGAGCAGAAGGCAGATGCTTAACCAACTGAGCCACCCGGGTGCCCCAAAATATGAATAGCTATTAAGAGAAGAATATAAACAATAAGATTACCTGGGCTACTATATATTATTCTAATGTCTAAGATACCACCAGATTTGATACAGAGTTCAAAGAGACCTGAAGAGGGCTAACATTTAAAAACAAGTATAAGAATGGCAAAAATTGAAGACTAAAAAACCTCCATTCTGTAGAGGGTACATGGCAGTGTATTATAGTTAGTGACACTGAAATTGGGATAGTCCTGGGGCACCTGGCTGGCTTAGTCAGAAGAGCATGCGACTCTTGATCTCGGGGTCATGAGTTCAAGACCCACACTGGATGAAGAGATTACTAAAATTAAATAAATAAATTTTATTTTAAAAAAAAGAAATTGGGATAGTCTTTTTAGAGTTTCAGCCACTATCAAAATTTAAACTGCATATGTCTTTTGGCCCATAAATTTCTCTGTCCACAGCCATATCTTCACCCAAACAAAAAAAGATTTATTCATACAAGAATGTTGATTGCAGCATTTTACTGGTAGTAGTATTATTACCATTGTATTGATAAAGAACTTAAGATTTAGAGAGGGAGCCTAGTAACACAGAGCTAATATTAGAGGTCTAGACAGGATTTGAATCCAGGTTGGTCTGGCTCTAAATCCTGTACCATCTCACTACAAACAACAAAATAATTATGTAGGGCAGGCTAATAATGCTTCTAATAATAAACTCCAACTGTAAAGTAAAACATTATTCCTTTTGATTACAGCTAAATAAAAACGATCTACCAGACATGAATACTATTAGGTTACTGAGTACTTCCTAATGTTTAACTGTAGAGCTAGTAGAGTAGGGCCTAAAAATTCCATTCTCTGTTATAAATATCACAACTAGTACTAACCTAATTCCTGGTTCTGAAAAAGCCTGTAAATTAGAGAAAAATAAAAATGGATTAAAAATCATGATGCATTAGACATAAGTATATTTTTATGGTAAACAGTGCTAAGTGATTATAGTGACAGGCATATGAAATCTACTTTAAACTTAGATTTCTCCACTATTTCATAGGTAGACATTAAATTAGATATTGATGTCACAAATGTTTTAAAATATACCTAAAGGACTACCTATGTAGCCATGATTATTATATATTTTCCATTTAGATGAAATTGAATTTGTACTTTGTTGTTAAAATCTTCAAATGACTATGATTTTTATAAGCTATCATATATGAAGATTCTAAAGAACTACAAATTATTTTTTAAATACTATTTCCACATAGAACTCAGATGTATTAAATGAAAAGCAGAAGCATATATGTGTTTTAATTTGTGTAAAAAAAGGCATGTGTATACTTTATATCATTCCAGAAATTATCCATGCAAATATAAGAGACTAAAAATAGTGATTATCTCTGATGGGGAAACCAGGAGTGAGGTCTGAGGTAGAAAAGTGACTTATTTTTATTGTACAGCCTTGGCACTGTTTGGATATTTTATGGATGTATTACTTATTTTATGGTAAAAATTAGTTAAGTATCTATGATGGCTGAGAAAAACTACTATTTGTGTGTCTACATGAATACTTTTTACTTCACAAATTGTTCTTTTTAGACCAGTACCCACAGAAGGCTATTAATAAAACATATATTGGAGCCTTCTCAAATACAAATTATTGTTCACTTACTAAATGTGCTCTCTTCAAAAAAACCAAAAGAAAACAAAAACAAATTAAACGTGCTCTCTTATTTACAATGCACTCATTACTTGAGGGTAGGAGGAGTCTAATCAGCCAAAAAAAAAAAATGGTTCAACTGGTGTCAATAAAGAAAGCACCTCTAAAATTATACTGTAAGTCTGTGGAGAAGTTATATGATTTACATACTTTTTGGTAATGCACTTATTGATCTACTATATAAAATGAAAATTATTTAGAAAGTAAATGCTTTTTTTAAAAAAGATTTTATTTATTTATTCATGAGAGACAGAGAGAGAGAGAGAGAGAAGCAGAGGGAGAAGCGGGCTCCCTGCGGGACTCGATCTCAGGACTCTGGGATCATGACCTGAGCTGAAGGCAGACACCCAACCATCTGAGCCACCCAGGCGCCCCTAGAAAGTAAATGCTTTCAATCTGAACTAAATTTGCTCTTAACTAGTATATTTTAGAATCCCAATAATTTTAGTACCCCAAAAAAGTAATCCTGCAGAAAATCCAAAAGATTTTAGTGACTGCTAGCATTTTCTATACTCCATCAGGAATAAAGCTGATTGTTTAGTAGGAAATCAGTAAGCTAAAGATACAGAATTAAAGCCATGCATTATTTTCAAATTTTACCTGTTTACCCAAAATTTTCCTTTAGGTTCTAATCCTATGGATTACTGCAACTTTATATGGCTGAAATGAAGAAAAGAAAGTGTCTTCTTACATAATACTCTGTAGAGTTCTGTTTTTTCCAAAGTGTAGGTCCATTCAAAGAAAACATGAAAGAACTGATTTACCAAAAAAAAAACAAACTTCTAACAAACTTCTTATAAACTCTCATAAATGTGAATAAAGCTATATACCAGACCAAACTCACTCCAACTCTGCCAGCCATGAAATGAAAGTATTAGTACTCACTTACGAAGGATTATTTTGGACTCACCTAAGCTTTTCTGAACCTATTCTGTTCATAATTAGGGGGTTTCTGTATTACTGACGTGTAATAAATGTAAATGTATATAAAAGTATGTAAAAGTAATTAATCATCATTTTATAAAACAAATCAAGTTTGTCAATGGGGAATTCACCTATAAATCTTCTTTTATAAATCTAATATTTGTATAATTTTTATATAACTTGAATCTACTCTATTAATATTCTAGTACTAAACCTAACAGCATAAAAACAATTTAAAATGTGATCTTCATTGTTTAGAAGATTAGAACAGATCTAAAAGAACGTAATATATATTCACAATCCAAATCCTAATACTGTTTTATATCTAAAGATGAGGCACTATACAAAACTGACTTTTTAGTGGCTCAAGTATATCTAAAATTGCAAAGCTGCAAATAACATTTTAAAATGTTACTGACAGAGTCTGGTGTCTAAACAATAAATACCAGTTTTATGTAACTACAGAGAAAAAATATTTATTTCTAAACAGAAGTTAAAATAGGAAATGGCTGTCTGAAAATCTGAAGAGTAAACGACATTTACTCTGAGGGTCAGCCAGCTTGAAGATCCAAATCTAGAGACCTGAAGCAGAACATGTTTTCCCAACCAGATGCTTCCTTACTGAGTCCAAAATATACTCTTGCTCACCAATAATTTTTTCCCATTTGAGGGTCTTTGTGTAAGTCTAAATTTTATTTCTCAATCTTTAAAATTTCTTTTTCATACAGTAGTTGACATACAACATTGTATACGTTTTAAATATAAAACAGTGATTTGATAATTCAATAGATTACACAATGCTCACCATGATAAATGTAGTTATACCATCTGTCACCATATGTTAATACAATATTATTGACTATATTCCCTATGCTGTACTCATCTCCATGACTTGTTTGTAACTGGAAGTTTGTATTTCTCAATCCCTTTTGCCTATTTTGCACATGCCTCCACCCCACTCCCCTCTGGCAACCACCAGTTTGTTCTCTGTATTTATGAGTCTGTTTCTGGTTTTAGTTTGTTCATTTGTTTTGTCTTTTAGATTCCACATATAGGTAAAATAATTTCTCATTTTAAAAAAAATTATAGAAATTAGCATAAATTAAATTGGCTTAGATAAATTTGAATGACTATTCTTGTCATATAAAATGAGATTTCATTAATAATGGCTTAATAAAATTTGAGAAATAACCACTTAATGAATATAAGAATCATATCCAGGAAGTTAAGATTCTAACTACTCAAAAAGCAGAAAATACAATTCCAAATATATTATCATTTAAGTATAATACTAAATATACCAAAATTAGTGTGAAAGATGAAAATATTGATTTTTTAAAAAATTTTATCCATTTATTTGTCAGAGAGAGAAAGAAAGCAAGCACAAGCAGGGGGAGCGGCAGGAAGAGGGAGAAGCAGGCTCCCTGCCAAGCAAGGAGCCCGATGTGGGACTCCATCCCAGGGGATCATGACCTAAGCCAAAGGCAGACGCCCAACCAACTGAGCTACCCAGGCGTCCCAAAATATTATTTTATTTCAAAACTTAAGATTAGGTAGACAGTTTTTTTTTAACAAAGCACACACATTGAGCCGAATTTTACTGTTCAATAATATAGTCATACTCAAGTATCTACTAAGCTTTAAACAAAAAATATTTCTCATATAAGGCAGTCAAAATACATTTCAAGTGTTTGCTGTTTTTCTCTAGGTATTTTGACACACACTTTTCTTGACTAAAAAAAATAATGTCTTAATTTAAAAAAAACAAAAAACAGAAAAAAACACCATCTCAGATGCAGAGAAAGCATTTGAAAAATCCACACCCAATAATTATTTTTAAATTTCTCAGTATATTTTTAATAGTAATTCCACGAGGCATCTACCCAAGAGAAATGAAACACATTCACACAAAGACCTGTAAATGAATTTTAATGGTAGATTTATTCTTAACAGTTGAAACATGTTGTCCATCAACTGGTGAATGAATAAACAAATTGTACATCCATAAAATGGAATAACATTTAGCAATAAAAAGGAATAAACCACTGAAATATACAACAAAATGGATAAATCTCACAAGCATTATGTTAAGTGAAGGAAGCTAGACACAAAAAGTCTACATATTGTATGATTTTTGTAAAGGCAAACTGCAGGAACAGTAAAGAACTATTACAACTCAACAATAAAAAAACAACCCAATTTAAAACGGGGCAAAGGAGGGGTGCCTGGGCAGCTCAGACGGTTGAGTGTCTGACTTTGGCTCAGGTCATGATCTTGGGGTCCTGGGATCAAGCCTCTAGAATGAGCTCCTGGAATGAGCCTGGCAGGATCCCCGCTCAGGGGGGAGTCTGCTTCTCCCTCTCCCTCTGACCCTCCCCCACCCCCGCTCGTGCTCTCTCTCTCTCAAATAAAATCTTTAAAAAAATAAAATAAAAAGGGGCAAAGATTCACTAAAGAAGATATATAAATACCCAATTAGCTATAATAAGTATTGATTCATGCTACAATATGGATGAACTTTGAAAATGTGCTAAGTGAAAGAAGGCAGACACAAAGGAGGGCACAACAATAGTATGCTTCCATTTATATGAAAGGTCCAGAATAGGCAAGTTTAGACTGATGAGTCTTTGTCAGAAGCTGGGGTGGGGAAGGAGGAATGGGAAGTGACTACTAATGGGTATGGGGTTTCTTTCTGGGATGACTGCAATGTTTGGGAATTAGATAGTGGTGACAATTGCACAGCCTTTTGAATATACTAAAACCCACTGAATTATACATCTTAAAATGGTGAAATTTTATTTCATGTTATGTGAATTGTATCTCAATTAACAAAAATGACAGGACAAAATTAGATCAGTGGTTGACAGGGGTGGGAGCAAGGAGATTCACTACAAAAGGGGCAGGAGGGAACTTTTTGCAGTGATACAAATGCTCTTTGATTGTGATGTTGGTTATGCAATTGTATATAGTTTTCAAAATTCATTAAATGGAACACTTAATGAATGAAATGAAATTGACAGGAATGAAATTTACTGTCAATTATGTAAATGTAAATTATACCTCAATAAGTCTGACTTAAAAAAAAAAGTATATAGAAAAGCCCTAAAGCTGAGGTTGAAGTACAGGAAATATGCATAAATAAAGATGCACAGTGTTTTACATTATAAAGTAGAAATTAATAACAAACAATATTAGGTTTTTTTTTCAATTCCCTTTATAAAACATTTGAAAAATATAATTGAATGTTAAAAATACAATATTTGAAAGATACCTGAATTCTCTTTATGAAGCAGTTTCTTTTTTTAAAGACATGCAAATTACAAAAAGAAATTCATGGGTGTGAGTTGTACTGTAGTAGAATATCAACTCTCTTACTGTTAAGTTTTTCCTGAGAATTACGTAAAAGTTCCTTGATGTTTGGGAGAGGGGACATTTAAATCATTAATTCTATGTAACTATGAATATAATTTTACAGAAACCACAAATGAAACTTACTATCTTTATAAAATATGACATTTCTACTTAATGAACATCTTAGGCTGTATTTGATGTTATTTTATTGTTGACTTGCACTTTGCTAAGGATCTATAGCTTCTGGTACTATTTAGGGGTAAGTTAACAGTATCGTTTTCAAAAGTTATATATTATTTATATATTATAAAAAACAAAATACCTCAATTTTGATTTGAGTGTTTTCAGGCATTGAAATAGTTTTGACTAAGTGATTTTTTTTTAAAGGAGCTGTTTAGCTTTCAGGGTTATCTTTACTTTGATTAAATGAAAAACAAAGCTATTTTTCAACCAAACAGGAAATTTAGACAAAACTCTAGTATTCTTAGATATGCCTTGGCTACTTTGGGGAAAGGTGGAAGGGGAGGAGAATGGGATCAGTAAAGTGGATATGGGAATTTAAACTGAACCTGTAATTTATTTTAAAGAAATAAATAAAAGGAGATCTGATTCAAATTCAGTAAAATATTGTAACAAAATAGGAGATGTTTATCATTCTCTGTATTTTTAAAAAGGAGAGGTCAATTTGTTAAAAAGGCTCATTACTTCTTTCTGTTGGAAGGCTCTATAATCATCCTAATGTAAAACTTTGTTATCCATAATTCTAGAATAGTCTCCAGGATCACATCTCCAACCCATCTCATCCTAATTACATACTGCCAGACTAATCAGCCAAGAACCAACAATAGAGTCCAATTCCGGTTACATCAAATATAAATGTCAGGAAGGGTGGGAATCGGATCCCAAAGGCCAGAGATCGAAATCTTTTCAGATTTAAATACTCTCCATTTCTCTGAGCCCGAGTTTGTATATAGAGTTAAAAAATGGGAATAACTACCTCAAACAATCCTTGCAGGATTAAAAGAGATTTTTTTTTTTTTACATGAAAGCATCTATTAACACATCTGGCAAATGATCACTCAATAAACAAGAGATTTCCTTTTTCCTTTACATAATCTTTTTAGAATTTTTAAGAAAATTTATTGATTTGAGAGAGAGAGGGTGAACGAGGGCAGGCGCAGGGAGGGTCATTGGGAGAGGGAGAAGCACACTCTCCGCTGAGCAGCGAGCCCCACCCTGGGATCTAGTCCTGGGCCAAATGCAGACACCTCCAGGCACCCCTCCTTTATGTAATCTTTACTGCCACAGCAGTCCAACACATGTGCTACACTTGAGCTAAAAAAAAAAACAACAACAACAAACTTCATTATTCTTGCATGCTACCCGTTCAGTTTCATTTCCCTGAACAGTTTCATTTTCCACTTTATTCTTCTATTTCTCCCACCTTAAATTTTCTGTCCCCACATTCATCATCTATTTCTACCCTATTTATCCTTCAAGACCTAGCTAAAATTCTACTGCTTATGTAGTCTTCCTGACTTTGAATTTCTATGGCTCTTAAAAAGCAGCATCAGAGAGTTGACCATTAATTATTCTTTATTTGTATCTTGTTTTTTTTCCAGTAGGCTCCACACCCAGCATGGAGCCCAATGCAGACCTTGAACTCAAGACCCAGAGATAAGACTTGAGCTGAGATGAAGAGTCAGATGCTTAACCAACTGAGCCACCCAGGTGCCCTCTTTATTTGTGTTTTAAATATTATTATTAATTTTGAACTATATCCATACAATTTCCTACTTTAAAAAAAATACTAATAATACAGATAAAGCTAAACACGTCTTTGACTATTACCCTCAGTCCCAGGCCCCTTCTGTAGGGGGAGCCAGTAATGTTGTGATGCATCCTTCCAGACCTTTACTGGCATCTACATATGTATAGATATGTAGTTTTGCTCTCTCTCTTTTTATTTTATATATCTGGTATCAAATTGCACACAATGTTCTATAACTTGATTATTCACTTAATATATCTTAAAGATCCTTTCAATACATATAGATCTATATTTGTTTTGTTCTGTATATTAAGATATACAGCATGATGGTTTAATTTATGTATACAATCGGCCCTTGAACACCACAGGTTTGAACAGAGCAGGTCCACTTATATGCAGATTTTTTCAGTAAAGTCAGTATAGAATTATGAATGTATTTTCTCTTATGATTTTCTTAAAAACATTTTCTTTTGTCTAGCTTACATTATTATAAGAATACATTTTATAATACATATACAAAATATGTGTTAATCAACTGTTTATGTTATCGGTAAGGCTTCTGGTCAAAAATAGGGTATTATTAAGTTTTTTGGAAGTCAAAAGTTACACGAAGATTTTTGACTGCTTGGGGTATTGGCACCCCAACCTTCATGCTATTCAAGGTATTGTGAAATGATTGGCGGCTGTTGGTGGCGTTGCGGCTAAGCTCGTATGCGGCGGCGGTGTAGGCAGCGGCTGCAGCGAGAGAGTTTGGCGCGATGTCTCACACCATTTTGCTGGTACAGCCTACCAAGAGGCCAGAAGGCAGAACTTATGCTGACTATGAATCTGTGAATGAATGCATGGAAGGTATTTGTAAAATGTATGAAGAACATCTGAAGAGAATGAATCCCAACAGTCCCTCTATCACATATGATATCAGTCAGTTGTTTGATTTTATTGACGATCTGGCAGACCTCAGCTGCCTTGTTTACCGAGCTGACACCCAGACATACCAGCCCTATAACAAAGACTGGATTAAAGAGAAGATCTACGTGCTCCTTCGTCGGCAGGCCCAACAGGCCGGGAAATAGCTGAGTTAGAAGCAGTGGGGGCTGGGGGTGGGCTTGGAACACAGGTGTGTACAGCGTGCTGCAGTGGCGGCTCTGTATTATAGTAATCCTGTCTCCATCTTGGTGTACTCTAGCCAGGATGGAAGGTATTAGATGAAATGTGAGGATCTTGTTCAATCTGAAACCCCCATTGCCCCCTTCCCCTCCCTTTTTTTTTTTACTTAAACATTTTTATGATAATTTAGATGGAAGTTGTTTGTCAGTTAATCTTGGTTCCAGTCCTTCAAACTGTTCATATCTACTTTATAACATTCGCTGTACTAACCCTTCAGGTTGGGGTGGGGGGGTAGTGACAGTTTAGTTACATGCTCAAGATAAAGTCTTAGTGAAAAATGAATAAATGTTCTTTAGTTAAAAAAAAGAAAATGATTGGCACAATAGGTTTAGTTAACATCCATCATCTTATATAGATACAACAAAGGGAAAAAAATTTCTCTGTATGAGAAATTTCTTTTTTTAAAGATTTTAGAGAGAGAGAGAGTAGGGGGAGGGGCAGAGGGAGAGGGAGTGGAAAGAATCTAAGCAGATTCCCCACTGAGCATGGAGCCCAAGGGAGGGCTCAATCTCACGACCTCGAGATCATGACCTGAGCCGAAACCAAGAGTCGGATGCTCAACCAACTGAGCCACCCAGGTGCCTCTAGAATCTACTTTCTTAACAACTTTTCCAATATGTCATACAGCAGTATAAACTATAATTATATTGTCTATTACATCCCTAGTACTTACTTATCTTATAACCAGAAGTTTATACCCTTTGACCACCTTCCTCTAATTCTGCATACACAACCCCCATCTGGTAACCACAAATCTGATCTATGAGTTTGGTGTGTTTTTTGGTCTTTTGGTTTTTTTTAGATTCCACATGTAAGGAAGATCATATAGTCTTTGTCTTTCTTGTCTGTCTTTTTTCCCCTTAGCATAATGCCTTCAAGTTCCATCTATGTTGTCACAAATGGTAGTGTGTTCTCATTTTTTATGGCTGAATAATATTCCATGGTGTATATATACCATAACTTCTTTATCCATTCATCCCTGATCTAGTGTATTCAACTGTTGCAGTGTTCCAATTTGTTTATCCTTTCCCCTTTGGTGGGCATTTAGGTTTTTTCTAAATTTTACCTGTATAAATAATGAAACATTTCAGAGGAAAAATGACGAGAAAAATGTGAAGCAGAAACCATAAAATAAGACCATTGTTTAAAGAGATCTTCTGATTAGCTGAAAGTTAAAAGGCCTATGTATCTGAGAAGCATAGGATTTTTCATTTACATTATAATTTTAATATTCTTTTGGGCATTTGATACGACCATGTCATAGTTTTGTTTGGTAAGATCCAGTGCTCATGGGCGCCTGGATAGCTCAGATGGTTAAGCGTCTGCCTTCAGCTCAGGTCATGATCCCAGGGTCCTGGGATCAGGTCCCGCATCAGGCTCCCTGCTCAGAGGGGATCCTGCTTCTCCCTCTGCCTCTCTCTCTCTCTCTCTCTCATGAATAAATAAAATCTTAAAAAAAAAAAAAGATCCAGTGCTCACTAAATTATCTGGTGTAAAGGATCCCAGGCAGGATTAGATATAGTACCTACTTGTCTATATTCTTTTCCACCAGAAAAATATTCTTTTCTCCATTAACTCCCAACACCAGAGGGCAGCAGCCTTAGTACTAGCTGGCAATAGAAATTGACGAATGAAAAAATATTTTACTAAAATCTGCACTAAATTACTAATCAACCTTTCATTTTGGGGAAAATATATCTATGAAAAACAAACAGACACATGAAATATGTAAAAACAATTAAACAAGCAAATCATGCTGTCTCTCCAAGAGGATGAAAGAAGTCTAATTTAGATAATCCAGGGAGGGACTATGAAAATCTGAAATGGTGAAATATTATACTTATATTCTTTGGTTAGTTCAATATATCTTACAAGTAAAATCTGAAAGGACCAAATGAAGACAAATTCCTTTTCATTAGGTTCTCTAGGCTCTCTCAGATTTTTTAAATAGGAGGAAAGAAAGAGGGAAAATAATTCTTGATCAAAGATATATCCACGTAGGCTTTCTAATGATCCTGTAGAAAGCGTGAAGGAACTAAACAAAAATCCTTTATGAAAGAAAAGATAGGGCAAAGAGAACCCCCAAATAAAAAGCAGAAGCTAGTCTACCTATTTTGAAAATTTCAGGTGGGAAAGCAGGATGTGCTTTCAAATATGAATCCTTTCCCTTTGAAGTACATATATATTCTTTAAACTCATAGACTTTACTTTTTTTAAACATTTTTTTTTTATTAAGTAAACTCTACCCCCCAATGTGGGGATGAAACTCATGACCCCGAGATCAAGAGTCACACGCTACTGACTGAGCCAGCCAGGCATCCTCACTCTAGACTTGACTTTTTACAACAGTTTTAGGTTACAGAAAATTGAGCAGATAGTACAAGGAGTTCCCTTCAGTTTCCCCTGTTGTGAACATCTTCTATTAGTATGATACATTTGTTGTAATTGATCCAATATTGATCCAATACTACAAACTGAAGTCCATAGTTTACATATGGGTTTTGACAAATACATAATGTATTACACATTACAGTATCATATAAGAATAGCTTTACTGCTCTAAAAATCCTTTGTGCTCCATCTACTCCCTCCTTTTCCCTGGTAATTTTTTTTTTTATTGTCTCTATAGTTTTACCTTTTTCAGAATGACATATAGTTGGAGTCTCAGTATGTAGCTTTTTCAGAATGGCTTCTTTCATTAAGTAGTAAGTAAAGTTTCTTAACTGTGTTTTTGTGGCTTGATGGCTTACTTTTTTGTGGCTTGATAACTCATTTTTTTTAAAAATCAATAAATAATATTCTACTGTATGGATGTACCAAAGTTTGTTTACCCATTCACCTACTGAAGGACATCTTGGTTGCTTCCAGTTTTAGTACATTTTTAATTTGAAAAAAATAATAGTTTCAGTTGAAGATGAAAGACTCAAATGCTTATCTCCTCTTCTTCCTGAGAATTTTTAAAATGACAGTAAAGGTATAAAAGGACTAAACCCATAATGCAAAAAGAACTGGGGAAGGGGTCAATGGGTACTGAGGAGTAGATGAAATTTCAACATATTTCCGAAAGACAGAAAGTAGCATGAAACAAAGCACAGTAAGCCAAAACCCTATTTATGCCACTAACATCTACATTTTGTTCCAGCAATCATCCCACTTCTGGGTATATAACTAAAAGAATTGAAAGCAGGGTCTTGATGAGATATTTGCACATCTATGTTCACAGCAGCACTATTCACAACAGCCAAAGGGTGGATGCAACCCAAATGTCCACTGATGGATGAATGGATAAAAAAATATGGTATACCCTATTATTCAGCCTTATAAATGGAAATCCCGTCACAGGCTACAACATGATAAACCTTAAAGACATTATGCTAAGTGAAATAAACCAGTCACAAAAAGACAAATACTGTATGATTCTCTTTTATATCTCTTTATATGAAGTATCTAAAGTAGTCAAGGGTGCCTGGCTCAGTTGTTAAGCATCTGCCTTCGGCTCAGGTCATGATCCCAGGGTCCTGGAATTGAGCCCCGCCTCGTGCTCCCTGCTCAGCGGGAAGCTGGCTTCTCCCTCTCCCACCCACCCTGCTTGGGTTCCCTCTCTTGCTGTGTCTCTCTCTGTCAAATAAATAAATAAAATCTTAAAAATAAATAAATAAATAAAGTAGTCAAATTCATAGAAACAGTAGAATGGTGGTTATCAGGGACGGGGGGAGGGACAAAAGGGGACTTACGTAATGGGTGGGTTTCAGACTTGCAAGATGAGAAAGTTCTAGAGATCCATTTCACAACAATGTGAATATAATTAACACTACTGAGCCGTACACTTAAAAATGGTTAATATGGTGGGGCGCCTGGGTGGCTCAGTCGTTAAGTGTCTGCCTTCGGCTCAGGTCATGATCCCAGGGTACAGGGATCAAGCCCCACATCCCTGCTCAGTGAGAAGCCTGCTTCTCCCTCTCCCACTCCCCCTGCTTGTGTTCCCTCTCTCTCTGTCAAATAAATAAATAAAATCTTTTAAAAAATGGTTAAGATGGTAATTTCATGTTATGTGTTTTTTCACCACAATAGAAAAATAATTAAATCTTGTGTTTTGTCTTCAGGTTGATCCTCAAAATTGAACATAATGTAAACACAAGGTTAAGATCATCTAAATATTGTTCACTGTGAATCCCTGTAGTGGGTGCCCACCTATGTCTCCTTAAGGTATTGAGATCAAAAGGAATTGCTTCTTAAGCTCTATCAATTCATTGTTCAAAATCATGCCATGTTTTCATTTGCTTCATGTTCAAACCATAACTTGCTTACTCAGAGCTTCCTTCCTTCCCTCCTTCCCTCCCTCTTCCCCTCCCTTCTCCTCTGCTATCCATGGATAACTGCTTTTCTTTTTTTAATGTTGCCAGAAAAGCATACCCTTCACCGTATCACTAACATCTTCCAGCTTTTTATTATTTATGGCATAGACACATTCCTTGAAGCCCAATGTGGATCTAGGGACTATAGTCATCTGGTATTTCTTTACATTGGAGTAATTCATCCATGTCAGTGCCAGTGTCCTCTTAAACAAAACGGGCAATTGGGAGCTCTGGATTTGTGAGTTGGGCTTATTGTTCTGTAGACTTTGTTAGCACTAAGTACATTATTTAAACTTTTAAAAAAATAACTAAAACATAACCTTTGAAATTTAGGAGAGGTAGAGAATCGTGTGAGCTCTGAGTTTTTATAGCATGTATTCGACAAATAATACGTAAGTCAAGGACTACTGGTACTAGCATATTATTTAGTCTTTTGATGGTAACCATGAGAATAACTAAAAACAAACAGCTAAAAATGGCTTCTAAGGAGCAAATCAAAAACGAGAAGTGGTTAGGAACATTGTTTTCTATTATGTTCCCTTTTGTACTTTTTTATCATAAGCATGTATTTCTTTGAAATAAAAATGCATTGAAGATGAAATGGTGGAAACTGAGGGGGGAATGTAAGAAGTTTGGAAATAAAAAGAAAAAATGAGTTTTATTTCTAAGAAGTAAAATGAATTCAAACCCTTATTTATATGTTAAATTTCTCAGAGGGAGAATGTTGTTGCCAGGGAGACCAAAGCAACTGTTGATCTGCAAATTCAGCTCTGTAAAAAAATTCCATGACATTTATTCTGCAATTACATCCTACTCGGGTTTTACAAAAGCCAATAAAATGGATTTAATGAAGTCCTTGAACCTGGTGTATGTCACTAACATTTACTAAATATTCAGGTTATAGAGTATAGTGCAGTCATAACTGAACCTACCTGATAAGGTCAGGTAACCTCGAGTCTAGTCCTAACTCTACTGCTTAAAAGTCATACATCCTTGAGTAAGTCATTTACCGTTCTGAAACTAAGTTTATTTACTTGTAAAAATGGGGATAACGACTACCTAGTTTGCCTACCATTCAGGGTTGTTGTGAGTATCAAATGAGATTTAGATCATTTTACAAAGTTTGAAACATTACACAAATAAATTCAACTAGTAAGTACTAATATTTCCCCAAATTAATAAAGCCATATGTATTCTGTACTCTTCATTGATTAAAGACCAAATTAATTAGAAAAATGTGAACCAAAAAAAGTAATATAAACTAGTATTGTAAAAATTGGACTGAACTAGGTGGCAGGCTCTACCACAACTTCTTTAGGCCTCTATACAATGAAATTACACTAGACCGCCTTTGTAGAGGTGCTTCTTGGATATATTTTCCATCACACAATGATGATTTAAAAGGGAATTCGTTCACCCCTAGTTTTCTGGGCTATATTTTGCTTGAAAAAGTTTCACTGCTAGATATCTGAAAATCACTGGCTTAAAGTCTTTTATTTCTATTTTCAGGCATTTCATAACCCTAACCTAACCTAACTCATCTTTAGCTTTACATTCTATCCTTTGTCAATAGAGACCTACATTTTGAGACCAGAGTGCTCTACTTAGTATTTCTCAAAATGCCATGGCCAATCTCTGCCTGCACATTTTGTCAATATAGAGCTGTCGCTGCTCTAGCTGGCTGAACAGCACTGCCCTGTGTCCTGTCCCACTCCCCACCCACACATTTACACACCCAAACTTGAGCAGTACTCAGTATCTTGGTTACATCTGCTTTCAAAAAGTTAAAATTTACAGTAGATCAGAAACAGGTGAGAGTTGTCATGTTAAAGAGAATCTGGCTTCTAGGCCAGTCAAGACTTGTCTATAATGTGATAGAATGTATGAAAACATTGAAAGAAAGTAGGAAGAAAGTGGGAGCCTTAGTTAGCCCTAGAGCATAGAAGGGAAAGAGCAGTTTAGAAGAGTCATCTGTGCATTACCTGGAGGAGAAACACCTTGAACCTCGGACTTGTTGGGTTCCAGTGGTAGGATAGTCCCATCATAGAAATGGATGCATTTACTTATTACAGGCCAATGCTGTTAAACATTTAAGCATGTATCTGAATCCCTGTGATCTGATTTCATGATCACTAAAAATCTCCTGATTCTTTGACTTCCCTGATGATGCATCTAGAAAATACCCCGACAGGAGACAAATCCACTTATATTACACCTGTACAATAAATTAATAAAATTGCATTCTGAATTCAGACATCAGTTTGTTTCTTGAGTAGGGTGACTCCATCCTGAGACAAAACAGACTAACAAAGTCTGAAGGCATAAAAACTGAGGGTCAGATAGGGAACTATAGTAAATTTACCAACAGAATGCCACCCCAAAGAAACTATGTGGGATATTCCAGACTGCCCCAATAAAAACCCTGTCTTGTTGCATTATTTTCTTTTTAACACGTACATACACCTTTATTATTCAAGGCCACTAAACACATACTGAATGTGTTTATGTGGTCATTCAATGACCACATACTGAATGTGTCTATGACCTGGTCTCTACATACCTTTCCAATAATTTCTCTCTCTGTACCCAAAGCTACAGCAGAAACAAATGTTCTAAGTACATAAAGTTTCTATCTCTCTTGGAATATCTCCTCTCTATGTTGGGAAGTCTAAATTTTAACTAATTCTGAAAGTTTAGCACAAATAATACTTTTTTTTCATGAAGACTTTTCTAAATCCACCACCCTACTAAGGCTAAAACCAGCAATTTTGGTGATCTAGGCAGAGTCACTGAGAATCAGCCACATTTGATAGGTTCCTTTTTTTCACTACATAGATATTAATCAGGTATTAAACTCAGTTTCTCTTCTAAAAGACTATATTTGTTGTCAGCATGTAATGTAATAAATGCTGTAAGTTTGATCTATTATTTTATCTATTTTCAAGCAAAATAATACCTAATACCTGAGACCTTCGCTCAGGTCTGCACTCTAAATTTCAGTGCCCTGGGATATAGCCTAGGTTACCCACACTATCAATCTATAGTAAATACACCTTTGTTTACCAATTAAAAGCATTATTTCCCATTATGAGAGGGATCAATTATTTTTATTAAATAATTATTTAATATTTATTCCTTGATTCAGGGCACTTATTACTTGCTCCCTTTGTGAGCTTTTGTTTCATTTTCCCTTCTATGTTCTCTGAAGACATACTTCCTATCTATCTCATTTTTGTATTTTCCACAAGTTTTTAGCTAGTATTTTATATAGAGAGGGCACTCTAAATATAATTTAAGAATTTCTCTTCCATTTTCAGTGAAGGCTCCCCTCAGTCTTTTATATGTATCCCATGTTATAAAGTCTTCCTTGATCATCCCAGTCCACAGGTCACTCCTTACTTTTGAATTCCTATAAGGACTGCCTATAAAACGTTTAATTGCCACCAATACTGTCTTAGTGTTACCTTTTTGTGTTTATATGCATAGTTTTTTTAATAGTTCCATACATCCCAATATCTAGGCACAGCATAGACAATTAATAAATATTAATTCATTCAACCAATCTTTTAAAAAAAAATCAATGAAGGACTCATTAGGAAAAGTATAGTCAAAACTTGCACCTAAAAAGAACAAAAGATCTCATCCATGGCAATGAAAACAAATTCCTACTGTTGGGATCAAAAGCTTTGACATACATAGTAGTTACTAGTAAATTAAATTGTGTTGGAATTCTACAAGTATTTTCCCAAATTGCATGAATCTTCCTTTCTCTTCAGGGACACATAAGTGTCCAACAACATTCATTTCCTGAAAATACCAATGAAAGCAGATGGCTTTAAGCAAAAACAATTAACCATATTAAACAGATAAGGTTATCATTCATTTGTAATTTGGTCAGGTTTCCATGCTGAAGACATTTATATAGTCAGTTTGTAGTACATTTGATTTTATTGTATGCTAAGCTGACCTCTGACAAATGGCTTTAAAGTTATTTGCTTTTTATATATCCTTATGGTAATTAATGGGATATCACAAATTCTGCACACTTGACTTATATCTAGGGATGCCTGGGTGGCTCAGTGGGTTAAGCGTCTGCCTTCGGCTCAGGTCATGATCCCAGGGTCCTGGGATGAGTCCCGCATTGCATCGGGCTCCTTGCTCAGTGGGGAGCCTGCTTCTCCCTCCACCTACCCCTCCCCCTGCTCATGCTCTCTCTCTCTCTCTGACAAATAAATAAAATCTTAAAAAATATATATATCTATATGGTCAAATAAATAAAATCTTAAAAAAAATATATATCTATATGGTCAAATCCTATAATAAGGGAGTTATTTCTTTAATTTGATATTTGAATCAGAACACTCTAGAGTCTTCCCACTCCAAGTGTGGTCCACAGACCTGCAGCATCGGTATCACCTGGGAGCTCATTCTTGAGGCAGAATCTCATACCCTACCCCAGGCCTACTAAAGGTGAATCTCCATTTTAGAGCCCCAGGTGATCTGCAAGCACTTCACGGTTTGAGAAGCACTGGTTTAGACTCTAGAGGAAGTAGAGAATATCCAAGATGCATATGACCAAGTAACAGTAGCTAACTTATTGTAATTACTTATTTGTTGGTCTTATCTGCTAACTGAAGACTTGTTGAGGGCAGAACCCCTTCTATTTCCTCACCACTAGTATTCATTCCTAACAGGCTCAGAAAACATTACCCAATGCTCAATAAATATTTTTTGCTAAATGCATTAATGACCGAGCAAAGTGAAAATAAGACTTTTTCAGAAAGTGAATCCTTTAGGAAATTCTTTTGTACATGATTTCACATACTGCCATACTAATTCCTTAATTCACTATTATTAATTCCATTTTAAATACGTTGCCTTCTCTACTTCAACAAATGCACTTGACAAAGCAAAAGCTTAGATCATCTTCCTCTGTTGGAGCCACCAGCGGCCTCTTCTACAAGTGAGAGCTGCATTTTAACTCTGGCTTTCACAGATCCATCCCATATGCCTGCACATAATGAAATCACCCCAACGACTTGGAGGGGGTGGCAGGAGTAGAGGAGGAAAAGAAATGGGTAAAGCAAAAACACTTCCGTATCAGGAACATCAAATGAAACCATGAAAACATGATTCTTTGAACAGGATACTTCCAGAAAATAACTCTCGGAAAGGGAAATATAGAGGTAAGAGAACTCTTACCTTTCTCAAGAGCAAAAGGTGATTAACTAGAGAATACCAGGGAGTGATAAAAGACCAACGACTACCTAGCGACGGAAGGTGGAAACACACCAGACCAGAAGTAAAGCGGAGAGCGGTTAGAGACATCTAAAAAAGGGTACCAAAAACGACTTTCAGGTTTGCAGAGAAGGAAATCAAGGGAGAATAAAGGAAATTGCTCTATGAAGGGTTTAACTTACGATGATGATAATAATAATAATTATTATTTTTTGAGAAAGACAACGCGCACTTGAAGGGCGGGGGGTGGGTGAGAAAGGGAGACTGCAATCCCGCGCACTGCAAAAGGAAGAGACTACTGGCAGCCCGGCTCAGACGGTCCCCGGGGGTAAGCCCAAGCATAGGTGGGTGGCAACGCCCGGCTCCGCTAGTCCCCGCCCGGTGGCTTGAGCCATCTCCTCTGCAGCCTGCCGAGCACCGGGTGGGGACGGGAAAAGGCGGATTGCTTGTGGGAGGGCGTACGGGAGGACAGGGCGGATGCCAGGCTGACCAGGTACCCACCTTATCCCAACGGAGCCACTGCCCGATGGCCGTGTCTAGCTGAGGATCCCCGGTGTGGTAAGGGGTGTGGAGCAGGTTGGAGTTCAGGTCCCCCTCTGCATTTTCAGCCATGGCAGCCAGACTGGGGTGTGAGGGCCTGGGGGGTCAGCGAAGACACTGGTTTGGGGGGGCTGAGATGCGCTCACCAGGGTTCTGACGCCCCCTCCTCACTGAAGGGCATCGGAGACCGACCAACCGCAGGGTGTCTGGGCTGGCTCCTGCTGCAGCTTTGGGGAAGCAGGAGAGAGGGGGGATGCGGCCGCCCGCTCCCACCAAACCAGCTCCGAGTCTCTTTCTGTGCGAACGGACTGAGGCGGTCCCACAACGAGAGAACAACAACAGTCCCAGATGTCTGGGTCGTGGCTGCTGCCGCCGCCGCCGCCGCCGCCGCCCTACGCCCCGCCCCCCGCCCCGCAGGGCCCGCCCCTTCCCGCCCCTGCCGATTTAAGTCGCTGGGGCGTGAGGCACGAGCGCAGAGCGCGCTCTCGGCGCCTCCGCAGTGGTACGGGCTGGGATTCGTTAGGGCGGTGAGGGGTCGGGTTATTTTTTTTATAATTTCCACTTGCCATGCGTCTTATCCTTGTTACAGTCCCCACACACTCCCACGCGTCTCCTTTTCTCAATCAGCTGCCATGGCCACCACCAACACCCCGCTTCAGCGGTCGCTCCGCGGATCCCCGGCGCGCGCCTTAGGACCCCCTTCTAGCTCCCGTTTCAGCTCGGGGCACGCGCTTGGCGGGAGGGTGCAAGGGACTGTTTCCGCACGGCTTCACGGGAATTGTAGTTCTTTTCTTTCTCCGAGACCTGTGGAGACTGCTGCAAAGACTACAACACCCAGCAGCTCCGCGCCCTCCCTTTCCTCAAAGAAAAAAGATCTGCCTCTAGGCTGTTCCCTACGGACACGCCCTGTCCCTACTTTGCTGCGCAATGTGGCCCTGAAATTAAATTAATTTAAACCTGGTCTTATGCAGTAAGGGGACCACTGGTATCCATTTAATGCTTTACAGTTTACGAATCGTGTTCTATCGCTTCAACCATCTTGTGTGGTAGGTGGGCGTGATCTATCCCTATTTTACAAACAACAGAGGGAAGTGCCCCAGAGTGTGAAGGGACTTTTTCAAAAGGCAGAATTCCTAAGTGATGGAACCAGGGTGCCAACCTCGTTTCAGATCTGGTCTGCTGGCAGTTCTTTTTGCTGCTACAGTGGAGGAGGAGAGAGAACAAGGTGACAGAAAAAATAAACAAGGAAGTTAATGAGGAAAAATGGGTCAGCATTTAACCATAACACAAGCAACAATGTACAAGCGTCAAAAGTGGGTTACAAAGAGAAATGGCAGTAGGCAAACGGAGGAAAAGAGATTATTGAAATAATCTTCAATTTCTTCTTTGGCCTCTCTCCTCTGGAACGCTCACCTTGCAAAGTCACACAACTTGAGGTCTGGGAGATGCCGAGGAAGGCTTACCTGTCAGACACTAGGGCTGCTGATTTTCTTGGTTTGGCCTTCTTAAAATAGCTCTGTGAATTTGGCGGAGTATCTTACAGCTCTTTCCCTAGTCAGCTTTTTTGTAAGGAGGGTGTAATAATATTTACAGCATGGCTATACAGTAACTTAATAAATGGCTTTAGAGTGCTTTCAGGTTCACAGATAAAAGACAATAAATTCAAAGTATTACTTTCCTTTAACAAGCCATTTACCATAATAAAATCCAAGCTACCAAAGTACAGAAGGATCGTAGTGCCAATTCCTGAAAAATAACGTGCCACATTTGGCATTTACAGTCTTTGCTAAGCAGTTGGGTGGTTTCCTTTATGGAATGAGCAGATTCTTTTAATCACACAAGGCCTGGGAAACAACCACGTGTCCTGAAAAGAAATTAATCGTTCACTATCATCACCATTATTGTCCTTAACAAATGTTAATTAAATATTTACTCTATGCCAAGTATTATGCTAGGAGCTGAGGCTATAAGAAAGTATATAACAAAACTGTTCATTTCAAAAAATAAAATGTGTCTGGGGAGACGGGATATATGTGAGAAAAGATAGCCCATGAGAAACAGAAAATGCTTGCTGCAGACAACTGTTAAAGAATTCAGAGTCTGAGGTGGTCAATGGAAGCAACAAGCAGCAGGAGCGACAAGCACTAGGCTTTGAGGGACAAAAAATAAGTAGAGAAAAAGGTGGAGGGCATTTCAAACCCATAAACCACTGGTTCTCAAATCTACCTAGGAGTTCATTTAAAATGTTTATTCCTGGTCACTGACCCAGAGATTCTGAATCAGTACATTGGGATAGGGCCTAGGTCCCTACATATTTAACAAGTATCTATTGATTGTGGCATAAGTGGCCATAACCTTGCTACACAGAGTAGGTCCTCTTATAAGGTCTCTGGAAAATACAAAATTTTAGGCCCCATCCCAATTCTACTGAGTCAGAATCTATGTTTTAACAAGATCCAATGATGATTTCTACACATATTAAATTCGATAAGCAGTGGTTTTATAAGCCAATTCTTAAATGTAATTCAATTCTGAGAAACACTACTAAATCAACAGAACTTCCAAGAGATGGAATTATATAAGGCAAGCATAAAAGACTGGAGAAATACAAGTTTTAATTCAATACCAGAGTCAACCAGCCCCCAATTTCATCAACAAGATTATGACATACATTGGTTACCAGAAACCTTGCCCAGCATCTTTGGCTTATTGCTCAGGAATTGAGGGGTGACCAAAGAGACCCAGAACTCATCAGATCAAAGAACAGAGTGTAAGTGTGTCCAGAAGAGGGAGTATAATAGTTTTCCTAGTCAGGGAAAGTTCAGAAGCTTTAATTTCTGTTGGAATTTGCCCAGAGTTCTTTTTTTTTTTTAAGTTTTTATTTAAATTTCAGTTAACGTACAGTGTAATATTAGTTTCAGGTGTACAGCATAGTGATTCAACATTTCCATATATCACTCCCTGCTCAACACAACAAGTGCCCTCCTTAATTCCCATCACCTATTTCACCCATCCCCCCACCCACCTCCCTTCCGGTAACCATTAGTTTGTTCTTTATAGTTAAGAATCTGTTTCTTGTTTTGCCTCTCTCTTTTTTCTTTTGTTCACTAGTTCTGTTTCTTAAATTCCACATATGAGTGAAATCATATGGTATTTGTCTTTCTCTGACTGACTTCACTTAGCATAACACTCTCTAGCGCCATCCATGTTGTTGCAAATGGCAAGATTTCATCCTTTTTTATGGGAATTTGCCCACGGTTCTCTAAATCCGGCAACCCTAACTGTGGTTATAAAAGAGAATATCTCTCTTGGTCCTAATATATATATGACATAATATTTTAGGATCATGATATATATATAACTTACCCTCAAATGGTTCAGAAAAAATACTGTGTATACACACACACACAAATGTATTTATATATACACATATATAAACATATATACAAACATATAGTTAGATAAATAGGAAATAAATCAAATGGGGGAAATTTTAATAATAGGGGAATCTGGGTAGAGGATAGCTGGATAATCTTTGTACTATTTTAATTTTTGCAACTTCATTTGAAATTATTTCCAAATTAAAAAATTTAAAAGGAAAACCTCAAGTGTATAAGAAATATCCCTTTATTTATTGCTTTAAAAAATCAATTAAGAGACTCAAAGCTCTCATTCTGTCAGGGTAGCAAGAAATTAAATTTTCATCAATATCATAGGCTCCCCTCTCATCCAGGGAAACAGAGTCAATAGCTCTAATTCATCAAGGTTTCTGCTAACATCTGTATTGTCTAGGATCATAGTAGTCTCTGGAAGTCCGACAGCTTTCTCCTTGCATACCATTCATAAGCTGTGGTCAGGAAACTTGGTTTTAAGGCTATGAACCCCAAAGCCTCTGTCTAGGTGTACTATATGGTCATCCCCTCAAGCATCTTGCCAGTTCCTTGAAGTATTGCTACCAAGCAATCTTTAGGGACTCTCTTGCTCTCTCATCACCCTCCTATTTTAAAATTTTAAGTCTTGAGGAAATCTATCATTCTGCTGTGTGATTTCTCTGAAAAGATAAGTATTTTCTTTTTGCTCATCAAGATACTTGACCTAAACTCTAGTGAACTCTGTATTTAAAAAAAAAATTAGAGTCAATAAAGGAAGTATCTTGTAAACAATTTTCTATTTTCTACTTTTAGCCCTGTCACATAAAACTCCAAAGGGACAAAACAACAACAAATAAAAAGTGTCTCTCTTTGTATAAGGTAGGGGGAAGGATGCAGAGCACACTTGGGATTAGGGTGAAGCAAGGCAAAGAACCTAGGGTGCAAAATCTAAGGAGGCATCCCCTTTCAGGTTTGTGGAAGTACAGGATTGGTGCCGGAGAGTGAATGCATTATTACATTTTTTAAAACAGCTTTATTGAGATATAATTCACATAGCAAACAATTCACCCATTTAAAGTGTACAGTTCTGGGGTTTTTTTTGTTATATTCATAGTTATGCACAAATATCACTACAGTCAATTTTAGAATATTTTCATTACCTCAAAAAGAAACCTCAAGCCCTTTAGCTATGAGCCACCTATCACCCTATCCCACTCCCAGGCCTAAGCCACCACTAATCTGCTTTCTATCTTTGTAGAATTATGATTGAGTAATACTCCAATGTATGGGTATACTACATTTTGTTGATCTGTTTGTCCACTTATGACATTTGGGTTGTTTCTTTTGCTATTATGAATAATGCTGCTACAAATATTCATGTACAGTTTATGTGTGGAATAGGTTTTCATTTCTGTATACCTGTGAATGGATTGGCTGGGCCATGTAGTAATTCGGTGTCTAATCATTTGAGGACCAGCCAGACTGTTTTCCAAAGCGGCTGCACCATTTAAATTCCTACCAGCAGTGCGTGAGGGTTTCCCCACAGATTTTCTAACTCTTGTTATTATCTTACTTTTTGATTCTAGTCATTTTTAAAATTATTTTTTGGGGGGAGAGAAAGAAAGTGCATGGGGGAGGAGGCTGGACAGAGGGAGAGGGAGAGAGAGAATCAAGCAGGCTCCACACTCAGCGTGGAGCCCAACTTGGGGCTCAGTCTCACCACCCTGAGATCATGACCTGAGCTGAAATCAAGAGTCAGACACTCAACTGACTGCGCCACCCAGGCTCCCCAGATTCTAGCCATTTTAGTGACTATGAAGTGGTATCTTCTTGTGGTTTTGATTTGCATTTCCCTGATGACTAGTGACTTGAACATCTTTTCATATGTTTATTGGCTATTTGTATATCATCCTTGGAGAATTATTCACATCTTTTGTCCATTTTTTAAATTGTTTTTTTTAATTTTTGAGTTGTAAGATTTATTTGTATTTCTTGATGTAAGTTCCTGATACAAATCAGATAAATGATTTACAAATATTTCCCCTCATTCTGTGGGATTTTTGCATTCCTTTATTTATTACAGAAGTACAGTTGACATTCAGTGTTATATTAGTTTCAGGGGTACAACATAGTGATGTGACATTTCATGCATTACTCAGTGCTCACCACAATAAATGTAGTCACCATCTGTCACCATACAACGTCATTGCAATGTTATTGACAATATTCCCTATGCTATAATTTTCATCTCTGTAGCTTATTTTATAACTGAAAGTTTGCAACTCTTAATCCCCTATTTCACCCATCCCCTTACCCCCTGTCTTTTCATAGTCTTGATGGTGTTGTCTGAAGCAGAAAACTTTTTAGTTTTGAAGAAGTCTGATTTATCTCTTTTTTTTCTTTTGTTGCTTATATCTAAGAATCCTTTGCCAAGGGGCACCTGGATGGCTCATTCCATTAAGTGTCTGCCTTTGGCTCAGGTCATGATCCCGCAGTCCTGGGATCGAGCCCTGAGTTGGGCTCCATGGTCAGAGGGGAGTCTGCTTCTCCCTCTCCCTCTGACCTTCCCCCCTGCTCGTGCCCTTGCGTGCTCTCTCTCTCAAATGAATAAATAAAAAATCTTAAAAAAAAAAAAAGAAAGGAATCCTTTGCCAAATTAAGGAGATTTTCCCTTTGTTGTCTTCTTTTTAAAAGAAAAAAGTTTTTACTTATGTATTTGAGAAAGAGCACGAGTGGAGGGGGGCAGGGAGGGGCAGAAGGAGAGGGAGAAGCAGGTTCCCCACTGAGCAGAGAGCCCAATGATGACATGGGGCTCTGGGCTCAATCCCTGGACCCTGAGATCATGGCCTGAGCTGAAGGCAGACGCTTAACTGACTGAGCTACCCAAGCCATCCCCTCTTTGTTGTCTTCTAAGAGTTTTATAGTTCTAGTTCTTATGTTTAGGTTCTCAATCTACCTTGAATTAATTTTCATATATGGTGTGAGGAAGGGATCTAACCTCATTCTTCTGCATGTAGCTATATGAGCTCCATTTGTTGAAAAGACTACTCTTTCCCTACTGGATGGCCTTGGCATTCATGTAGAAAATTAGTTGACTACAGACATACAGATTTAATTCTGGACTCTCAATTGTATTCCATTGATCTATTTGTCTATCCTTGTGCTAGTACCACAAGGTCTAGATTACTGTTACTTTGTAGTAAGTTTTGAAATCAGGAAGTATGAGTCCTACTTTGTTCTTCTTTTTCAAGATTGTTTTGACTATTCTAAGTCCCTCACAATTCTAAATAAATTTTACAGTTAGCTTGTCAATTTCTACAAAGAAGTCAGCTGGGGATTCTGTTTGGATGCATTGAATCTATAGATCAGATTGGGGAATGTGAACACGGGATTTTTTTCTAATTGTAGATCTTCTTTAATATCTTTCAACAATATTTTATAGTTTTCAGAGTGTAAGTTTTAGACTTTTTTGTTAAATTTATTCCTAAGTATTTTATTCTTTTTGATGTCATTGTAAATGGAATTGTCTTAATTTCATTTTTGGATAGCTCATTGCATATATATAGAAATACAGTTGGCTTTTGTACATCAATTGCATCCTGAAACCCCTGAATTCATTTGTTAGTTCTAATAGTTTTTTATTTAACTTCTTAGGATTTTTCTGTATACAAGATCATGTCATCTGTGAATAGATAGTTTTACTTTTTCCTTTCTAATCTGGATGTCTTTTGCTTCTTTTTCTTGCCTGTTTGCTTTGGCTAGAACCTCCAGTACAATGTTGAATTGAAGTGGCAAGAGCAGACATCCTTGTCTTAGAGGAAAGCATTCCATCTTTCACCATTAAATATAATGTTAACTGTGGGTTTTTGGTAGATGCTTTTTTCATATTGGTGAAATTCTCTTCTGTTTCTAGTTTGTTGAGTGTTTTTTATCATGAAAGAGTGATGGATTTTGTCAAATGCTTTTCTGTATCTAATGAGATGTACATGTAAGTTTTTTTATTATGTTGATTACATTATTATAATTATTACATTAATTGATTTTTAGAAGTTATACCAAACTTGCATCCTATTTGTTCATGGTATAGCACTGTTATTATATGTTTCTGCATTTGTTTTGCTAGTATTTTGTTGAGGATTAATTTATTCATATTCATAATAGATATTGGTCTGTAGTTTTCTTGTGATAAATTTTTCTGGTTTTGGTATCAGAGTAATTGGCTTTATAAAATGAGTGTTCTTATCTCTTCTAACTTTTGGAAGAGTTTGTAAAGAATTGACATATTTTTTCCTTTAATTTTTAGTAGAGAATTCAATGGTGAAACCATGTGGATTTGGGCTTTGTGAGTAGTTTTCTGATTATTAACTCAATTTCTTCACTTTTTATAGGTCTGTTCACTTGTCTGCTTCTTGAGTAAATTTCATTAGTTTGTTTCTTTGTAGGAATCTGTCCATTTCATCAAGGTTCTCTAATTTGTTGGCATACAGTTGTTTATGGTATTCCTTTATACTCCCCTTTTCCCCCCATAAGGTCAGCAATAATGTCCCCTCTTTTACTTCTGATTCTAGTAATTTGAGTGTTTTTTGAGGGGGGGAGGTTAGTTTAGCTAAAGGTTTGCCAATTTTGTTGCTCTTTTCAAAGAACTTAGTTTCATTGATTTTCTCTATTGCTTTTTCTATTCTTTGTTTCATTAATTTCCACTCTAATCTGTATTGTTTCTCTTCTCCCAGTTTCCTGATTCTCTTTTCTTCAGAATCTAATTTACTAAACTGGGCCTTAGGTTTTGTGTGTGTGCATGTATTCCAATAAAACTTTATTTACAAAAGCAGGCAGCAGGCAGATTTGGCCGAAGGGCCACAGTTTGCTCACCCCTGATCCAGAGTAATAGTTCCTAACCCTGGATGCATAGCATTTTAAGGAACTGATTCCTGGACCTCACCCCCTGAGATTATCACTCAAGTGATCTGGGTTGGAGCATGGAGTGTTTTTTTCTTTGCTTGTTTGTTTTTTGTTTTAAGCTGTCTCAGGTGTTTCCAATGTGCAGCCAAGTCTGAGAGCTATCTTTTCAGAGCAGGGATCTGGCCTTGGGTTTTTTTGTTTGTTTGTTTGTTCTTGGCTTAAAACAACAGAAATTTATTATCTCAGAGTTTGAGGCCAGAAGTCTGAATTGAAGTGTCAGTAGGGCCATGCTCCCTCTGAAGGCTCTAGTGGAGAATCTTTCCTTGCCACTCTCAGCTTCTGATGGCTATAACCTTGCCTTAGCTTGTCAGCATAACTCCAGTCTGTGCCTCTGTCTTCACATGGCCTTCTCCTCCAACTCAAAAACAGCAAACGAACAGATGCATAGGGCAAAATATGGGGGCATGTGTAGCATGGAGCTCTGATGTCCTCAGGGTGTGCTACCCTCCTAGTATCTGGATGTGTCCACCAACCTGGAAGCTCCATCTTTGCAGTTTTAATTTCAGTTATTGTATTTTGTGTATATATATTTAATTCTTTTAGATTCTTGAGCAAATTTGGTATAGCACTTTTTATGGTTTCCTATTCTCTATAGAGATCTTCTATTTATGTAATGGAAGAAATGGTAGCATGTAGTCAGTTTTCTATCTCTAACAATGTTACATTTCGTGATGAACTACAAGATCCACCTTCTATTATAATATGCATATTGTGGATGAAGGGAAATTGAATCTGTTGGAGTTAGCTCTGGGCTGTGGGAGGGAAACTGATTTTATGATGATGAGATGTCCACAGCCTGATATATCCTAGAAATTTCTAAGATTAGAAGAAAATTAAAGATTTTGGACTCAAAGCAACAGGAGAACATAACCCGATATTATATGGCAAAGGGAGGGCTAAAAGGTATTATTTTTGTGGATTTCATTGTTTAAAAAAATTCTATATAAATCACAAGCTGGAATGAGCAATACACATACACACACACATTCTCTCTCTCTTTTTCTCTCTCTCTCTCATATTTTTCTGCCCACCCTTTAGTTAGGAATATCAGTTAGGAGTGAAATGGCCAAGTATGTATCAGTTATGATTGCATTTAGCTACATGTAATGAAAACCAAACTAGAATGGCTTAATCAAAGAGAGGTGTATTATGTTTTCCAAATAAGAAGTCCCAAGGAAGTCAATCCAAGTGCAGCAAGTCAGAGACATCAATAATGACCAGTTTCCTTTTTATCTTCCTGCTCTGTCATCCTAAATGGTGGTTTTCAGCCTTATGGTCAAAAGATGACTACTGACTTCCGGCTTCCAGTCAGGCATGTAAGAAATTTGGAAGTTGCCATTGCATCCTAACAAAAAATAAAGAGCTTAACAAACTGAAAAATCAACAGCTTTCTTGGGTCCATCAGAGAAGTGAGGTTACAATGCAAACTGCTGCCCTCAAACTGGAGACACAGGCTTATTTCATATAAATCAAAATTTAGTGTAGCAGAAACCCACAAGCAGAAACCTCAGGGACCAGTACAAGGGTTGAAAAACCCAAACTGCAATTGATGAATTACTGGAGGCTCAATGTGGCCAAGTCTGAGAATCAAAAACTCCAAGAAGACCCAGTCATATGGGGGTATATACTATTGTCAGTTTTACCTCCAGGACCTTGACCAGGTTCTCATAGTGAATATTGGAGAAAAATCCCTCATGCTTCTGGCAGGGCAAGGGGGAAAGTAGCCATTTTGAATATGCCAGAGCATCTGTTCTTAACAAGGCCTGCCCTCAGAAGAAACTGCTTAACCAGAGCCTAATCTGCTGGGTTTTTATCAGAGCCTAACTCACCTAGGGAAAGGGAAATACCCAACCTAAGCCCACTCTAGCCATTCTGTCCCTTCTAAGTTGGGGAGAAGACTGAAAGGTACTTGTGAATTTCACAATTTAAGGAGGCACAGGCTCCTTAAAAAACTAATGCTAATCATTAAGACTACAGAATACTTCTACTCCCCTCACACCTTACCACATTACTAAAGACCTATTTATAGCAGTTCTTTTACCCAGTACATCATGTCCAACTATCATGAAAAAGTTATAAGACATATTGAGTAGCAAAAAAACAAAAAACAAAAAAAACAAAAAACAAAATAGTTTAGAGAGACAGAACAGACTTAAGAGCAAGGAAAGTTATCAGAGATGAAGTGGGACATTACATGATAATAAAGGGTTTAATTCTTCAAGACATCACAAGCCTTATTGTGTATACACCTAACAACAGACCACCAAAATATGTAAGGCAAAAACTGATAGAACTGCAAGGAGAAATAGATTAATTCACTATTACATTTGGAGATTTCAGCACCCTTCTATCAGAAATGGATATATCCAGGGGCACCTCGTTGGCTCAGGCGTTAAGCATCTGCCTTCGGCTCAGGTCATGATCCCAGGGTCCTGGGATTGAGCCCCGCATCGGGCTCCCCGCTCTGTGGGAAGCCTGCTTCTCCTTCTCCCACTCCCCCTGCTTGTGTTCCTTCTCTTACTGTGTCTCTCTCTGTCAAATAAATAAATAAAATCTTTAATAAAAAAAAAAAGAAATGGATATATCCAGGAAGCAGAAAATCAGTAAGGAAATAGTTGAACTCAAAGGTACCATCAATCAACTGGATATAATGAACATCCATAGCCTTCTTCATCTAAAAGCAAAATATACATTCTTCTCAAGCCCATATGGAACATTCACCAAGATAGACCATATTCTGGGCCATAAAACACACTTTAACACATTTAAAAGAATGTCTGCTCTCAGACCACAATGGAATTAAACTAGATATCAACAACAGAAAGACAATTGGAAAATCCCAAAATATTTGGAGATTAAACAACATTCTTCCTCATAACACATGGGTCAAAGAAGAAATCTCAAGGTAAATTTATTATTTTTATTCAATTAATTAACATATAATATATTTGATTTCAGGGGTACAGGTCTGTGATTCATCAGCCTTATATAATACCCAGTGTTCATTACAACACATACCCTCCCCAATGTCCATCACCCAGTTACCCCATCCCTCCATCCCCCTCCCCTCCAGAAACCCTCAGTTTGTTTCCTAAGATTAAGAGTCTTTTATGGTTTGTCTCTCTCTCTGGTTTCATCTTGTTTCATTTTTTTCCTCTCTTCTCCTATGATCCTCTGCCTTGTTTCTTAAATTCCACACATCAGTGAGATAATTGTCCTTCTCTGATTGACTTATTATTTCGCTTAGCATAATACTCTCTAGTTCTATCCACATCATTGCAAATGGCAAGATTTCAATTTTTGATGGCTGCATAATATTCCATTGTATATATATACCACATCTTCTTTATTCATTCATCTTTCGATGGATAAATGGGCTCTTTCCATAGTTTGGCTATTGTGGACATTGCCGCTATTAACATTGGAGGTGCTGGTACCCCTTCGGATTGCTACATTTGTATCTGTGGGGCAAATACCCAGTGGTGCAATTGCTGGATCATAGGGAAGCTCTATTTTCAACTTTTTGAGGAACCTCCATACTGTTTTCCAGAGTGGCTGCACCAGCTTGCATTCCCACCAGCAGTGTAGGAGGGTTCCCCTTTCTCCGTGTCCTTGCCAACATCTGTTGTTTCCTGACTTGTTAATTTGAGCCATTCTGACTGGTGTGAGGTAGTATCTTATTGTGGTTTTGTCAAGGTAAATTTAAAAATGTTTTGAACTAAATGAAAATACAAGTTATCAAAATTTGTAGGATACAGTGTAAACAGTCCTTAGAAGGAATTTTATAGCATTAAGTGCATATATTAGAAAGACAAAATCTGCCAAAGTCACACAAGAAGGTATAGACAATCTGAAAACCCTGTATCTGTTAGGGAAATTGAAATTAAAGCAGTAATTAATAACTTTCCAATACAGAAAGCACCAAGCCCAAATGGGTTCACTGGTGAGTTCTCCCAGACATTTGAGGAAGAGATTGTACCAATTCTCCACAATTTATTTCAGAAGATAGAAGCAGAGTGAATACTTCCTAACTCATTCTGTGAGGCCAGCATTACCCTATTACCAAAACCAGACAAAGACATTACAAGAAAAGAAAACTGTAGACCAATATCTCTCATGAGCATAGATATGAAAATCTTCAACAAAGCATTAGTAAATAAAATCCAACAGTATATAAAAAAATTATACACCATGACACCATAACAAGTGGGATTTATCTCAGGTATGCAAGGCTGATTCAACATTCATTTAATGTAATCCATCACATCAACAGGATAAAGAAGAGAGATCACATGATCATATCAATAGATGCAGGAAAAACAGTGTGCAAAACCCAACACCCATTCATAATAAAAACTCTCAGTAAACTTAGGAATAGAGGGGAATTTCTCAATTTGGTAATATCTATAAAAACCTACAGCTAACATCATGCTTAATGGTGATAAACTTGAATTTTTCCCCCTAAAATGAGGAACAAGGCAAGGATGTCTCCTTTCACCATTCCTTTTCAACATCATACTGGAAATCGTAGCTAATACAATAACATAAGAAGAGGAAATAAAAGGTATACTGATAGGTAAGGAAGAAATAAAACTGTCTTTGATTGCAAATGACATGAATATCTATGTAGAAAATCCCAAGAGAATTGAGAAAAAAAAAAAACCTCCTGGAACTAATAAGCAATTATAGCAAGGTTGCAGGATATAAGGCTAATATACAAAATTCAATTGCATTCCTATATACCCATAATGAACAAATGGAATTTGAAATTAAAAACACAGAGGTTTTTGGCAGCTTTCTGCTCACAACTGATTTTCCAAATTATATACCTACCTAACCAATTCCCGGCAAGGAGAATGAGACCATATGAGTGCCTTCGATCAGTCATAATTCCCTCCTGCAGTGAGCTGGAGCTAGAGAGCCTTGGGCAGGAAGATGGGATCTACTCAAAAGTGGAACTCTACCAGCATGAGAATAGGAAGAATTGGCATATGGAGAAGTTCCAACAATATCTGCTAAAGATAGGGAGAAATGGAAAAATTAGAAGGAGAGAGAAAAAGGGAGAGAATGTGTGTGTATTACATACCAAAAGAGAGAGCAAGAGACGGAGAGGTCATACATACTATCTTAAGGTTCTTGAATGCTGTACTCTGGCATCAAAATTTCCTGGGGGAGGGCATCAAAACATCATATATCAACATTGAGAGAGATGAGTTAATATGACAATTAGTAGTTGCTCAATTCTTATTTTTGAGTGCATAGAGTTTTACATCAGAGGAAATAATAATTGATCTCATGAAGTACTTTTTCAAATACTTGGTATAAAATCTATCCCAAGAGCAGTCTGTTTTCCCTATGATACGTGCTGGTGGAACACTTGGAGAAATTGTTTCTATGCTTGATCTCAATCAAGGCAAAATAAGCAAGGATGGAGCTGTACAGACAACCTGCTTTTACTTAAAGCATTCTTTATTGTCAAGAAATGGGGTATTTTTTGTCTGAAGTGCATTACATTACTTTTGAGTCACTTCTGAAGCTTTTTCATGACATTTAAAAAAACCTGAGGCAATTAAAGCAAGTTGCCTTAAAAGGTTGACAACAAACCTCTTTAAAACAGGTTGAGCTAGTCCCCCCACACATACACCTTTCTTTAACTAATCAAGGTGAACAGTTAAAACGAACAACACAGACTGTAGTTTATTTGTTACATGCATTCAAGATGAGAAGAAGTAGTCTCAACAAGTCCCCTGGAGATAGCTCAAATTTTGTATCTAGCCTTGTTATGTGATTTTTTTCTTTGCATTTGTCTTTTGGTTACCATGACAACTGGAGAGCTCATGGGGAGGAGAGATTGTTTTGACTGTTGAACTGAGACTAGGAGGAAGAGTTGAGACAGGTGTAGAAACATGGATTCAGGTCAGGGAACAACCTGTTGTTGGGGCTCTGTGGGTGTGTATATGCTGAGCATTTTAGGTTATTTTGTAGTGAATACAGGCCTGATACTGAATAGTATAACAATGAGGAGTATAAGAGTAAGACATGGAGAACTTAAAGGCCAGTGGGGCAGTAAAGTTTTATGTAGCCACAATGTCCCTTGCTCTCTTACATTGCACAGATTTTGTGCCCTTGTCCACCCCTGAGTAAGTGACTGATCCACCCAATCCATCATGCAGGCAAGTAACACAATGAAAATATATCTAACTAATAGCTAAATAAAAATCTCCCCTGGCCACACTCCCTATTATAGCGTATCTTGAGTAGAAGAACACAGCCAGCTTGAGCCTATCCTGCTGAGGTGACCTCAGAGGAAGGGATTTGGTGACAGACTAGCAGCTGTCTTTTTTTTTTTTAAGATTTTTTATTTATTTTTATTTGCCACAGAGACAGAGATAGAGAGAGCATAAGCAGGGGGAGCGACAGGCAGGCAGAGGGAAAGGGAGAAGCAGGCTTCCCGCTGAGCAGGGAGCCCGATGCGGGACTCGATCCCAGGACACTGGGATCATGACCTGAGCCAAAGGCAGCCACTTAACCAACTGAACCACCCAGGCGCCTCTAGCAGCTGTTTTTGACAGGACCTCTCCAGAGTACAAAAGCTACCAAGTCCCCAGCTCATGGAGCAGCCAAGGGATGTTGTGGAACATCAACTCCTAAGGTGACCCTGGTCACTGGTAAGCTGAGACTAAGTGCCCAAGTTGGACCTGGACTGATAATTTGGAACTGACCTAAATTGGTACACATTGGTAAAGACTGACCCTCACACAGGAGGCCCTTTTTGGCAGTTCACTCTGTCCACCTCCACCCTGGCACAGCCACCTTCTTGGATTCCAGCTGCCACAGGTACAGTTTCAGAATTGATTTCAGTTTTGGGGCATCTGGGTGGCTCAGTTGGTTAAGTGTCCAATTCTTGATCTCAGCGCAGGTCTTGATCTCAGGGTCGTGAGTTTGAGCCCAGCATTGGGCTCCATGCTAGGCATGGAGCCTACTTAAAAAAAATTTTTGTAATTAAAATTAAAATAAAAAAAGAATTGATTCTGGTTTTTACCCATCACAAATGCAGAACCACTCCATTTTTTATTTAAAACATTTTAAAAATATTTTTTCTATTTTTAAAATATGTTTTTATTTATTATTTTTTATTTGTTGCTGATTCCAAGTAGGGGTAGAGCAGTGTGTGTTCCCCTACATAAGAATTGGAAAATTTTACCACTTAAAATTGATTATGAGTCATTTAACTCTCAAGAACTATTTTCTAATTTATCACTGACTTGAATTAATGTTACATCTTTATTCTAAATCTGCCTTTTGTGTTACTTCCTCTGTTTCCCTGGCCTCCTGTTGGTGAAAAGGGATTTTGGTGATGCGTAATCTTTGAAAAGTACATTCATTAAGGCTGTCAGCACCATGTATTTGAACATTATAATCCTGGCTTTTTATTATGTTTCTTTCCCACTTGTTCTTGGTTGTTATTCCTGAATGTTCTGCAATCTGTCTTTACTGCCTGCTTGAATTACAAGTATACACAAAGAAGTGGCTTTTATGCCATGCCAAGGCAAGGATGTTGTGTTTCAGCTTTATAATAATAGCACTGGGGGACATATTTCATTTCAAAAAGACTAAGTTCTACTTCAAAAGAGTTTTACTTAATTAAAGTTAAGGTGGTGAAAAGCCTAAAAAGCAATTCTTTGACCATAAAGTATTTTCATTTAGCTATTAATTAAATATATTTCCATTGTGTTTATAGCCTTACCTATTAATACTTTGTTTTCAAATAGTCAAACAAAAATGGATTGCATGACTCTCTTTACTGTATTTCATTATTTCCTTTAGCTACATTATGGCCTATTGAAAATGATTTCATATTTGCTGACACGGTATTGATGATTCACATTTACTGCAGTTAATTAGAGGTATATTTTGCATCTTGGAGCAGCAGTAACCTGGTCATCTGTTCTCCTGCCCCCTCCCTGTAAGCCATCTGCTTTCTCTTATAACAGCTCTACTGCTTACATAGTCCACATGCTGCCTTTGACAAAAATTCATTTATTCATATACCAAACATCCGATACATCCAAGGCACAATTGTACACATTGCAGGAAATGAAAAACTGTCACCACATTATATACTGTTTTAGAATTTGTAAAAATATTTTTTTACAATGTAGGGTGAATGGGAAGAAGTCAAAGAGGAAGTAGGATTCATTAGAGATGAACTCAGAGATAGATGGGTAGGATATTCCCAGGCAGTTGAGAATGAGATTTGTATGTAGAGATGTCAAATAGGTAAATTTTACCTTTGTCTCTCTCATCTTACTCCTGTCTTCACCCAAAACTGGCTCTTAGCATGCCTCTCTATTCCTTACCTGAATGCATGTGAGCTTTATGAGCGCAGGGGTTTTTATCTATTTTGTTCACTGCTGCGTATTCAGCACCAATAATGCCTGGCATGTACAGATGCTAAGTATTGTGAGTTTTTGAATGAATAAACATAGGAATGAGATGATGATTACCTATAAGCTTTAGGGTCTCTGACCTTCTTAAGATGTTAATTATTTCTTTTTTTTTTTCTCCATAAATCTTGGTCAATAAAATTTATTGTAAAACTTTTTTAAAGTTTTAAAATTTATATCTTTTTTAAAAAAGATTTTATCTATCCATTTGACAGAGAGAGAATTTATATCTTTAAAATTGTGAATGAGGGGCACCTGGGTAGCTCAGTTGGTTAAGCATCTGCCTTTGGCTCAGGTCATCGGCCTCTCCACTCAGTGGGGAGCCTGCTTCTCCCCCTCCCTCTGCCTGCTTGTGCACACACACTCTCTCTCCGTGTCAAATAAATAAATAAAATCTTTTAAAAATAAAATTGTGAATGAGATTTCATATCATATTATATATTTTGCAGCTGTGTTTTAGTTTGTTATTGTTATTAACTCTCGTTCATGTCTTTTCCCATTTTTATATTGGTTTTCTCTTATTGTAGGAGCTCTTTATATCTCAAGGAAATCAATTTTTTGTCTGTTGTATGTCTTGAAAGCATATTTTCCAGCTTGTCATTTATCTTTTTTACCTTGTTTATTGTATTATTTCATGTGTGATATTTTTAATTTTTATGAAGCCATCTATATAAATATTTTATGTTTTCTGAATTTCTCCTTGATTATTTTTTTTAAATTTATTTATTTGAGAGAGTGCACGAGAGAGAGAGAGAACACAAGCAGTGGGGAGGGACAGAGGGAGAGGGAGAAGCAGACTCCTCGCTGAGCAGGGAGCCTGACATAGGACTCAATCCCGGGGATCATGACCTGAGCTGAAGGCAGATGCTTAACTGACTGAGTCACCCAGGCGCTGCTCTCCTTGATTATTTAAGAAAAGTTATCTCATGCTTTCTTGTAGCACTTTAACCATTTTTTTTTTTACTTATAATATCTCTGATCTATTTAGGTCAGATAATTTTTATTAAATAAACCCATCTTTTTTTTGTCACTGATTAGAAATGTCATCTTATCAAATACTTAATTTGGATCCATAACTGGTCTCTCTTTTCCATTCCATTGATCTTTTTGTCCATTCATGTATCTGTACCAACATGCTTAGAGTACTATATCTTTATAATATACTTGGTTTTTTGGTGTGTGTGTGTAGTTCTATGCAGTTTTATCTTATGTGTATATTTGTGTAACCACCACCACATTCAAGATGCAAAACTGTTCCATAACCACAAAGGAACTCCCTAATGCTACTCCTTTATATATCTGCCCCTTGGCATCCACATCTTATAGTTTTGTCATTTTTGAGAATGTTATTAAATGGAGTCATGCAGTGAGTAGCCTTTCGAAACTAGTATTTTTTCACTAAGCAAAATGCCCTTGATATCCATCCAGATTATTGTGTTTATTACTAGTTTGTTTCTTTTCATTGCTGAGTAGTATTCCACTATACAGATGTACCAGTTTTGTTTAATCATTCGCCAACTTCAGTTAATGTCATTTGGGTTAGACATTTGTGTTATTTTCAGTTTTTGGGGGTTTTTTTTGCTATTACAGATAAAGCTGTTATGAACATTATTCTTGGCGAATGATTATATTGTTGTTATTCCTAAGTAGAGAGTACTGAATGAAATATAATCATCAGTTTTTGATAGAAACACTCTCATCATTGGTCCAGCGCAGAGCCCTAATCATATCCATTTATTTATTTAATTATCTATCATGACTAATAAAATGAACATCATGAACCTACCACCTAAACTAAGAACAGACAACTTACATTTTTTTTATGTTTTCTACCCCTATTCCATCCCCTTGCTTCCCCCTTAAGACACCCACTTTCTTTTTTTTTTAAGTAGGCTCCACACCCAGCATGGAACCGAAACCCAAGGCTTGAACTCATGACCCTGAGATCAAGACCTGAGCTGAGATCAACAGTCAGACGCTTAATTGACGGAGGCACCCAGGTGCCCCAAAGACACCTATATTTTATTTTTATAAAAAGATTTTAATAATCTATATTATCATCTGGGATTTTCTATGTTATTAAAATTTTGCTGTCACTACTTTCATTCTTGGTTAATATTCCATTGTGAGAACATAACAAGAAAATTTAAGTTTTCAGCTTTTGCTGTTATGAGCAAAAGTCCTTTTTCTAACCATTAAGCTATAATTTAGTAATAACAATAATAATACTTTGTTTTAGCAGCAATAAAGATACTGCTATAATCTATAATGATAATAATAGCAATGACAATAATAATGTGATTGCCCTTCATAACACTGCTACACTGATCTGAGATGCTTTATGATAGTCCTAGCCTTGTATTTAACTTGCATCAATTAAAAAGGTCAGGGGAATGGAACTAGAGGGTATTATGCTAAGGAAAATAAATCAGAGAAAGACAATTATATGATTTCACTCATATGTGGAATTTAAGAAACAAAACAGAAGACCATAGAGGAAGGGAGGGAAAAACAAAATAAGATGAAATCAGAGAGGGAAACAAGCCATAAGAGACTCTTAGCTACAGGAAACAAACTGAGCGTTGCTGGAGGGGAGGTAGGTGGGGAGCTGGGGGAGCTGAGTGATAGGCATTAAGGAGGGCACCTGATGTAATGAGCACTGGGTGTTATATACGACTGATGAATCACTGAACTCTGCCTTTGAAACTAATAATACACTGTATGTTAATTAATTGAATTAAAGTAAAATAAAATAAAATGTCAGTGGAAAACCCGGTAAGATCTAAATATTCTGCTCATTCATGGTGATATTTATGTTTTGTAATAAAACTCTCCTTGATACACTCTTCTACAGAGTATTTGTTGAGAGTAAGGAATTATTTGTATGTTTATACAATTGGCCCAAGAAGTCAGCCACTGCCTCAAATAGGGCCAGACTCCTTTTACTGGTATTGACATTCAGATAACTTAAAAATAAATGCTCTGGGGACACCTGGCTGACTCAGTTGGTAGAGCATGCAACTCTTGACCTTGGAGGTGTGAGTTGGAGCCCCATGTTGGGCATAGAGATTACTTAATTTTAAAAAATGCTGTCATTCTGCAGAGGTTGCTAACTTTATTGTACTGGACGTCTTCCTTATGCCCTTCTAAATCTATCCTCCACCCTTCTCCAGCCCACTGTGCCTCAGAAGGCTGACCTGTGTGGAGTGCTTCCACAGGTTTCCTTCTCTTCTGCTTTCAGTCTGGTTGGTCAATGGGAAGCACAAGCAGGTAACTGAAAGAAGGAAGAGATTGAGGTTGGAAGGCAATCTGATTTATCCTTTGACATAATTGATGTCAGGTGATTCTCTCCACAAAGGCCTTTTGGTTTCTGATTCCAGTAGCTGCTACCTCCCTCATCCCTCATTCAGAGAGGTAACATCTCCTCAAGTGTGTCTAGCTCTGAGGCCTTACATTATCCTTTGTGGTATTTCTACCCATATATATTTTTTTTAATTAAAAGATTTTATTTATTTATTTGACAGAAAAAGAGACAGCAAGAGAGGGAACACAAGCAGGGGGGAGTGGGAGAGGGAGAAGCAGGCCTCCCGCCGAGCAGAGAGCCCGATGTGGGGCTCAAGCCCAGGACCCTGGGATCATGACCTGAGCTGAAGGCAGATGCTTAACGACTGAGCCACCCAGGCGCCCCCTTCCCATATTTTTGTATATAATCTCTTTATTAGACTCTCCTCAGATTATTCAATCTGAAAGGCCTCTTTCCTGTCAGCACACCAGTTGATACACTGAAGTGGCAGATGATCATTTACTTGCCACATGGTGGAAGAGGCATGTCTGCAGTAGAAGAGAATGAGAGAGAGAGTGCAAGATGAAGAGGTAAAGTCCTGATGCCATGGAGATCTGAATTCCAGCCTCCAAAGCCCTTGTTTCTCAAGCTCCCCCTTCCATTCCTTCAGTTACCTTAGTATACTCCATGGCAAACGGGCAAGGAACAGGAAGCCCATTCATGTCTAGATCAATTTGAGTTGAGTTTTCTGTTACTTGCCCCGAAGTATACTAAGGTAGCCCATGGCCTACGAAACTGCAAAGTCCAGAGATAGATTGTGCTTCAGAATTAGTTGATCTAGTAGTTGAATAATGTATCCTAGACCCTGTTTGCCATACACAGTGTCAGCTTCATTCTAGGGTCTGGATTTCTACATAGTTATAAAATGGCAGTTGTAGCCATGCCCCTAACATCTGGTGGGAGGCCGTTGCTTCCGGGTACTTTCTCAGAAACTTCAGTAAGTTCTTTTTCTGAAACTCTCAACAAACCTCTCCTTGCTTCTCATTGGGCCATATAGTATCACATGCCCATCCTTGAACCAATAACTACGGCCAGGAAGTAGGATTATGCTGACAAGTGTAAACCTGAGCACAAACCTTTCTTTCTCTTCCAATCAGGAGTAGGTCAGTTTCCCCAAAAGCACATGGTGCCACAGTTGGGATGGAGGGGGAGCCTGGATAATGAGGAAGGAAACAGGGGAGATACCAAGAGAAAAGGGAACAGATCTTGGGGAGATAACCACAATATCTTCTATGCCTTCCTAGCTATATGTAAGTCAAAAGTTTATTTCCTGCTTAAACTATTTTTTTTAAGATTTTATTTATTTATTTAACAGAGAGAGACACAGCGAGAGAGGGAACACAAGCAGGAGGAGTGGGAGAGGGAGAAACAGACTTCCGGCTGAGCAGGGAGCCCGACGCGGGACTCCATCCCAGGACCCTGAGATCATGACCTGAGCCGAAGGCAGACGCTTAATGACTGAGCCACCCAGGCGCCCCTCCTGCTTAAACTATTTTATGTTAAGTTTCTTTCCCGTCTTGAAAATGATTAATGATTAATTCAACGAGGAGTATCTTGGTACTTGTTCTGGCTGTGCCATTTCCTAGTCGTGTGACTTTGGTCATGTCATATAAGCCACCTATACCTTAGCTTCTTCTGTAAAATGAAGGTTAATAACATCTGCCTGACAAGGTTGCTCGGAGCTCCAGCGAGATGGGAGATATGAAAGCATCTTGTAACCTATAAAGGGCTAAAGAAATGTGAGGGCTCTTTATTAGCAGTAGCTTTGTTGGTGCCACACCCTGGAGATCAAGTTGCTCTTTTTAGTGAGCAAATTCGACGCTCCCACCTGGCTTAGAAATGCTAAATTGCTAACAACCTCCCTAAGGTTTTACCCTCTTTCTTTTTCATAAGAGACCTCTCTGAGCTGCTAAGAGCCAGAGTTGGAGTAAATTATCGGGTTTTCTTCACTGCTCTGGAAAAGAACCAAGATGTTTACAGGTCATTCTAGTCAATCCAAAAGCACTTATTCAGCACCTTCTGGTGTCTCCTACTGTGGTAGGTATAAATATAACCGTAACAACCTGTTAGTGTGAATTATCACAGAGAGAACAGCTCTCAATGCAGCTGGAGATTAGTTAAGCAGTGAACATTGTGCTATCTTCCAGGCATTATGCAAACTCATATCAGTGTAAGGACTTTTTTGAGTTGACTGTGATAAGAAAGAAAAGCACTGAAGGAAATGATTATATGGTTAGGAATTTGGTAAGGTTGGTTTTTTAAGTAGATTGTAGACTGAATGATACCTGTGAATTTATGTTTCCCTCTCCAGGCCCCTAGAGATGAGAAATCTACTTTGAGAAAACAGTAACTTGGTTCAATTTAATAAAAATACTCTCAGTACGCAGAATAATTATGGAGATATGGAGAAAGATTCTTTCTGCCTGCAACTGCATAAAACTATTAGAGTTAACTACGCTGAAATAAACTCAAAGTCTGATGCTGTAGCAGTTCTCACCAGGAGAACATCTCCCAAATTTCTCTCTTGCCTTCCCATTCCAGGGTATACCAGTGAGTAAGGGAAGGATCAGGTCTGGGCAGTTTGATAAAAAGTGACCCCCAAACACACTTTGAGACCCACTGGTCTAAGATAGTGAGTTTTGCGTACCCAAGAGCCCCCATTCTCTTCATCCAGTGTTTTCTCCCATTATAGCACGGAAGCTTAAGGGATTAGTAACTTCTTGGTCCAGAACCCTAGAGCCAGCACATAAACTTGGAGCCTGTGTTTCTATACAGTTTTCTTTCCCACTGTTCCAAGATGCTTCATGCTCATTTTTTTTTTATTTTTTATTTTTTATTTTTTTATTTTTTTTTTAAAGATTTTATTTATTTATTTGAGAGAGAGAGAATGAGAGACAGAGAGCACGAGAGGGAAGAGGGTCAGAGGGAGAAGCAGACTCCCTGCTGATGCTCATTTTTTTTTTTTTAAAGATTTTATTTATTTATTTGACAGAGAGAGACACAGCGAGAGAGGGAACACAAGCAGGGGGAGTGGAAGAGGGAGAAGCAGGCTTCCCGTGGAGCAGGGAGCCCGATGCGGGGCATGATCCCAGGACTCTGGGATCATGACCTGAGCTGAAGGCAGACGCTTGACGACTGAGTCACCCAGGAACCCCTTCATGCTCATTGTTGACATAAACCTCAACAGGGAGTATATAGGAAATATGTATTGCCCTTCTATTATGTTTAGTACACTATAATAGAACTACAAGATAAATATAATTACGCATATATTTATAAGTGTGTATGTATATATATCAAGGTCTTTGATTTTATTAGTGTTTTAAATCTAGTTAGGAAGACAGGATATATCCTTAAAAAGATTTAAACACAAAGGAGCATGTGCTTAGTGTCAAATGAGTGATTTAGACCAGTAACTGCAAGTAATTTGTTGATAATGAAGCAAATTTTGTAAATGATTTGCCTTTATAAAATAAATTTGAGCAGATTATAAGGATAATAAAGATATTCACGTTTCCATATGCTTTCTTAAGCTGGGGGAAAAGGGATTGAATTATATCCAGCTAGCCAGAAATGATAAATTATGCATAACTAAGTGTTTCTATGGGGATATGAAGAAAAGGCTGAGAACCGTTCATTTATACACAGAACTTTGGAATTTCCTAATATAGACAGTTACTGAAGGCTAGTGATTTGGGAAATTTTTGTAAAGAAAATGAGAGTAGAATTGCATTTTTGACTGAACTATAGGATTTAAGCAGACTATAGAGAGATTGTGGGGAGTGGGAGGAAGGGTTCACTCCAGGCCCTAGATATGTCAAGTAACTGTATGATTTAGAGCAAGGGAAACTAACATTGGATAAACAGTTGTCATATGACAAGGAGTTTGTTAGATACTTGGCATATATCATTTCATCTAATACTTAGGAGAACCTGAGACAATTGGGATTACTTTCACAGTTTCCCAGATAGAAGACTGATTTCAGAGAGAAAAAGTAAATTGCCCAAGGTCAACCAACTAGGAAGTGAGGTAGATTAAATATGGTCACAAATTATTTTCAGCTGTCACCAAGACCACCATGCATCTGGAGGTTGAAAGGCCACATGGAAGGTGCCCAAGCAAAGCCAGACATGTAAGTGAGGTCATGACAAGCCTTCTAAGCCCCCACAGACTCTCCAGCTGAATGCAGTCCTGTGAGTGAGCTCAGGTGAAACCAGAAGAGGAACTGACCAGCTGACCCACATAAATATGAGAAGTCGTAAATTGCTTTTGTTCCAACTGCTGTGTTATGAAGTGATTTGTTACACAGCCCTAGATAACTGAAACAGCCAAGCTTTGACTTTAGGCTTTTCTTGTTCCAGTGCTGGTATTCTTTCCATGACACATATTACTACTTTGTTATTGATAACATAGGAGTATTTGATAAGATAATCTATAAGGCTCCTTTGAATTTTTAATAGAATGACATTCTAGATGCATGGAGTTGGGAAATCCAAGATGTGTTTGGAGAGCAGGAGGGGGCCAGTCTAAGTAAGAAGGTTATCGTCAAAGAGGTAGTAGAAAGAAAATCTTATAGTATAGTGATTAAGAGCAAAAGCTGGGTTTGAATCCTAGGTCCACCTCACAATAGCTTTGTGCAAGTCACAGAACCTCCCTGTGTCTTGGAATTCCCATTGTGAAAAGGTAATGAAAATAGAACCTTCCTCCTAGGGTTGTTGTAAGAATTTAATGAGATAATGCATGTATTAACTTGAACACGTATTGACTCACAGTGAGAACTCAATATCTGGACACCAAGTAGACTAAGGAAGACACCGGAGGCAGAGAGTCCAGCCTGCCTTTGAGGTGACGGTAATGTCAAAAAGGCAGTATTTGACTCTGGTGATAATGCTTGCCTGTGGCAATAGCAGGACCCTTCTAAACATTTAAGAATCTTGGAAACTTTTGTGGATGGACTGCTGATTTATTTATTTATTGTTTTTTTTTGCATCTCCATGTTAGGAGCAGAGAAATTTTTCATTATAATGATAGCTGGTATAAGGACTTCTTTTAACATAAGTCTTTAACATATACATAATATGTTCAACTATAAAGTATGCACAACTTTTTGTCTAGCCGGTCACTACTATGCAAAAAATTAGGAATCATGGAGTCAGAGTTCTAGTCATTCATTCAGTAAACATTTATGCAGCGTTTGCCATGTGCTAGGCTTTTTGCTGGGCCCTGGGGAAAATAATAGTACAGAGAAACCAGAATGGTTTTTGCTCTCGCTGAAATTACAGTGGAATGGGGAATTTGAGACAAAATAAGGAGGCAGTTACTGTCTAGGGGGATGAATATTTTGTTGGGGAAAGTTTGGGATGCAGTGGGTGCTTGTAGGAGCTACTTCTGACCCAGACTGAGGAGAAAGACCAAATAAAATATATTTCACTTCCTGAAATAAAGTAACCTAAATGGATAGCTGAGAGATAAGTAGAAGTTAGCCAAGATGATGCCTGAAAATTGGCCACAGGTCTAGTTTGTTTAAATGGTGTGTTCACCTTGAGGAGTAGTGTAGGGAATGCTGCATAGTTGGGAGAGGTGAAGCGTTCCTTCTGGTATTAGAATTTTATTCCTGACAGCTAAGGATAGGACGCCGGCAGTTGACTGGGACCTAGAGGTGACTGAACAGTGATATAATAAAACTGACCTAGAAATTAGAATTTCTGGCTTCAGTGTGGTCATGTTTCTCCGGTATTACCTCAACGAGCAGGGAGACCGAGTCTATACGCTGAAGAAGCTTGACCCTATGGGACAACAGACCTGCTCGGTGCATCCTGCTCGGTTCTCCCCAGATGACAAATACTCTAGACACCGAATCACCGTCAAGAAACACTTCAAGGTGCTCATGACCCAGCAACCGCGCCCTGTCCTCTGAGGGTCCCCTAACCCCTCAGAGACTTTCTGAAACCAAGCTCTTCAAACTGTGAGCATTGAAGCCTTCTCAGCACCCTTGCTCTTTGGAATCCGGTTTCATCGTTGCCCTTGATCATGCTTGTGTAAATCCATGATGGTAGCATCCTTCTTTTGAATCTTCTTTCCATATTTTGAATCACTGCTAGGTTATTAAAATGATTTGAAAAGCTAAAAAAATAAAAAATAAAAAAATAAATAAAACTGACCTAGAGAAAGCATTTGAATAGGTGACCCAGAGAGACAAAAGAATGGAAAAAGGGTGAGATTAAAGGATAGCTCATATTTCAGGTTGTAAATGTTCAGATAAACAAAGAGTGGTATTAATGGGAAAAACAAGTGTCAGATGACATGAAGTCTGATCTTGGTTTGACCATTAACTGCCTTTCAGTATATGGTGTTAGTTAGAAATAGTCCCTCTCTTAGACTGATTTCTCCATCTCCAACCTGTATGTGTTAGACTACAGTTGCCTCGAACAACACGGGTATGAACAAGCACGGGTCCAACTTATATGCAGATTTTCTTCAGTAAATACAGTACAGTACTATAAATGTATTTTTTCTTCCTTACAATTTTCTTAATAACATTTTTTCTTTTTTGTAGCTTACTTCATTGTAAGAATACAGTATATAATACATATAATGTACTAACAATGTGTTAATTGACTGTTTAGGTTATCAGTAAGTCTTCTGGTCAACAATAGGCTTTTAGTAGTTAGGTTTTGGGGAAATCAAAGTTATAACTCAGATTTTTGACTGGGTAGGGTGTCCATGCCCCTAACCCCTGTGTTTTTCAAGGGTCAACTGTATTTGAAAGGAGAACCCTTTGAACCCTGATTCCCCCACTCTAATCATGTGGTTCCCACAGGGGCTAGAAATCATAGTATTCCTCACCCTTGGCACAGAAGTAATGTGTCACTCAAACCAGGGCAAAGGGAGATTTTGCAAATTGGGATTAAGAGAAGGGGTTCAGTCCTTCTCAGATAGCAAAACTGAGATGGAGTCAGAAGCTAGTGGTAGCCATGGCCTTTGCTGCACAATGAAAAAGTATTGCTTGACCCAGAAATCTTTGTTTTCTGTTGGCAGTGACTCCATACTGTGTTCAGAGATAAGGCTACTCCTGGTCCTGGGCCCCTCATAGGTCCAGCTCTCCTGAACCAGCCCCTTACTTCTCCTGCTTAGTATTTTTACAGTTTACTAAGTGGTACTTTTAAATTGCTTCTCATGGGGCACCTGGGTGGCTCAGTCAGTTAAGCATCCGACTCTTGATTTCAGCTCAGGTCATGATCTCAGGGTCATCAGATTGAGCCCCACATCAGGCTCCATGCCCAGCATGGAGCCTGCTTAAGATTCTCCCTCTCCCTCTCCTTCTGCCTGCCCCCACACACACTTGTATGCACGTGCTCTCTCTCTTAAAAAAACAATTGCTTCTTACAATGATCCTTTATGGTAGACATGATGTCTTATATCAAGGATACCAGGGTGAAATGACCTGCTGAAAGTCACATAGTATGTAAGAGGTAGAGCAAGGTCTTGAATCCAGGATGTTCAATAAATACCAATAAATAAATAAAATGATGCTAGAGCCAAGCACCATTCTCAGGCCTAGGGTACAGTGTGGAACAAGACACAGTCTCTGCTGTCATGAAGCTGACAAAACAGTGTGAAAACAGACCAGTAAACAGGCAATTAGAATAAAGTGTGGTAAATGCAAACACAGGGGGAGTATAGTGACCTTCTGAAGGAGGGGAGAGTGGTACTAAATCTGATCTGAGTTAGGAAAAGCTGCACAGCAGCGTCACTGCCGGCCTATATGGTACCTGTCTGTGAATCAGGAAAAAAGGTGCCCTTTCCTCAAAATACTTAACTGCCAACTGCCAGAAAATTGTAATAAAAATATATAAATCTGTAATATCTATGCTGCAATTGGCACACCCTAGTTATGTGCAGTATGCAACCTTCACAGCTGTGTGTGGCACCCTGCTTCCCAGAGGAAATAATGTTTAAGCTGGAATCTAAAGGGCAAAAGTGAGTTAGCAGACTCCCTACCTGTAGGCCGGTGGCATGTCCTGGAATTGGGTCTGCTGCTAAACAGGCCGTTGTTTATTTAGGCTGCACGGCCCTCCTGTGGCTGCTCTTGTGTCCTCATAGACACTGCACCCTTTCCCTTCGCTTTAGCCTGCTCTCCCAGGGAACCCAGAGCACTCTCTCCCTGCAGGTCATACAATCTCCCCAGACCTGTTTGTCTTCCAGAGACTAGGTTAAGAGTTTGTGTTTCTGGACCGTAGCCCTCAGTGGTGCTTAATTCGAAAAGGAAGAAACCCCAAGAGAAAACCTGATCCTCTCTGGGAGGGGCTAGCCTGGAGGGTACAGTATCTGAAGGCTTGGGGATTATGGAGCCTTCTCCTGACTGGCTGCTAATTATGCCATCCCCTGGACTGCAATTTTTTGTTTTTGATTTTTAACTGTGGTGCTTAGCTCAATAGGAGAAATAATGAGAAGGGAGCATGGAACCCTGTTGCTCTGAGAATCCTAAAATATCAGACCTGAAAGAAATCCCATGGTATGCTCCACCCCCCCGCCCCCGCCCCAGCATTCTTATCTAAGTGAACATAAACAGCAAATGCAGACTTAAAAGAGAGTAGAAATGGCTTGGTTTTGTAAGAGAAAACGGAAGGGTTCAGTAAAAGACCCGGACAGCTCCATCTTACTGGCTTTGGTAATATTGGGAGTTCATGTGTTGCTGGAATGTATATGAATATTAGATATTTTAGAACCAGCTGACAGGGGAGCTATTTTCCTTCCCAGATCATCTGCACCTCTATATAAAGATAGACCAGAGTCACATTTCGATGCCCTGGATGTCTTGACCATGAATTTATCTCCACTTTTGAGATGTTACTAGTCCCCATTCCTACACTCTACTGCTTATCATAATGCTTGTTATATTGTGTTATGTTATGTTGTAATTTTATGTATATTATATATTATATTATATTATATTATTCCTGGGTTTACTGGAAATTCTTTTCATTCTACACCCCCTCCCTTTCATGCCTCTCTGCAAACTCTTCCAAGATTAATGTAGGGAAGCTGTTAAAATCTTAGACTGTTCAAATGGAAGAACATTAAAGAATGTCTGGCCTAGTTCTACAGATCACAGCTAAGGAGCACAGGCCCAGGGGGGCTTTGAATGACAAAGGTCAGCCAGGGAGTTAGAGACAGAGGTTAGATGTCAGGCCTGGTGTTCTTTCCACCACTGACACTATCTCTCTTGCCAGGTGATTAGGTTGGGATGAATTTTGGCATGGTTCTGAAAAGCCCAATGTCTTATCTTTCTAGCTATAAATCCCTTTTTCCCAGGTCCTTCCTGTTCCCTCCCTTGTCTCTCAAATTTTGAGTCTGATCCAGGAGCCCCAACAGGTGTTGGGCCTGCCTCTCGGTGAATCCTGAATCTTGGCTGGCAGGCTCCTGGGGGTGGAGCATGCCCTTGTGCCACCCAATAGGCTACCAGATCAGTTTCAAGGTCTCTCTGGTAACTTCCAAGGCCAGTTCTCCTTTGTCCTTGGAGAATCCAGTGATTAGCATGAGAAAAGTCTTCAAGTCTCCTCTGAGCCACCCAAGGGTGAGGGATATTTTATTGCTAACCTGCCTTGAGCTCCCTAAGGATTTTTCTCTTTTGTACTAAGCTTGACACAGTATTAATATACAACAGACGCTATTAAAACATGCCTGTTGGAGGGGCACCTGGGTAGCTCAGTCAATTGAGTGTCTGCCTTTGGCCCAGGTCATGGTCCCAGGGTCCTGACCTGAGCCCCACGTTGGGCTCCCTGCTCAGCTGGGGATCTGCTAGTTGGTCCAACTTACCATAAGTCTATTTTTCACGAGGGCTTTAGGTCTCTCCTGGGAGGGAACTTATCCTAAGGAAAGTGAGAAGATAGGCAATGTGGGTCCAGAATAGACTTCAAAATCAAAGAGGAGTGAGTCTAAGTTCAACATATCATAGACTGGTTTCCTGGCCTCGATGCAGCCCTACCTCTACCCCCACCGTTGGCACATGCTAAGTAATTTCTGGAGGGGAATGGGGGTGAGGAGGAATCAGAAATATAGAAAATATAGAAAAGCTGCTTTACTAAAAACTCCGAGTCAAAGGGCATAAATAATACTTATTGAAAGCCCATGTGACAAAGTATAGCATGATCAGGGGAGAAAGGTAGTCTTTCCTCTGCACAATCCGTATAATGGGCTCTCTGTACTGTGGACTCCTGAAGGGTCAACGTCACCTGGCATCTCATCAACACAGCATGTGAGAATCACTGTCTGGGTCTTCCAGAAATTAAAAGGAACATTTCTCAAGGAGCTAGGATAACTTTGTCAAGAGGTAGAGGCAAGAGCTTGCAAAACTATACACAAATTTGAATCACAGAGTAACAGAGCTGAAAGGAACTATAGAGATCATCTAGTCTACTAATTCTCAAACTGTTTCAGAGAAATTCTCAAAGGCCTGGGGAGGGGGAGAGAATGCTACAGACAAAATATAAATGTGTGGTAGGTCAAAGAAGGGAGAAATTGATTTGATGCAAGAAGGTTTTCAATAAAAGTAAGAGGATGAGTGGATGAATTAACCATCTAGGTCAAATGGCTAATAGCTGGAGGAGCTAAGATGACTTCCTGGCTTCTTGTGTATAGTCATATGGGCCGTTAGCTGTTACTTTTATAATGTGGTGGCTATGAGCAGATTACTCAGAATGGAAAGAATTTTGGGGTCATGGTGTATGTTTTGTCTGTATGTTCCTGCTCCTGGGAGAGGGGCAGAGTGGTTGTGCCTTTTGAAAGCAACTGGGTGACACTAAACAAGTATGCTCTTCCTGGAGTGTGTGGTTTTCATTATTTTTATATCCTCAGGCTCACAAATCAGCCGGGGCAGAGATGCCGACAGAAAGACCTAATGGAAGGAATATATTTGTTTCTAATTTAGAATAGGAACGACCACACCCTACAGATCAAAATCCATGGAAACTTCCACTGCTCTGCAGTACTGTGTTAAACAGCATTTCCAAAAGAGTTCTAACATGCTCTTGAGAAGGGATTCCATATCAATACTTTGGGGGAATGTTCCATATTATATCCTTGTCTTGGAGACGGATGTTGCTCATAGAAAAGTCTCTGACGAGCTCTGCAAAAGATGTCTAATTTAACCTTAAGCCAATGTTTTGCAAACTTGCTTCCTGATAGAAATTTATCCATGGAATATCTATTACTGTACAGAACACACTTGGGAAATGCTGAGGTAAAGACTACTGACTGGTAACAGAGGAGGTCTGGGTTGTGGTCCTGGCTCTGCCACTAACTTGCATTTTTCATCATCTTTGGACTTCAGTTTCCTCCTCTGCAAAAGGAGAGATTTGAAATCAATGATCTAGAGAGAAACAAAGGACTATCATTTATGGCACACTGACTCTGTGCCATGCACTGGCATGCCATCAGGGTCCTGACCTTAGAAGGGCCCCATGCTTGGTTTAATCAGCCGTCACCATCTGCTATCACCATCTTGAAATTCTTCATAATGTTTAAAAAAGGAGCTCTGCATTTTCATTCTGCACTAGGCCCCATAAATTATGTAGCTGATCCTGTGAGTGTGTGTATGTGTGTTTAGAGAGAGAAAGAGAGAGATTATCTCTAATATTATCTCTCATCTTCACATCAGTCTATCGAGAATGTGTGTGTATTATTATTTGTGATACACAGATATGGAAGCTGAGGTTGAAAGAGGTCAAATAAATTATTCAGGTTCACATGGGGAGTGAATAGCAGAGCCAGGATTCCAAGCTAGTCCACTGGACTCTAAAGCTCTTGCTTTTCCCACTAGACCAGCTGCCAGTGCAAACATTCTGTAATTCTAAGATTCTTTTGTTCTTCCAACTACTAGTAGATCTATCTCACTCTTCCAGTAACAGAAGAACTGCATTAATACCATTTGTTGTCTGAGTGACTGTCTGGCTAACTGAATTAGGGAGTGATGAACCAGATGTCAGTGAACACATGGCTAGGTGGCAGGGAATGAGTGGCTGTAGAAGTTGCACAGACATGGAGTCCAACAAACCTGGTTCTGCCATTTACTAGCCATGTGACCTAGGGCTGTACTTCTCTGTCTCAGCCCACCTCATAAGTTATTGTGAGGATCCAATGAAATAATGCATTGCTTAACACATGGTAATCTCTCAAAAGATTATTACTATCTTTTTATTAACCACACTAGACTTGCTATCAGAACACCAGCTATTAGAACTCATTTGATTTGTTCAATAACAAACGTAAGAACATTAGATTTCTTTACTTTTTTTAAATCAAATCAAGTTTTAATTTCTCTAATTCAAACCAAATTAAATTTAGGTTCACTCTCACCTACCAGGTTGGTGGGACATAAAATTTCAGAGCTTTTGTGGGGATGCAAAAACCTCAGGGCTCACCCAACTTGGGAAACCTGGGCAAGTGTCTTGAACCCGCTGTAGTCGTAGCTCATTGTTCAAGCAGGTGTGTTGCAGTCAGATGTATCTGGCCCAGTTGCTCAAGGCCTCTACTCCTATTCTATGCCTGGCCGCTAAGAGCTCCTGCATGGCTCCCAAAGCCATGGCTTGTGTTCATTCCCTAGGTGTCCTTGTAGTCGTCACTGCCAGAGATACTGGGAGAGAGCCAAGTGTGGGTCCCCATCACCCCTCCATCCTCCTGGCTTTGCTTCCCCCTCCCAAACATTCCCTTCAAGAATGTATAGGTTGGAAACAGGGACCTCTAAATGTGTTCCCCTGAGGTAAAGAAAGCCTCCCAACCTACAAAGGACTAACCGTCCTTCCAAAAAGGGTACAGAAAAAATTTTCCTATGTCTTTTTACTAAGCCCACAGCAGAAAAAAAAATTGATTAATTCATTCAATTATACCATGTTCTCAAACTTTTTCATCTTCTGTGAAGACTCCTGTAATCTGTTTCTCCCTTGGCCACTATATTTCACATCGAAGCCTGCATGTCTTACCTTTACTGCAAACTGGGGAAGTAGAGGGGTTTGGGGAAAGGATAGCACTGGACAGATTATGTTGCTGATTTTCCCTAGTTCTGGGTGAGAATTTTCACAACCAACTGTTTGGAGTTCCACATTTCAGATCTTCCGAACCCCTTGGGAACAATGAGCAGTGGGTGGAGAAAACACCAGCTTTGGAAACCTTGATTTGTAGGAGTACCTCTCTATGTAATGGCACAGACGGCTTGGTAATAGGGTATTGCAACAGGTTAGGACACTGATGTCCATGAAACAGGTGAAAGGGCAGGAAGTGCTGGGTCATTGGGAAAACAACGTTATCCCCTAGTGCACATAGTTATGCTAGGTGTCTGCCAAGTGAAGAGCAAAATAAGAATTTTGCTCTAACGTAGCAACAGAGCTATAGACCTGTCGTGCTGGGCCCTCTAGTGGCTAGTTCGTATTCAATGAACATAACGCTGTTTTCTCTAGCTCTCTAGTTCTTATTCAGTGAACTGTCAGTCTCCATCACTGTCTTGTCTTCTCTTTGGTTTTGTTAGAACCACTAACTGCCTCCATCTATATTCTGTCTTCCCATTCCTCTATCATTACTGGCTCAGAGCTAGGGCACAGATCTTGAGGGAAAGATTGGTTCCTTTGGAAACAGACCGACATGGAGAGTGGCATGTGGGTTTTGAGGGGAGTACCCCAGTAAGGAAGTGAGGAAGCAAGAATGGACAGAGGGAGAAGCTCACTCACAATGTGGTTGCAGCTGAAGCCTCAGCTGATCGTAACGGGGAGTTCTGGAGTTGACATGGCACCTGAGTTGTCCCAAATTGACACCATGGAACCAGACCTTTGTATCCCTGCATCAGTCTGCCATTGGTTGTGAGTCCCCTCCAGGAGGGGTCCTAGTCTTGGGAGAAACAGTTACCTGTGACCCAGGGCAGCATACAATGAGGGACGCAGCTGGTTGCTGTCAGCCTCTCTTCCCAGTAGCTGGGTGATGTGAAAGATCTGGGCAGAGCACCGCTGCCCCGCCGTATCTACTCCTGGGAGTTTGCATTCACATTCATGGGCTCCCTGAGCACTTTGTTGCTCTCTTTTGTCAGTTTTCCTTTGACACGGGGCGGAATAGCCCAGAAACAAAAGTCAAGAGTCCTAGATTGTAGCACAGACTCCTGCTGCATGACCTTAAGGATGTCCCCTAAATTATTGTGGCCTCAGGGCCTGGAAGAGAGTTCAATAACAATGCTTCACCATTTAAATTTTACAAAGTGCTCTCACATTCACTTTTTTTAAAAAAGATTTTATTTATTTATTTGACAGAGAGATAGAGAGAGAGAGAGCACAAGTAGGCAGAGAGGCAGGCAGAGGGAGAGGGAGAAGCAGGCTTCCTGCGGAGCAGGGAGCCTGATGCGGGGCTTGATCCCAGGACCCCGGGATCATGACCTGAGCTGAAGGCAGATGCTTAACCAACTGAGCCACCCAGGCGCCCCTCTCATATTCACTTTTAATTGAATCCACTGGACCAAACTCTCTAAACCAAATGGAGACAGAAAGAGTTTGAAAGATTGGAAGCACCATACACATGTGAGAGATTATGTAGCACAATACTCATCATAATGTTGATTTGTTCTCCAATTTATTGAGCATCTACTTTGTGCCAAGCTTTTTCCTAGTTGATGGAGGCATAGAGATACATTAGGCATGGTCCCTGCCTGTGCCTTTGCATTGTTTCTAGGAGAGGAAAAGACATGCCAAGAGAGTACAATGTGGTAAAAATTATAGAATCATAAACAGGGCAGTATGAGTGAAAGAAGCCTCAGTTTATGTGGAGGAGGGGCATAGATGGGGTCAATGTAAAGCTTCATAGAAATAGAATGGTTTTTTTAATTTTTATTGTTATGTTAATCACCATACATTACATCATTAGTTTTTGATGTAGTGTTCCATGATTCATTGTTTGTGCATAACACCCAGTGCTCCACGCAAAACGTGCCCTCTTTAATACCCATCACCGGGTTAACCCCTCCCCCCACCCCCCTCCCCTCTAGAACCCTCAGTTTGTTTTTCAGAGTCAGAAATAGAACATTTTTATAGGTAGAAAAACTGAAGTGGGTGAGCTAATCCTTGCCCCCACGAAGGCAGGGACTATGCCTACCGTATTTGCTGCTGTGTTCTTAGTACCAAACACGTTGCCTACATCTAGGTACTTAATAAATATTTGTTGAACGAATGAACCAAGAGCAGAACTGTAAGCCTATAGCTGTCCCACAGAGCTCTTTTCAGAAGTTATTTAAATAATCCTATCCTGGGGTGCCTTGGTGGCTCAGTCGTTAAGCATCTGCCTTCAGCTCAGGTCATGATCCCAGGGTCCTGGGATCGAGCCCCGCATCGGGCTCCCTGCTCGGCGGGAAGCCTGCTTCTCCTTCTCCCACTCCCCCTGCATGTGTTCCCTCTCTCGCTGTTTCTATCTGTCAAATAAATAAAATCTTTTAAAAAAATAAATTAATAATCCCATCCTTTCTCTGTCTAAGGGAGGTACAGCAATGATTCACATTAGATGCTTTCTTGAGATTAAATGCTTCTTATCTCCCAGCAGATTCTGTGGCTGGTCTCTCTGTTCCCCTTGTCTCCAGTGTTTCGAGTCAGTGCTGTAGGGGCTTAGGGACCCTCACCCAAGAGCTATCCCAATTGGCTTACTATTCCCATAGAATTGTGACAATGTCCTCTCTTTGTGGCATCTTGGTTGGGGATAGAAGGAGCTGGGCAGGGATGAGATGGTGACTTCTCTGTTTATTCCCTGAAGGGGAACAGAGAGGCCAGCCACAGTCTTTTGGGAGATTAGAAGGGTTTAGATTTAAGAAAGCATCTAACGTGACTCTCAAAGGAACCAGCTACAGTGGGGGAAAACATGGGCTTTGAATGCAGGCAAATCTGTGTTAACATCTAGACAGCCTCACATATTAAGTGAATGTTAAATAAGTTATTTCGCCTCTGAGCTTCTGTTTCTTCCTCTATAAAATGGCGATTAGGGGCGCCTGGGTGGCTCAGTCCTTTAAGCGTCTGCCTTCAGCTCAGGTCATGATCCCAGGGTCCTGGGATTGAGCCCTGAGCTCTGCATCCCTGCTCTGCGGGAAGCCTGCTTCTCCCTCCCCCACTCCCCCTGCTTGTGTTCCCTCTCTTGTTGTGTCTCTGTCAAATAAATAAATAAAATAAAATGGTGATTAAAAAAAAGTTAAGGGGCGCCTGGGTGGCTCAGTTGGTTAAGTGGCTGCCTTCGGCTCAGGTCATGATCCTGGAGGCCCAGGATCGAGTCCCGCATCGGGCTCCCTGCTCAGCAAGGAGCCTGCTTCTCCCTCTAACCCTCCCACCTCTCATGTACTTTCTCTCTCTCTCTCATTCTCACTCTTTCAAAAATAAAAATAAATAAATCTTAAAAAAAAAAAGTTAAGAGCTTTTGAAAGGTGAAATAAGGTAACATGCAAATTCCCAGCACAGTGCCTAGCAGAGGTTGGTTGCTCATCAAAAACTAGTTTTTCTTCCCTTTTTCTTTCCTGATCACTAACTTCTGACTTTCCTGCTCCCCACGAGCTCATTCTCTGTCAGTGTTTAACCACTGCCACAGATGGGTTCTCTGATTTCATCCAGGCAGATCATATTCTTGGTTTCTTAGTGGCACCTGAAAGAGGATTCTTTTTCCTACACGAGGTTGGCTGAAAGCCTTGCTTGGTCTATTTCCCATATGCCTAAACCAATATCTTAGACATTACCATGCCAGGGAGAGATGAGACAAGACTCACCAATGCCAGAAAAAAAATGAGCAAAAGTCACACTGCCGGGACAGGCTTGGTTATACCCACAAGTCTCCAACCCCCGCTCCACCTCCCCAAAACATGATCAAATCAGGGTAACAGCACTTCTTTCTCCTTGACAAGGTGGTACGTTTTTTTGTTGTTGCTCAAGGCCAGTCCTGGGGGAAAGAGTGAGGAGGGTAGGGTGAAGACCATTAGCTGTCCTCCAAAATCCATTTGTCCCTTCCATAGTAATAGGGATTTGGATGGGATATGGTTGCCCAGATAGGAACCTCATTTGCCAGCTTGCCTTGCAGCCAGTTGTGGTCACGTTACTAAGCCCTTGTCAGTGGATGTGAGCAGAAGGGATGTGCATCTTTTGCCTTGCTTAAGAGTAAATCTGTGGCCCTGGAATTCTGTTCTTTCTCTCTCCTCACTATCTAGAAATACCCCAAGCAAAGTGAACTTGGAAGCCACATGTTGAAGATGGCAGTCATTATCCTTAGTCCCTGAATGACTGAGTAGAGCAGAGCCATCCACCTACTGGAAATGCTGCCTTGGACCATACTGCATTGGACCTCCTCGTCAAATCCTTAAAGTTCTTCAAATCCTTCTTCAAATCTCCAGGAAACATCCACCAATACTTCTCTCTCCTCTTCTTGACCATCACTTGTAATATCTGTTCCCCACATTTTCTGGTATTTAACTACATTGTTTCCTCTGTGGTTCTGTTTGGTTCTTTCTTGATGTATGCCTCTTGTCTGTTAAACAGAAGGAGATCCTAAGATGTGATACTTTTGGCTCTGCTCCTGTTTCCCTAATAGCACCTCTGTAGTGGACACTGTTGGAGCCCAAAGAGCCCCCCTTCCCCAGCTGCTGCAGGTGTTGGCTGCCATCAGTTTGGAGCTGCTCCCTTCTCCAGAGATTTGGCCTCAGCCAAATGTGAGCACCTCTGGGAGGTTAAGTACCCTCCCTAGCAGCCAGCAGCCAATGATGTGGGACACGGGGCAGAAAATGATAGCCACAAAAGGTGGGGCAATTCTGTGATGACTACTGAGCTTCAGAACCTTCCTGAGGGGCCAGGGTGTTGGAAACCTCCAACCAAGACAACTTCCTTGGTTAGCTTTCTTCCACTGTGCTAGGCTGCAGTAGCTCACACGTGCCACCTGTCTCCAGAGAATTGCCTTCAGCTGATGAGATCCTCCTTACAGTCCTCCTCTGGTCCGCCTTCCCCACCAGAGTGGCCCACAACCAATGCCTCATTGATATGGGGGCATAAAAGACCAGCCCCCTGGCCTCAAGGGGGTGTAATCCTGCTGTGCGGTTTGTGCCCCAGTCATGTAGACCAGTTCCCTGCGGATCAGGCCAGGGCTAGACATGACCTGAGACACACTTTGTTCTTTATCCCTTGCAGGTTTTTCCTGAAAAGTGCCCCATCAATAAATGCCTGTCTCAGACTGTTTCTAGGGAAGCCAACCTCAAGCTAAGGGCACCAGTGCTCTGCTATCATTTCCCCAGATCACTTTCCCATTCACTTCTAGGGACTATTCAGATCCACACCCTGGGTTGGGTGTGCCATGGTGCCAAAACTGGGTTGAAGGTGGTGCAGCAGTTAGAGGAAGAACTGGTGGGCTCTACTGAAGTAATTATAAGGAATACCTACTAATTAGGGTTGTTATGAAGGTATTAAGAGCTAAATGAGTTAATGTGTATAAAATGCTTAGACCACCAGCTCACATATAGTAAATGCTCTTAAGTGTTAGGGCAGGGGTTTCTTTGATCTTTTTTACTTATGAATCCCAAGAGTGCCGAGATGTGTGCTTGGCACATAGGAGGCCCTGTTGAATGAGTGCTTATTGGCTCAACTGATGTGCTGGGATCTGGCCAGCAGAGGGCAGAACCAGTGCAGATAAACTATCCTGTGCACAGAGGAGGAAGCGCCATTGATCGCCAGACAGTTGGGGCGGGGCCGGGGGGGGGGGTAGAACTGAGAGTAGGGGAGTACTGAGGTAGATTGAGCCCCTACTTTGTGAATTCAGACCAATAAGTAGCTCTGGGCCTGGAAGTTGCCCTGGTGTCTGTAGCCCTTCTTTTGAACTTGTGACTGACCACTCCATGCTCCCCTCAATAAATCCCCTTTTGTGTTAATGCTAATATACATTGGGTTTCTGCAACTTGCAAGCAAAAGAACTTATATTCTCTTATTATTAATCCCTATGAGTGTAAGGACTGTGTGGAGGGGAGCCACTTCCATGGGTAGGGACACTGAAGTCCCAGAGATGCCACACTGGGCCTGCTTCCTGCTCAATTTCTCAGCCAACCACTGTCTTTAAGAGTGTGGTTTTACCACATTTCTACCCGCAAGCTTCCTTTGTCTTGTTTTCTTCTTTCACTTTGCTCATTTAGATCAGTCCTATCTTTCAAAACTCAGTTCAAATTCTACCTTTCTGTGAGTCCTCTAAATCTACTCAATCTCATTTCTTAAAACCCTTCTAGCCTGACCGTTCCTATACTTGATTGCATTTCCTATTTTATTTGGGAGTTTGGGCTGGGTGGTCTCTAAAATCCCATTCAACTGCAGATTTCTGAATCTGCTGTCTTCCCATATGTCAGATCTTCTAAAGTAGGTCTTCGCCTTCTCCTCCAAGAAGAGCTAAGGAAAGGCTTGAGCACACAGGGGGCTCAGCACAGATTTGTAGGGAGTGAACACAACTAACTGCTCATGGGAGTGAATGTGTTCTGTGATCATTCAGGAAACACATAGGCATTTATTTTTATTTTTTCAACGTGGAAGTAGCTTCCCCCTCCCCTTATTATACAAGCAACATATTTATGGTCAAATAAATCAAATATTACATACATTTTTTAAGTAGGAAAGAAAGATCACCCACAATCCTTCCCTTCAGAGATAACGGTAATTAAAATATTCTTTCAGAGTTTTTGCTATATACAAATATGTATGTTTCAATAGGGCCTCCTGGACAGAACAGTGGGAGGTTCCAGCCTGGGATTTGTAGCTTGTAAGGTATTCATGCGCCGCACTGCACGTATTAGACTGAACCATATGAAAACTACTCATAGTCAGCTGCTTTTTGACGTACAAACACAATTTTATGATTTAACCCAATGTCTGTGAAGCCCAGAATGTCAGAACTGGTAAAGCCCTTAGAGACTTTCAAGTCTAACTATTTCATTGTGCTGACAAGGGAAAAGGATCAGAGAGAGAAGTAACCAGCCAGTTCACGTCCCAGAATCCTTCCACTGAACCAGGTACCTGCCTTTCATACTCTCCTCCTTTTAATTTGATAACCTTCTAGGTGTGATAGCAATCTTCGAGAAGCAGGTTTCAATTTGGTATCAGAAAACTCCTCCCAGAATTTCATCAAGTCAGAAGAGGCTGTGTTAGAGGGAATGGCTGGGGATGTGGCTGGGAGGGGCACGGTGACACAGCTGGAGAGGCACATGACCCATGGAGCTAAAACAGGTCACCATTCAGGGCCCTGCACTTGCACGGCTCCTTAGCATCATAGGAGGGGTCCTAGTAATATATTCACATGGGAATATGTGTTTTCATATTTGCAAAAGCAAACTGTTTTTGAATTCTTTTTCTTAAGGAGGGCTCCCAGAATTGTAGACGTTTCAGGCCTGGACCCTGTCCTGTGTGGCGCAGATTTGAAAAGCACTAGGCAAGGAAACCAGAGTTCCTAGGTTCTAGTTATGGCCCTGCTCTGGCCCAAATGGCCAGAATGGTACTTACTTTGCTTCCCTCACAGGGAGTAAAATCACAAACGTTAAAATGTCTTGGAACACATAAAATGTGAACAAATATAAATAAGTCACCTTACTCAAATTCTTATCTGTGATATGACAATCACTGCTGCTTTTCATGGTCGTTGAAGAGAACACATCAAAAAATGTGTCCTCAGGAGCGCCTGGGTGTGGCTCAGTTGGGTAAACATCTGCCTTCGGCTCAGGTCACGATCCCAGAATCCTGGGATCCAGCCCGTGTCAGGCTCCCTGCTCAGTGGAGAGTCTGATTCTTCCTCTCTCTGCCCCTCCCCCTGCTTGTGCTCATGCGTACTCTCTCTCTCTCTCTCTCTCTCTCTCTTTCTTTCAAATAAATAAATAAAATCTTTAAAAGACATGTGTTCTCAGGGCATCTTCCTGTTTCATCTCCCTCTGCTACAACTTCCTTTTCTCTTTCCTCCAGCCTCTAGCCCCCAGTACTCCAGCCACTGGGCCAGTCATTGGTTATTATCTTTTGCTACTTCTATAGATTTGTTCATGGGGCTCCCACTGTCTAGAAAGTCTACCTTTACTGGAAAAAAAATCTTCATCCACAAGGCCCTGGTCTTCCAGCCCTTCTCCTCCCACCCTGATGATGACCTCCCTTAGGACTGTTTCTTGTTGCTCCTACAGATGGGGACACTGAGGCCTGGTGTGGTCCATAACTGAGTTCTGGTATCTTGATATGCTGCCATTCTCGGCCCCCTAGGGTCAGATCATAGACACACGGTTCTTGATGTACACGTGATAGGGGTCACTGAGCTTGTCCACTTTGCGGGAGCGGGTATATCCCAGGATGAGGCTGCCCACGGTGACAGCAAATAGAAACATGACGAAGAGAATGTACATGTAGGAGTTGTCATCACGGCCAGGTAGGCTGGCCCTCCGCTCCTTAGGCAGGTTGTCAGGCCCTGCCCGGCAGAGCAAGTTGCTGTGAAGAGTGACATTTAGAGCCTTCAGCACTGCGTGCAAGCTCTCATACCAGGTCTCAGTCCTGTTGGTGGTCTCCATAGCAACAGGGATCCAAGGGGGCAAGGAACTGGAGGACGCTCTGTTGGTGACAGAACAGAGAGAGGGGATAGCTTCTGTCACCTGCGGCTTGAATTCCCTCCTGACCCCTTCAGACCCCAACTAAAATCCCAACATCACAGTTTATTCTAGCTACCTGTTTACTTGTCTGTCTTCTCCATTAGACTGTAAGGTCAATACAGGCAGGGACCGTGTCTGTTTTACTGACTGCTATATACAAGCACCTAAGACAATAGTCAATAGCCGCTCGGTATATACTTGTGGAACAAAGCCTTCCTTGACCACTGTAACCCATATTAATCTTTTTTTGGATTCTATAAATCACTGAGATTTAGACTACTAGGACGTTCGGGCTTATTTACTCTAACTCCTTCCATTTTATGCACAGGGAAACTGAGACCCAGAGAGAATTAAGTGGTCTGTCCATGATCAGAGAATACTGGAAGGAGAGCCAAGACAGAGGTCCCTCTCTGTGATGGCCAGCTTAGAGCTCCTTTGGCTCCCAGGCCAGCTCCCGGCAGGACTGTGTGGCACCATCAGAAGACATTCCCCAGAACCCTCCTTCAACACAGTTCTTTTTTATATTCCACAGGCAGCATTTACAAGATGTTTGGGGATGGCATAGATTTCACTCTACCTGGAGGCCAGAGGCTGGGTCATTTGATCTCTCAAGCATCCTATGTGCCAAACACTCTAAGTATTCCTAGCTATTGGGGGGAAATTCTGTTGGAAATGAAGTGGTGGGGGAAGCAGGGAGAGGCTGATAATCACAGCAGACACTAGGGAAGAGAAGAACAGGGTTGGGCAGGAGGCTGGGGGAGGGAAAGGATCACTCAGTCTGGTTTGGGGTTTTAACTACCCCAGAGAGAGAAGGCACAGGCATCTCAACTATCCTGCCTTGTGACAGAAAGTCACTGTGTACCTGGTGTATAATAAATATTCCTTCTCCTTCCTCTCAGAGATTCTTAGTCTATAATATAGACTTCTTTTTTTTTTTTTAAAGTTTTTATTTATTTGACAGAGAGAGACAGAGCGAGAGAGGGAACACAAGCAGGGGGAGTGGGAGAGGGAGAAGCAGGCTTCCCGCGGAGCAGGGAGCCCGATGCGGGGCTCGATCCCAGGACCCTGGGATCATGACCTGAGCTGAAGGCAGACGCTTAACGCTGAGCCACCCAGGCACCCCCAGACTTCTATGTAGGAAAATATCCAAAGACAGCCTTGTATCCTAGTCTCTGAAAAACCATGTCATTCCCTTTAAACAAGGCTCCACACTCACCTCTTTTGGGAAGACTTCATTGAGTGCTCCCTACCTCCCCCCCTTTTTAAAAAGATTTTATTTATTTATTTGAGAGAGAGAGAGAGAGAGAAAACATGAGAGGGGGCAAGAAACAGAGGGAGAAGCAGGGAGCCCACCGCGGGGTTTGATTCCAGGACTGTGAGATCATGAATGCTTAACCAACTGAGCCACGCAGGTGCCTCGAGTGCTCCCTACCCCTTAACCATACTCCACAAGGTTTATCAGCACGGCCTTCCCTTTTGGCCAGCACTTACATATAAGACAATGTGTGGCTATTCTCTTGTGATTGATAAGGGTATCAGCAGTCCACATGTTCCTGGTCAGCAGGGCTGTGTCTCTCCCTTAAGTCTAGGGGACTACCCTGAGACTGGCTGGGTATTGTGCTTCCTCAGGGTCTACCTTGTGACTGGCTGGGTGTTCTTCCCTCAGCGGTCTCCAGTAAAGATGGCTACTTTAGGGACTTCTCCATAGGCCAAACACTCAGAGTTCACAGACTGGTTCCAAAGCCCTCCTTTATCTAGGTAGAGTTGTCAACCAACTGAAGTTAACAAACTTGACTATATCCAATGGCCTCTGCCCCAGAAAAGATGACAGTTATGACCATGATCAATATTTATGAACAACTCTATGAATGCAGAAGTTGGGGGGCCGGAAGAATCTAAAAAATAGAGTAGTCACCCAGGACTGGCCTACATTTCATGCAAGGCCTTTGGGGCTCCCTGCTATGTGGTGCTTGGACTACCTTGTCTGGATGGAGGAAGGGAAGAGAACACGGGCTCATGGACTTAAGATCCAGGAGGCAGAGGTTTTCATCTGCTACCCCACTTGTCAGGTAAGAAATTTCTGCCTTCTGTTTCCCTCAGATCGGCCAATGGAAACTAGCAGCAGCACAATGAATTAATGGCCCAACTAATCATTCAGCCAGTCATCATTTATGGAGGCCCACTCTTGGGCAGGCCTCATGCTGGGAGCTTGGGGAGGCTCAGACCCAGTCAGTCCCTGCACTTAGGGACACATTGTCAGCTGATCTATAAGGCAGGGGACAAGCCAGGGACTACTGGGGCTTAGAGTAAGAAGGGACAGATTCTGATCAGGGCTCAGAGAGTTTCACAGTAATAGAGGCCTCTGAGTTGGACCTTGAAGGGTTTTTTGGAAGTAGAGAAGGTAAGAAAAGCAAAGAGGTGAACAAGCATGACAAAAAGAATGTTTAGAAGAATAGAAAGTAGCATAAAGGGGTTGGAGTGTAAGATGTGTGGAAGGATGAGATAGGACATGGGATAGAGAGGCTGCCCGGAACCAGTCTCATGGACAGCCTTGAGGGCCAGGCTGCAGAGGTGGAACCTTATTTTGCAGTTGGGGAAAAGCCATGGAACAGTATTTTAAAAGGGGATACAATGATAAGAGATTTGTGCTTTGAAAGGACACTTTGGCTGTTGTGTGGACTGGAGAGGGCAAGAATGAAGACAGGGAGCCTAGTGACAAGGGTCTTGAAATAGTTCAGGTAGAAGACACAGAGTCTGGGCAGTTTCCTCATCTGTCAAAACGATTATCATCGGGAGTTATTCAATGGGTACAGAGTTTTAGTTTTGCAAGATGAAAAGGTTCTAGAGATCTGTTGCACAACAGTGTGAATACAGTTAATACTACTGAGCTGTACACTTAAAAATGTCAATAGGGTAAATTTTATGTATTTTTTTTTTTTTACCACAATTAAAAACAACATCATCCCTGCCCTGCCTCCCTCCAGGCTTGCTTAAGCATACAGTTTTATTATGATGAAAAAAATGTTTAAAATCTATTCTCCATTTTTGAGAAGTAAATACATAGACACAGTACATACAGTGATGATGAAGTCTTCCTGTTCTCAGGGGTCCAGGACTCTCTCCCAGAGCAGTCACTGTTACCAGTTTTCTTAGATATCCTTACAAGGTAGTTTTAACTGACAGGGCAGAGAAAGGGCAACCTCAATCTGGAAGACTCACCAAAGAACAGGCAAATCCTCCGTGGCTCTGAGTCAGCTTCAGGAATCTCCCTGTGGGTGCCCTCGGGCTCCTCAGCCCCTCAGCCTCTTCAGGGTGCCTCTGGACACATCTGGGGTCTCAGTATTGACACTGGGGAGCTGGGAAGGCCCAGAGCTGGAAAGCAGGGGACGAGGCAGGAAAGGAAAGAATCAGACACCCAGAAAACTCTTCAGAACCAGGGTGGATCCCCCAAGGCTGGGGCCCCAAGGGTTGTGCAATAGCCTTGCTGTGGGTGCTAACTCCCTTCCTCTTCCCCTCCCTTTCCTGCAGCAGCTGGGTCAGGCCAGTCTAGGGCTGCAGTTACAGGAACTGTGCCGTGGCCAAGGGACATCTGATTGCTGTCCCTCAACTCCAGGCCCGCAACGTCTCTATCGGGTGACTTTATGAGAAGCCTCGATTTAACGTGTGGACTTCTGCTCAGGGACCAGCTAATGGTGCAGACTCAAAATATTCCCTTTCCCAAGGGTACCGGTATCTTAGCAGAAGCCTCTAAAAGGCTGAAAAAGCCTGAGACCCAAGGGAATGATGCGTGTGGGCCGAATGGAGACTGGCAGTGGGGCCGATATTTTACATAGGAACAAACGATGTTCTTCCCAATGAACCTTTTTGCATCGACGGGGTAGAACACGGTCACAGCGTCAGCACTATCTGTAGCACAGCTCCTTGTGCCAGACAAGAAAATGGCACAGATGCGGTGGCAGTTTTATTTTTCCAGCGCAGGGGCTGGCTGGACCTTCAGGGTCCATCTGGTCTAACCTCTAGTTAACCGCCTTCAGCTTACAGTGAAGGAAATGGAAACCCGAGGAGCTGTCTTGGTTCAGCTGCTACTTGTATGACTTAGGGCATGTGACTTCCCTTTTCTGGGCCTCGGCTTCTGTCCACATCTGTAAAATGAAGGGGTTCTATCTACATAATCTGTAAGGTCAGCTCTAATATCCCACGAGGGTACAGATCACAAACCCACATTGTGAGATTACAGGAAGTTGGATAGGTTGGTGGAAGAGGCATTTTGGGGTCTTTCTAGAGCCCCTAAATCACAAGATAGAGAAGGCTGCAGACCTTGTTCTCACAGATTAAGACGTAACTTAATTACATCTGAGGAGCCCCAGGACTGAGGTACACTGAACATTCCTGCGTAGATAAACGGAGAGCCAAATCGGTTGACTTGTTCGTTTTTCCTCTGAACAGCCCATCTGCCCAGGTGATCTAGCCAGGGAAGGAGGCAGACTCTGTGCAGAAAGTGGGGATGGAGGGGTAGTGTGGGGGACAGGGTGGGCTCTGAGGTGGGGTTCAGTGAGTGGAGTAAAGATTCATGAAACCATTCATCCCTCACAGCCTCCTTCAGGAACCTCTCAGGATAGACTCTGATGTTTGTGGTTCTGACAGGAGAGGCAAAGAAGCAACTGTTACATATCTTTAGGTGCTGGGTTGGGGTAGGAAGGAGGGCCTGGGCGCAAGGTCATCCTGCTGGGTCAGGAGAGACAGAGAGCTGATAAAGGGACAGGTTGATTCTCTTCCCACTGCTTCTAGATCCAAGGATTGGCCGTTGGCATCACTGAGAATTTTGTTCCTCCTTCTGAGCTCCTTGGCTGCACTCATCAAGATAAGTCACTGATTATAAAGTTCATAGTGGAGGGGAGATGGAGCTCTGCTCTGGAGAGTTCTTAACTTGAAACAGAAGATAGGCCAGTTAAGAAGGAAGGTGAATGGTGACTGACCACGCGGAAAGAGATTTTAAAAGATTATTTAGAATCTAGATTCTAGGCCAACTCCTGCATTTTGTAGATGGGGAAACTGAAGCTCCAAGAGGGAAGGTGACTTGCCCAAAATGGCAGGACAAGTGAAGGGCAGAACTCCGATGAGAACCGGGGTCTTTAGGGGCATGTGCCGTTCGGGTGCTCTTTCCACTACCAATAGCAACATTCCCTGGCATCTGAGTTGTGCATCACACCAAACACAGTCTCCTCGTGTTCTGGGGTGTCAGGTCCTCTAACTCTGCAGATTCTCACCAATCAAGAATCTGGTAAGGGGGGGAAGTTGGCATGTTTTGGAGGAGGAGTTAACCTTCCTTTATAATCTCATCTCCTGTGGTCCTTTCTGCTCCAGACGTACTCCTGTTCCCCCAAACAAGCCAGGAGCACTCTCAGAGTGTAGACACTCTGTTGCTATTTCCTGCACATTAACAGGTCCTTCCTGAATGTTCCTTTTTTTTTTTTAAAGTAAATTCTATGCCCAACGTGGGGCTTGAACTCATCACCCTGAGATCAAGAGTCGAATGCTTTACCAACTGAGCCAGCCAGGTGCCCCATCCCTAAATGTTCTTGACTTGAACTCACAGGTGTCTAAGTTGGGGGTGGAGGTGTAAAGCTACGATCTGAAGAATGAACTGGACATCTTAGGTTTTCTTTCGGGTTTCTCTGGGGAAAAGAGAAACTCCACCGTTGGTTCTTTTGGGTTCCCCACTGCTCTGTTTCAGCTACTCTTTCAGAATGAATGTTTTAAGTGCCTGGGAATGTAGTAAAGAGAGGCAAGGCGGGGAAAAGTCACACAAAGAAGATAGGGAGGGGATCCAAAGACAACCCCTGGGACCACACAGTTTTGCCACTGGTCCCTCAGGTGGTCTTATCGCTACCCTTGACTGGGGAGCCAGTGGAGTGGGAGAAGAGTTAAAGGACTGGACCTTAACAAAGAGTTGGGAGGAGACACCGGAATAAAATCTGAGCTGGAAGGGATCTTAATAATCATGTTGTTGGTACAAACCCCATTCAACCAGAGGAAAGTAGAGCACCCCCTCCCTGAGAAATCACCTGCACAAGGTCTCAGTCCAGGGGTAGAGCTGGGACCACAAATAGGTATCCTGTCCACAGACCGTTCTACTTTTAGTTCCCTGTTGCCTGTAGGACAATCTAACCTCCTCAGATCATCATTTAAGGCTCTTTGGATGTGACCCTGCCTCTAGCCCCATCTCACCACAGCTCTCCCCAGTACGCTGTGCCACATGATACTGCACTGCAGGCCATTCTCCAAACATTCCTTGCACTTGCACACTTCATGCCTTTGTTTATGCTATTTTCTTAGGCAGAGGAGTTCCCTTCCTCTTTTTATCTTCCTGGTGAACTCCTATTCATCCTCCAAGACCCAGCTCCAATGTCACCTCTGTAGACCCTCTCCTGAGACACCCCCCCTCTTCCCCACTCCCTAGACAATTAGTCTCTCCCTCTTGTCTGTTCCTAAAAGTGCTTTGCATAAAACCCTATTTGAGGACTGTGCTGTACTGAAAGTGTATATGTGTGTGTAGGTATCGATACCTATAAACATGTATGCTAAACTATGTGCTGTGAGGTGTGAGGGCAAGGACCTATACCTCATACATTTCTTTATTCCCTGGGCCGGAGCACATAGTAGGCACTCAAGAATATATGAATCAATGCCTCTTCTTATTAGACCATCCCCCATCCAGCACACACATACACATTCATGAAAACAGTTTACAGTGAGTACTTAAAAAGCAACTTCAAGTGCAGAAACATATACCATTTGGTTTGGGAAAGGGGGGTGCTCAAAGAAAAGAAGCCATCTTGGTCAGGTGGAGAAGTGACTCAGGGGCAGAGGAATTCTAAGCCTTCTTTGGAAGCCCAGACATTCCCTGTACCATTCAATTCAAAGGGCAAACATTCTTGGCCCCAAAACACTAGCAGTGGTTTTGCCACCCTCTTCCCTGTGTACCTACCCAGGGTGTGGCGACACACACCCACCCATTGCACACACACAGTCCAATTTCCAGTCACCCAGCCTGTGATCTTGCCTTTCATGTGTGCCTTTCATGGTTCCAGTCTTGGCTATGTGACCTTGAGCACTGCATTTATTTCCTCTGAAACTCATATATGAGATGGGGATAATCATCCCTGCCCTGTTTACCTTACATGGGGACTGGGGGAGACAACAGAGGGGAAGGTGTTTTAGAAATTGCCAAATATTATAGCAGCATAAGAGAGAATTATTGAGCAATCCGATTTCCTTTTCTATTTCCCTACCCCACCACCGGATTACCAGGAACAGCCATCCCTGTGCTGCCCCTCCCTCCACCCTTTGGTTCTCTTTCCTTGGGAGAAAGAAAGGGAGGTTCTTATGACTTTCTTGATTCTTAGACACGTTTTCCTCCTTCAAAAGCTTTCTTTGGGGCATAGTGGCACAGTAGGTTAAGCATCTGACTCTTGGTTTCAGCTCAAGTCCTGACCTCAGCGTCGTGAGATGAGCCCCCCCCACCCATGCTCCTCACACAGAACAGTCTGCTTGAGATTCTTTCTCCCTCTCCCTTTGCCCCTCCTGCTCATGCTCTCTCTCTCTCTCTCTCTAAAATAAATAAACCTTAAAAAAAAAAGAAAGCCTTCCTTGTTTCTCATACTTTGATCAGCCCTATAGTCCCTTTCCATTTAGGGGTACCATTCAGTAGTCCTGTAGTTGATGGAGAACACACCAGAATTGGAATCAAGAGACATGCCCCTATTAGGCCATGTCTAGCCATGTGTCTTGGTTAAGTCACGTCTCCACTCTGGGCCTCATGTTCCCCATCAGTAAGTTGGGGGTTTTGTCTTATCTCCCTCTTGGTAGGTATTTGGAGCATCCACCCATTTAGTTTATGGATAGAAATGTGTTTTGAGATGTGTGGAGTGAGTGAGGGATGAAGGTTGTGGGTTATCTTAAGGAGTCAAGAAAATCTGAAAGCAGTTTCCATGCCTCCAGCAAGGGGCTCCTCCATTTGGAAACCAGCAAAGTGGATGGATACCAGGAGACAATGAGGGGCTTACACATTTACGATGCACCTTTGTAGATGAAGTGGAGAGAACCCTGGACTAGGAGTGAGGAGACTTGGGTTCGTTCTGCTTCTCTCTGGTTCCTGGTATGTTCCTGGGCAAGCTATCTCCCCTCTGGGCCTCAGCTTCCCCACAAGAGTGGGGAGGAGGGATACGAGGAGATACTCTTCATGGGCCCTCACACACGGGTCTGTCTGAACTCATCTATTTTCTAGATAAGAGAATCCCAGGTCCAGACCCCTCTCCCCTCATGTCACATGGAGTGTGCTGACAACAGGACCGAGAGGCCCATTTTACAGGTGGTGACCCAGGAAAAGAAAGTACAAAGCCTACAACGGGTAGGGGACTTGCACAGGTTTACACAGCCTCTTAACTAGAACCCAGTCTCCTGACTCCCAGCCTAGACCTCCGTTATTAGCAACAGAAGGTGTCTTTGGGAGTCCCCAGGCGCGGGGCACAATGCAGTAGCGAATGGGCAAGTGGGCTCCGCGGAGCAAGCAGCTCCCGCCAAACAAGAAGATCGCGTGGGCTCTCCGAGGGCCATTTCTGCGTATGCGTTCGCTGCGGCCCCGCCGGTGTTCGCCTTGCGTATTTGTGGACCTGGAAAGAGCTTTCGAGCCGCCGTCCCGGCGCCCGTGGGTGCTGCTGCAAGCCCCCGTGGTTTTCAGGCTGGGAGTGCCAGGTGTCCAGCTCCGCACTCCCACGTGGGGCTCCGGGATCCCTGCAGCTCGGTTCTGGGGAGGTCCAGCTCCGTATGTGAGCCGCCCCCCACCTCCGGTCGGGGTTCTCAAGGGAGGCGGGAAGACCCATCACTTCTACCGCTGGCTGCAGCGCAGCCTTCCCGACCCTGCGAGTGCGCCTTACCTGCCTCTCGGGAAGACTCCGAGGGGCGCCCGGCTCTCGGTGGGACCCCGCACCCTGTGCTCCTCAGTGCCCCCGCACAGCTCCTCTCCGCGCTCCGGCTGCCGGTCCGCACACAGCCGGCGCGCCCCCTCGGCTCTGAGCCCAGACCCGAGCGCTCCGCTCCCTTTAACCTTCACCAGGGCGCCTCCTCCCCCGGCCCCGCCCACCGCCAGCACACCCACTTCTCCCCAAGTTGGCTTCGGGCGCCTCCGCCCAGCTACTTGGCCTCACGCGGCGTGGGCTCCGACCCTTCCGTCTTGCAGCGCCTGCTTCCTGGACCGGAAACCGAGTGCCTCTCACTTTGCTTCAGCTTGCCCAGCCTGAGGCTGATCTCCCAAATGCCAGGCTGAGCGTTGGGTGCTGCTGGAATCAGGCTTTGCTAAGTGGCTGTGTGGTGGTGGGCAAGTCACTGCTCCTCACCGGGCCGTAGCGTCCTCGCTGTACAATGGGTCAAGTTCCTGCATGCAAGCTTCGCACGGTGGTGGGTTGGGTCAGATGAGAGTGTGGAATCCAAGATAGTAAAGCCGATGGTCCCTGGAGAAATCATCGGCTTCTCACACAAACCGTCTTTTCCAGACAGGAATGCAGAGGCCCAGTCTGGGCCTTATCAGAGCCCTCTTTAACAGCTTCCCGCCTGGGCATACTTAGTAATAAACCGAGACCAGTTCTTTCTCCCTTGCAAACCAAGATCTGTTCCAGGACATCTGAGGCGCATACCCTTATCACGGAATCTCAGATTGTATTTAAGAAGTGCTGTCCTTTTAAAAAGACACCTCGTGGAGAGAATGCTGTACAAGATTGCAATTCTTTATCAAAACACATTACTTCCCTGTTGTTTCTGTGGTTACATATTTTGACCCATCTACTCCTTTTTCTCAGTCTGATTAATCACCTCTCAAGGAAGTCATCCTGACCCTGGGCATGAAGTGTCAAATTTCAGTCTGCCTAGGAATCACCTCAGAGCTCATTGTGGTAAAGCGGACTTTGGGTCCTGATCCAGAGGCTCTGATCCTGGAGCTCAGAAATTAGCATTAAAAAAAAAAAAAAAAAAAAGAGGTTCCCAAATGATTCTGATGCCAATGGTTCTTAAGATCAGCCCTGAGGCACCAGCCCCGGCTCAGGTAGGGCTCCTTCCCCCATTCTGCCCAGGGCCTTGCCATTTACTCTATAGGACTATTTATTACAGTTATCAAAAGTAACTATTTGCCCGGGGCGCCTGGGTAGCTCAGTCGTTGAGCGTCTGCCTTCTGCTTAGGTCGTGATTCCAGGTCCTGGGATCGAGCCCCGCGTTGGGCTCCGTGCTCGGCGGGAAGCCTGCTTCTCCCTCTCCCTCTCCCACTGCTTGTGTTCCCTCTCTTGATGTGTTTCTCTCTGTCAAATAAATAAATAAAATCTTAAAAAAAAAGTAACTATTTGCCCACCTCATCTACTAGATTGTGAGTTCTCTGAAGATAGGGATTTAGAATCATAGTCTTAGAATCACACCATCTTAGAGTTCTAGAATCATTTAGTGATAGAACCTGAGTTGGAAGGACTTTTGGAGTTATCTGGTCAAATCCCTTACCTAAACCTCCTCCGTATTCCATTTTTGACATGAGATTGTCCAGCTTCTCTTGTACACCTTTAGTGACAAGGAGCTCGTTGCTTCCAAGGCAGCCAAGGCTCTGATTGTTCGGACGTTTTCATGTTTTAACAAAAACTGCCTCCTAGTTACTTCTACCCTTTGGTCCTTGTGCCCACTAGAGACACAAAGTATATGCCTAATTTCCGTTCCCTTTTTTGGTCCTTCAGAAACTTAAGGGCTGTCCTCCACTTCCCTTTCTCTAGAGTGAGGATGGAGCAGGAGCCCTGTTAGGGAACCCAGCTGGCTAAGGGGTTCTTGGGAAGTGGACTTGAGCTGCCTCATTTTCTTTATGCCTTCCAGATTTTGCTACAAGGCTTAGATGAACCAATGTGTGTAAGGGGCCCAGAGCTGAGCCCAGCATCACGCATGTGCTTCATAAATGGCAGCTCCTATTGTTATTAGATGAGAAAAGAAAGGATGGAACAGGATTCCTGTCCTAGGAAGACCATAGTTTGAGAATGATCTTCAAGGAACTCTAATACCAAGAAGTTGGAGACAAGGCCCTGACCTTAGGACAGGTTGGGCAGGGGAGTGGGGTGCACTGACTGAAGGAATCAGAGGAAGACTCAGCTGGAGATACACCTCCTTCAAGTCTTTACTTAAGTGCCACCTTCTTGCTGAGGTCTTCCCTGGCCATTCCATTTACAAATTCTAATCCCTCCCTTCTGCTGCCCACCGTAACTCCCTTTTCTGCCTTATTTTTCAGTAACACCTAACATCATCTGATATATTTAACTTAAAAAAAAAAACAAAAAAGTTTTGCTGTTGTTTCTCTTGCTGCATCCCTCAACCGAAGCTCCCAGCTTCCAACTGTCAGCCCCATCTCAGAGCACTCCCTGTTTCCGTGTTCCTGTGATTACCCCCTTCCCTCTCCCCTACAGGCCTGAGGACTTAATGATGCCCAAATGTTTCCAGCTCCAGGGTACCTCGTGATCGATCCCTTGTGGCTTCCCTACTCTCTGCCCACCTCTGTGAATCGAGCCTCCTCAAATTACCGTCCTGAGATGTTCGTCTGCTTCCTGCAGGCCCAGACTGATATATCCTCCTAGGGCCCCTTGCACTTCTCTTAAAGACAGCACTTACCAGACTCTGTCAGCTCCGAACTTCCAGTGCTCCGGCCTTCTAGTAGGGATGGGACATACCACAGTTCTCAGGCCAACGAGGTGTGTTGGCTCTTTAGAGTCTGAAAAGCACCAGCTGTCCCATTTGGTCCTTTCACTTGACCTGTGAGGAGAGCAGAGTGGGAGTCATAGGGGTGCGGTTTAATGCACAGCCTCTGGGAGCCCAGACTTGAGTTCAAACCACAGACCTGCCTCTAACTATATGAACTTGGGCAAATCTTCAGCTGAGCCGCTTTCCTCTTCTTAAAACACAGCCAGTAATTCAACTTTGTGGGTTTGTTATTTGCTGTGAGGATTACATAAAGTGCGTAAAGTGCTGAGAACAGCCCTGGGCCCTCGTGGGTCAGGCTGGAGAGAGGTGAGTACGGTGGAATCGAGTTGAGCTGAATAACACTATCCCCTCACAGGCACCCAGCACTTCACAGGGCCCAGCATGCCCCCCACTCACCTCTGGTGCAGGTGAGGGTTGTGTTTCAGGCAGGTTTCTGGCAGGAAACAGATGGCTCCCTGAAACTGGGTAATTTGAAGAGAGTATGAGGAGGGTTCAGGAAGCCAGCAAGGAATGGTGCTAGCAATGGTGAGGAGGGACACCATAGCAGGGCTCCAAGGGCAGGGGAGGAAGGGGTTACTAGAAACTGCAGAGGCCAGCAGGCTGGAGCTGTGGCTTTTGGTAGAGATGGCAGATGGCACCCAACCCAGCCCAACCCAACTCAACCCATGCTGACCCCACAGGGAAAGAGCTGAGGAAGTAAGTACCCTTCTCTCCCTCTACTCCTTCCCTTCTTTATGGTCTTCTAGCACTATCTCCCTTTGCCCCAACCCAGATGGGAGCTCCAGAGCAAGGAGGCCTGTGGTGGGTGGAGAAGGGTGGTGGGCATCTGGAGGGGCAAGCAGGAGGGGCAACGGTCTGATGGGTGGCAACGGCCTGCCCCATTCCTCTTTATCCTGCTCTGGGCAAGGAGTAGGAGAGAGGAGCAGGAGAATGAAGGAATATGTGAGGAGGCTGTGAACCCAGGCTGTTCACCCTAGAAAGAGGCAGGAGGACAATCCGCAGTTCCTCAAATACCCACATGCTCTCTCTCCCCTCCAGGCCTTTGCTGTGCTATTCCCTCCGCCTGGAGCACCTTCTTGCTGGAGCTGGCTAACTCACCCTTACCTGCTACCTCCTCCTGGATCAATCTGTGCCTGAAGTCAAGCCCCAGACTTTTTAGTTTGAGTTCTGAGATACTCTCTTTTCATTTGAGCTAGTCACGCTGCCAGAGCTGGCAAGGAAGAACAAGATGCCAAACCAGTCACATCCTTACGTTTAGCACTTATTCACCAGACCCTGGACAGTCTGTTTATTTATGGGGAGAAGATTCTGCATAAACAAGAAGAGGCCTTCTGGACGTAGGAAAGCCAGGGTGTTAAATATCCTTCTTCATATGCTTAGTTAGCTTCCTTCCTTGAGGAAGGACTCCTGTGGGAAACTGGGGGTGGGCTCTGTCCAGGCAGGAAGAAGAGCCAGGAACCCATAGCAGTGGCCTGACCTGATCCCATGGGCCTGGCCTCTGCCAAACCCTGGCCTTCTGCTCTGCATCCTCCTGGCTCTAACGACCCACAGTCCACCTGTTCTTGGAGGCTTGGCTCTTCCAGGATGCCTGGCAATCCCAGGCTGCTGGAAGAGTGGATGACATTGTCCTGTTGTCTCATTCTGCACCCCCAAATATTTCTCTGCCTATTGCCTCCCCCTTCCTTGGCCTGCCCCTCCTCGTCCCATACCTCACGTTTATCAGGTCTCTGCCCTCCTCTTCTGTCTCCAGACCTAAACCATAACTCATCACACCCATGTTCTAGATCCACACACCCACTGCCCCTTGGCCCTCTCTACTTGCATCTCCCACAAGTGTTTCAAACTTGATTTACCTAACACTGCACTCATTCTCTTTCTCTCCAAACTTGGTCTTCACCCAGTGTTTCCCATCCCAGCAATACCTCTAGCATCCACCTGGTTGCTCAAGCCAGACACCTAAGGATTTGCCTCGACTCGACTCCAATAATCATGGATAACAGCAGCCGGCATGCAGCCCGGGAAACAGAGAAAGCTGGACTAAAGCAAGCGAAGCAGACACACCAAGAAGCCTGCCAGGGAGGAGAGAAAAGACTATCTGGGTTCCTAAAGGGCTACATGCTCTGGTGTTGCTCTTGAGCCTGGCTGCAGTCTAACCTTGAATTTTATAAGACCCCCCAGGACCTTTTCCAATAATGCCCCCACTGTCACTCTTTAATTTGTTTTTTTGCATAAGTTAGAGTGAGGTTTCTACATTTGCAAATATAAGAGTCCTATTAATATAAACATATTGCATCAGTTAGAAGAGGCTCGGTTATGCGGTGGTAATGAACAACGCCCACATTTCAGTGGCTTAACTCCACCGCATGTCCAGCAGCAGCGGGGGGCCTCTGCTCATGCAGTCCCTCAGAAAGCAGCCACCCATCTTGAATGTTGGTCACTCTTCCAGAAGGAAAGAGAAACCATAAGGGCTCTGACACCAGCAATTCAGTGCTCCATTGTGGCATGTCACCTCCATTCATAACTCATTGATCAGAACAAGTTGCTTGGCCCCGACTAACGACAAGGGAGCCACACAGTACAGTCCTGCCTGAAATAGCTGGTGAACAACACTAAAAACTACCATATATCTTCTGCTGTTTATTCTGTGCCAAGCCTTGAACCTAATGAAACGGAGGCTCAGGAAGGTCAGGTAACTCAGTCATTGATTCCCAGTGCAAAATGATTCCCAATGATCCAGAAACATGGGACAGGCTGCTGATTGAGAGAATGTACTTAAGAGGGCTAACACAGTACCTGGTACTAAAAATAAGTGTTGAGTAAATGTTTCTTTCCCAGTCTCTGGAGGTATTCAAGACCAGGCTGTATGGTCACTTTATTATGGTTGCTAGAGAGGGTAACCAAGTACTGGATGGGGAGCAACACTGTGCACAGCCTTCCAACCATGAGAATCTAACTCTACTTTTCCTGGAATAATTATTTCCCTTCTTGGCAATAATACTGCAAAGTAATTATCAACTACTATCCACCCCCCATATTCCTACAACAGCACTGTTGGCTCACTCCATGGGGGGAGGCCTAGAAGAGATATGGGTAAATAATGGGTGCACAAACCACCAATCAACTAATATTGACCAAGTGTCCATGCCTTGTAAAGCATACTGTCCTGAGCTCTAAGTCAGTGTGCACAGCAGGAAAAGAGCATGAGAACGGGGCTTATATCTGGCACCCAGGCATGGCTTTGTGATTAATTTACTGTGTGCCTTGAGCAAGTTTCTTCTAAAGTCTTGGTTTCATCTCTGTACAATGTGCAGGCAGGAATATACCTCCAAAGTCCATTTCAGCTTGAATAACTGATAAAAACTGTGTGCAGAGTTAAACATCAAACCTTAGAGGTAGGAAGACTCACCTTTCTTCTAGAAGCCAGCAGGGCCACAGGACCCCGGAAGCTCAAAAAGGACTTTGGATACAATATTACCTAAGGCTGTACTTTGCAATATGGTAGCCACATGTGGCTACTGAATTTCTGAAGAGTGACAACTCCAAAATGAGATGTGCCACAAGTGGAAAATACACACTGAATTTCTGGATATAGCATGGAGAAAAGGAATGTAAAACATTTTTATATTAGGTTAAAGTGTTATTAATGCCACCTGTTTATTTTTCCTTTTTTTTTTTAAAGATTTATTTATTTATTTGAGAGAGCGAGAATGAGAGAGTACGAGAGGGGGGTAGGGTCAGAGGGAGAAGCAGACTCCTCGCTGAGCAGGGAGCCCGATGCGGGACTCGATCCTGGGACTCCAGGATCATGACCTGAGCGGAAGGCAGTCGCTTAACCAACTGAGCCACCCAGGTGCCCTATTTTTCCTTTTTTAATGTGGCTACTGGAAAAGTAAAATTACAGTGTGGCTCACATTTTATTCCTATTGGACAGTGCTTACATAGGGGAAACTGAAGCCCAGAGAGGTAAATGACTTGCCCAAAGAGCTGGTACTGCAACCTGGGTCATCTGACTTCTCATTCAAGGATCTTTCCACCCTAACTGCTTATGGTAGCCAGTCTCCAAGATAGTCCCTAACGATCTTCACTTCCCCTCACCCAGTGCAGTCTCTTCCACATTGACTCAGATTCATCTATTAGGAAATGATAGAAATGACTGTGTAATTTCCAAGGCTGGGTCATAATACCTTGTGGCTTCCACCTTGTCTCCTTCTGGCATCACTTGCTCCAGGGGAACAAGTAGCTCTGTGGAGTGGCCCACATGGTGAGGAATGCAGGCCTCGTCAACAACCAGTACCAACGAAGCAGAGTGAACCATCTTGGAAATGGATCCTCTATGCCCAAACCTTCAGATGACAGCTGATCCAGTGGACATTTTGACTACACCTCATGAGAGATCTCAACCCAAAATCACCCAGCTGGGCTTTTCCCAAACTCTTGACCCACAGAATATGTATGAGATAATGTTTATTGTTTTAAGTCATTAAGTTTTGGGGTGATCTGTTACATAGCAATGAATAGTTAATACACAGCCTTATAAATTTAGAGATCTCATTTAAGGAAAACATACTTCTACCTTTGGCATTTGTACAGTGTGAGAAATTATTCTTGTCTTTTCCTGGGCTCTGGTCTAACTCAGGTTACCTAACTAAAAATAGTTATCAGGCTTGGCAATCCAATGCAAGAAGTCAAGATCTCATTTTATTCTTTAAAGATTCCTTTCCCTTTTATTGCATAAAGCTCCCCACATATCATCCTCACCTGGGCTATCTAGAGATATGATTCCCACAAAATCAAAGGAACTGGAGCCCAGAATTGCCCAATTAAATACATTATTTAGGAGGTAATAAATATTTGAGAACGGATTCTCTATATCTGAGTTTCTCTAAGCTGAGAAAATGGGGTGTGAATAGTAGTGCTAATGTTACATTTACATAGCATGTGTTGCTTTTCATAATGTTTTCACATCTACTGTTTCTGAGGTAGGTGAGAAGATATAAATAAACCAGCAAACATATGGAAACAATGGCTAAGAGGTCATGCTTTGCTCATAGTCTCATGGTGACTGAATGACAGAGCCAAGTCTAGAATCTGGGTTTCAGTGACTCCCAAGTCAGTCTTGGTGCTTTTCAAGCAGGACCTCCCAGCTGTGATAACATGAACACTCTTCAGTTGGAGCTGTCCTCTGAGATCAACGTGCACTTGTAGGTCTCTTTAAAGGCCTCAAGGAAAGGTGGTATTACTTCATCCACAGTGACGTGCCTTTGGAGCTCCTCACTCAGAGAGGTGACACCTGTCCCAACCAACCCGCAGGGGACAATGTGATCAAACCACACAAGGTCTGTAGAACAGTTCAGAGCCAGGCCGTGGGACGTGATGTGCCTTCCACAGCGGACTCCTGCAAGACAAGGAAAAGGGTCTCAGAGTAGATATCCTCCCTCCCCGGGCTTCATGATCTCCCTCAGTGTGATGAAGGAACTGGACTCCATCACTGGTTTTCCAGCTGTTTCTGAGCACCCAAGGGGTTGTGCATAGATCGGGGAAGGGGGACATAGCTGGGGAGGGGTGTGTGGCTCCACAGCTCCTGCACTTATTACAGAGATTCCAGAAAATGTCTTTAATAGAGATTCTGTTATTTTTTTTAAAGATTTTATTTATTTATTTGACACAGAGAGAAATAGCACAAGTAGGCAGAGCAGTAGGCAGAGGGAGGGGGAGAAGCAAGCTCTCCGCTGAGCAGGGAGCCTGATGTGGGGCTCGATCCCAGGACCCTGGCATCATGACCTGAGCCGAAGGCAGCCGCTTAACCGACTGAGCCACCCCGGCGCTCCGAGATTCTGTTGCTTTAAAAAAAAAAAGAAAAAGTTTGAAAATTACTATGCTCCATCATTGTCCAGACACTGTGATTCATTGTTAGTAACCTAGCAATTCATTTCTCAAAAATATGAATATTGGATGAGATGACTACTGAGGGCCCTCCTGAGGGCTGTGGATATAAGAGATCAGTGAGAAGGCTTAACACCTCAAACGCAGCGGGTCGTTCTGATTCAAAGCCCGCGCCAGATACACTTCCGCCCAGTCCGAGCTTGCTCTCACCTCCATTGGTCCAGCCCCGCCAAGTCCCGCCCCCCGGACCCGCCTCGGCCCTCCGCACTAACCTATCGCGCAGACCTTGCGCTCCCCAAGCCAGACGCCAGTGTAGGGCGGGGGCCGCGCGCGAGCACCGGACAAGCCCTGGAACTCGCACAGGCGCACGGCGCACGCCTCCAGCGCCGCTACGTGCGTGCGCAGGCGCAGACCCAGGCGTCGCAAGTCTAGGACCGGGTGGCAGAGCAGCTGGCCTGGGCCGTGGAAGGTGGCCAGGCCACCGCGGCCTGTGGTGCGTACCTCGGCGCCCAAGGCCCGCAGTCGCGCCGTCTCCTCCGGCGTCAGGCCGCCGCGCAGCCCGGATGTGTACACGGGCCCCGCGGGCTCGCAGAGCAGGAGCGCGCCCGCCTCAGTGCCTGGCTCGGCCTGTAGCCGCCGCAGCCAGCGCTCCTGCAGGGCCAGCAGCTCGGTGTACGGTATCCGGCTTAGCCGCACCAGCCGTACCGCGGGTAGCCGCATAGCTTCAGCCGGGACGTCTGCGAGGTCCGCCCCCTGCCTTGGCCTGTGGGCGTGACAGGAGGGGCGGGGACTCGGAGGCACGTCCCCAGCCCCTGCTCCAAAGAGCTGGTCGTAGGCTCTAGAGAGATTGTGAGCCCAAGACCCAGTATCAGGTGTGTCTCTTCCACTCATTCATTTCAACAGCCAGTAGGCGTTTGATACAGTGGTGCACCGTGTATGGGGAAAAGAGTCTGTCCTGGGAAGCTTACAGTCTTACTGCAGACAATAAGCCAAGTGTTAAAGCATTAAATAAGGTTACTTCACATACGGCTAACTGCTAGGAAAAGAACATAAAATAAGGTAATGTGTGTCCTGGTGGAATTACCCGAGGAAGAGAGCGAAAAGGAGGTGAACGTGCAGAAATATGGCGGGGAGCTGTAAGAGTGATGGAAGCAGGATTCGCAGCGGGAGAAGTTAAACTCAAACAACCGCGGCAGAGGCCTCAGCCTGTCTCAAAGAATGCTCTGAGCCGGGGATGACCTTTAAGAGTTATTTCAAATTAAAGAACAGGGGCCAGAAGTTTTTGTCCTATCACTGAGTAGTGATAGAGGCTCTATCTGTAACTCTCGGCAAGGCTGCTTGCTTCTGTGGAAGGCAATACCCAGAGAATTAGGAGCCATAAACCAGCCTACTCCCAGAAGCTGGGGGAATGACGCTAGGTCCTGAGGGTGGATCTGGACCACAGTATCCATTATGTTGTGTTGGATTGTCATTCAAAGAAATCTGAACTCATTCAATAAACTTATCACTGAGTACCAACTATGTGTTGTTAGGCCTATTTCTAGGGGAAGAGGTTGCATAAGGCTATCCCACCCCTGTAGTTCTAATAGCATAAAGAACCCAGTTATTATGTCCTCAATCTGTCCTCTCAATCTATCTTCCAAGCTAAAGGTAAGGATTGTTCAATTGAAAAGAAAGAAAAACAAAAATAAGAAAGCAGGAAAGTGTAGACAATAATGCAACAAATTACTGTTTACTCACCATCCAGCCTTGTCAAAATTTAATATTTTACTCTTTTTGCTTAGGTCTTTTTTAATTATAGAAACTAATTAACTTCACTCCCTTAGGTGTCTGAAAGACATTTCCTAATATAGACATCATAAAAATCTTAAGCAAATATTAGCAAGTTGAATCCAGCAATGTACAAAAGGATTAATACATCATGATGAAGTAATGTTTATCCCAGGAATGCAAGGTTGGTTTAACATTATAAAATCAAACAATATAATTTGAAAAACCACATGATTATTTTCAGTAGGTGCAAAAAAAAGCAGTTGGCAAAAATCACCTATCCTGACTAAAACTCCCGGCAAACTGGAGAAAACTAGGAAGAGAAGAGAAATTCCCCAGTCTGATGAAGGGTATTGTATCAATCAGGATTCAGACAAGAGAGAAACCACAAAGGTAACATCTTAATTAATTTTTTTATTTTGAGAAAATTATAGATTCACATGCAGTTGTGAGGAATAATACAGAGAGATCTTGTGTACGCTTTACCCAGTTTTCCCTAATGGTAATGTCTTGCCAGTGTCACAGGATATTGACATTAATATAGTCAGGATACAGAACATTTCCATAAGCACAAGGATCCATCATGTTCTTCTTCTTCTTCTTTTTTCTTTTTTTAAAGATTTTATTTATTTATTTGACAGAGAGAGAGAGACAGCCAAAGAGGGAACACAAGCAGGGGTAGTAGGAGAGGAAGAAGCAGGCTTCCTGCCAAGCAGGGATCCTAACGTGGGGCTCGATCCCAGGACCCTGGGATCATGACCCGAGCCGAAGGCAGATGCTTAATGACTGAGCCACCCAGGCGCCCCTCCATCATGTTCTTCTTTTATATCTATACTGCTATTTAACTCTTGGCAAACACAAATCTGTGTTATATAAATGGAATGACACAATATGTAAACTTTTGGAATTTACTTTTTTTTTTCAGCATAATTTTCTGGAGACTCATCCAGGTTGTTGCATGTAACAATAGTTCATTTCTTTTTATTGATGTGTAGTGTTCCATGGTAGGGATGTACCACATTTTGTTTATCCATTCTCCCACTGAAAAACAGCTAGGTTCTTTCCAGTTTTCAGATATCCTGAATAAAACTGCTTACAAATATTTGTGTACAGGGTTTTTCTGTGTGAACATAAGTTTTCATTTATCTGGAATAAATGCTGACAAGTACAATTGCTAGGTCATATGGTGCTTGCATGTTTAGTTTTTTAAAAAAATTGCCATCCTGCTCTCCAGAGTAGTTGTCCATTTCGTATTCCCACCAGCAATATATCTATGAGTGATCTAATTTCTCTGCATCCTTGACAACATTTGGCATTGTCACCATTTTTTTTTAGACATTCTAGTAGTAGTAGAGTCACATTTTGTTGTGACTTTAACTTGTATTTCCCTAATGGCTAATGATGTTGAACATTCTTCATGTGCTTATTTTCAACCTGAATATCCTCTTCAGTGAAATGTCTGTTCATGTATTTTGCCTATTTTCTAATTGTGATGTTTTAATGTTCAGTTTTTAGAATTCTTTATATATTCTCAGATACATGATTTGTAAATAGTTCCAGGCACTCTGTGGCTTGTATTTTCATCCTTTTAACAAGGTCTTTTGAAGAGCAAATGTTTGTAATTGTGATAAAGTCCAATTTATCTGCTTTTCCTTTCATGGATCATGCTTTTGGTCTAAGAAGTCTTTGCCTAGCCCTACATTCTGAGGAGTTTCTCCTGTGTTTCCCCTATGTTTTGAAACTTTGGTCATGTTTTTTTTAGTTTTTTGGAGGGGAGGGTTGTTTTTTGTTTTTGGTTTGGTTTGGTTTGGTTTGCTTGTTTGTTTTTTTGCCTATGGATGTCCTATTGCTCCAGCACCTTTTGTTCAAAAGCCTGTGTTTCCTTCATTTAATTGCTTTTACATCTTTGTCAAAAACCAGTTGGGCATAAATCCCTAGCAGATACCAAGAGCATTTTTCACAGAACTAGAACAAATAATCCTATGGATTATGAATAATCCTATGAATGTATGAAACTACAAAACACTCCAAATAGCCAAAGCAATCTTGAAAAAGAAGAACAAAACTGGAGGTATCACAGTATCAGATTTCAAGATATACTACAAAGCTGTAGTAATCAAACCAGTATGGAAATGGCACAAAAATAGACACATAGATCAATAGAACAGAATAGAAAACCCAGAAATAAACCCATGGTTATATGGACAATTAATCTATGAAAAGGAGACAAGAACATGCAATGGGAAAAAGTCTCTTCAACAAATGGTGTTGGCAAACTAGACAACTACATGCAAAAGAATGAAACTGCACCACTTTATTACACTGTACACACAAATAAACTCAAAATATATTAAAGACCTAAATGTGAGACCTGAAACCATAAAATTCCAAGAAGAAAATATAGGCAGTAATCTCTTTGACATCAGCTGTAGAAACATTTTTCTAGATATGTCTCCTGAGGCAAGGGAAACAAAAACAAAAATAAACTATTGGGACTACAGCAAAATAAAAAGATTTTGCACAGTGAAGGAGACCATCAACAAAACAAAACAAAAAACCCACTGAATGGGAGAAGATAATTGCAAATTATATATCCAATAAGGGGTAAATAGGGGCACCTTGGTGGCTCAGTCGGTTAAGCGTCTGCCTTCGGCTCAGGTCATGATCCCAGGGTCCTTGGATCGAGCCCCACATTGGGCTTCTTGCTCGGTGGGGAGTCTGCTTCGCCCTCTTCCTCTGCCTGCTGCTCCCCCTGCTTGTGCTCTCTCTTTCTCTCTCTGGCAAATAAATAGAATCTTAAAAAAAAAAACACAAAACAAACAAACAAAAAAACCTAAGCTCCAATAATCCTATAAAAAAATAAAATAAGGGGTAAATACCCAAAATATACAAAGAACTTACACAATTCAACACGAGAAGAACACAGGTAATCCAATTAAACATGGGCAGAGAACATGAACAGACATTTTTCTAAAGACATACAGATGGCCAACAGACACATGAAAACATGTTCAACATCACTAATTATCAGGGAACTGCAAATCAAAACCACAATGAGGTATCACCTCACACCTGTCAGAATGGCTAATATCAAAAACACAAGAAGTGTGTTCACAACACAAGTGTTGACGAGGATATGGAGAAAAAGGAACCCTCTTGCACTGTTGATGCGACTGCAAACTGGTGCAGCCACTGTGGAAAATAGTATGGAGGTTCCTCAAAAACTTTAAAAAATAGAATTACCCTATGATCCAGTAATTCCACTACTGGGTATTTACCCAAAGAAAATGAAAATAGTAATTCAAAAAGATATATGCAGGTGTGCCTGGGTAGCTGAGTTGGTTAAGCGTCTGCCTTTGGCTCAGGTCATGATCCCAGAGTCCTGGGATCGAGCCCCATGTCAGACTCTCTGCTCAGCAGGAAGTCTGTTTCTCCTGCTCCCTCCACCCACTTGTGCACTCTTGCTCTCTCTGTGCACTCTCGCTCTCAAATAAAATAAAATCTGAAAAAAAAAAGATGCATTATTTACAATAGTCAAGATATGGAAACAATCCAAGTGTCCACTGATAGATGGACAAAGAAGATGTATATGTATACAATGGAATATTACTCAGCTATAAAAATAAGAATGAAGTCTTGTCATTTGCAACCACATGGATGGATCTAGAGGGTACAATGCTAAGTGAAATAAGTCAGTCAGAGAAAGACAAGTATCATATAATTTTACTCATATGTGGAATTTAAGAACAAAACAAATAAAAAGACAAACCAAAAAGCAGACTCTTAACTATAGAGAGCAAACCGATGATTACTAGAAGGGAGGTGGGAGGGGGAATGTGTGAAACAAGTCAAGGGGACTAAGAGTACAGTTATTATGATGAGCACCGAGTAATGTACAGAACTGTTGAATCACTATATTGTACATCTGAAACTAATATAACACTGTATGTTAATTATACTGTTAAAAAATAAATAAAAAATTTAAAAGTTATTTTAATGATCATGTTTTATTTACCTCAGTCATTATAATAAAGACTGTTTTATGCAAAAAAAAAAAAACCCACAAAAACCAGTTGGACATATTTGTATGGGCTGATTTTAGGGTTCTCTTCCATTGATCTATGTGTCTTCACACCAATACCATTTATTCCTGATTGCTGTAACTCTATAATAAGTCTTAAAATCAATTATTCCCATTCCTCCCACTCTATTCTTCTATTTTCCGAAATTGTTTTAGTTATTCTAAATTGTCTTAGGTTTTTGCCTTTCCATGTAAACTTCAAAATAATCTTGTCTAGGGGGCACCTGGCTGGCTCAGCTGGTAGAGCATGTGACTTTTGATCTCAGGGTCATGAGTTCAAGCCCCACATTGGGTGTGAGCCTATTTAAAAATTTTTAAAAATTAAAAATATTTAACAAAAGAATAACCTTGTCTATATCTAAAAAAATCTTGATGGAATTTTGATAAGAATTGCATTGAACCTGTATATCAATTTGGGAAGAATCAACATATTTGCTGTATTGGGTCTTCCAGTCCATGAACATGGTTATATCTCACCATTTACTTATATCTTCTTTGACTCCTTTCATCAGCATTTTGTAGTTTTCAGCATACAAATCTATACAGGTTTTGTTAGATTTATACTGAAATATTTATCTTTTTTGAGTGATTCTAAATGATACTGTATTTTTAATTTCTGGATCCATGTGTTTATTGCAAATATATAGAAATGCAACTGATTTTTGCATCCTGCAAGATACTTTGCTGAACTCACTTATTAGCCCTAAGAATTTTTTTGTAGATTCCTTATGATTTTCTATGTAGATAATCTTGTCATCTGCAAAAGGGACAGTTCTATTTTCTTCCTTTCTGATTGGGTATGCATTTAATTTCTTTGTTTTGCCTTATTGTACTGAACAGAACTTCCAGTACTATGTCGAATAAGAGTAGTAAGAGCAGATTTCCTTGTCTTTTTCCAGTCTTAGGGGAAGAGCATTTAGTCTTTCACTGTCAAATGAACTGTTAGTTGTAGGCTTATTATAGATGATCTTTATTAGGTTGAGAAAGTTCCCCTCTATTCCTGTTTTCCTGAGAGTTTTTATCATGAAGGGTGTTGAATCTTGTCAAAAGCATTTTTGGTGGGGGCAATGATTATATGATCATGGGATTTTTTTCTTTAACCTGTTAATGCGGTAGATTACATTGATCATTGATTTATCTTTGCATGTTGACTAGCCTTGCATACCTGGAATAAATCCTACTTGGTTATGGTGTATAATTCTTTTTATACATTGTTGTATTTGGTTTGCTAATATTTTGTTGAGGATTTTTGCATCTAAGTTTATGAGAGATATTGGTCTAAAGTTTTCTCTTTTTTGTGCTTCTTTTGTTTTGGTATAAAGTAATACTAGATTCATAAAATAAATCATGAAGTGTTTTTCCTTTTCTGTTTTCTGGAAGAGATTATGTAGATAGTCTGCATTCTTCTTTAAACATTTGGTAGAATCTCTGAAACCATCTGGGTCTGGAGATTTCTTTTGGGGAGTTTTAAAATTACAAATTCAATTTTATTAATAGTTACAGATCTATTAAAATTATTTCAAAAATAAATAAAAATTATCTATTCCATATGGGTGAGTTGTAGTAGTTTGTGTTTTTCAAGGAATTGGTCCATTTCATCTAAGTTGTCAAATTATGTGTGTAGAATTGTAGTATTCACTTATTATCCTGTGGATACTTACATGGTCTGTAGTGATGTCCATTTTGTCATTCCTGGTGCTGGTAATTTGTGTTCTCTCTCTCTTTTGTTTGTTAAGTCTTGTTAGAGATTTGTCAATTTTATTAATCTTTTCAATGAACTGGTTCTTTGTTTCATTGTTTTCATTGTTTTTGTTTCTAACTTCATTGATTTCTGCTCTTTGTTATTCCCTCTTTCTGCTGGCTTTGGGTTTATTTTGTTCTTTTCCAAATGATTTCTATGTGGAAGTTTGGATAATTGATTTTAGATTTTTTCCTCTTTTCTAGTGTATGGATTTAGTGCTACAAATTTTTCCCTCTCAGTGTGACTTTGGCTGTATCCCACAAAGTTTGATATATTGTATGATCATTTTCATTCAGTTCAATGTATCTTTTTTATTTCCTTTGAGTCTTCCTCTTTGACCCATGGATTATTTCTAAGTATGTTATATTCCTTTTATCTTTCTGTTACTGATTTCTAGTTTGAGTCCACTGTGGACAGAGAACATACTATATGATTCCAATTATTTAAAAAAAATTTTTTAAAGGCCTTAGCATGTGGTCTATCTTGGTATATGTTCTGTGGGCAGCTTAAAAAAAATGTACATTCTGCTGTTGTTGGGTGCAGTATTTTTTTAAATTTTATTTTATTATGTTATGTTAATCACCATATATTACATTATTTGTTTTTGATGTAGTGTTCCATGATTCATTGTTTGCATATAACACCCAGTGCTCCATGCATTACATGCCCTCCTTAATACCCATCACTGAGCCAACACATCCCCCCACCCCCTCCCCTCTAAAACCCTCAGTTGGTTTCTCAGAGTCCATAGTCTCTCATGATTCATCTCCCCCTCCGATTTCCCCCCCTTCATTTTTCCCTTCTTACTATCTTCTTCTTCTTCTTCTTTTTCTAAACATATAATGTATTATTTGTTTCAGAGGTACAGGTCTGTGATTCATCATCTTACACAATTCACAGCGCTCACCATAGCACATACCCTCCTCAATGTCCATCACCCAGCCACCCCATCCCTCCCACCCGCCACCACTCCAGCAACCCTCAGTTTGTTTCCTGAGATTAAGAGTCTCTTACGGTTTGTCTCCCTCTCTGGTTTCATCTTGTTTCATTTTTCCCTCCCTTCCCCTATGATCCTCTGTCTTGTTTCTCAAACTCTTCATATCAGTGAGATCATATGATTATTGTCTTTCTCTGATTGACTTATTTCACTTAGCATGATACCCTCTAGTTCCATCCATGTCGTTGCAAATGGCAAGATTTCGGTTTTTTTGATGGCTGCATAATATTACATTGTATATGTATATACCACATCTTCTTTATCCATTCATCTGTTGATGGACATCTTGGCTCTTTCCATAGTTTGGCTATTGTGGACATTGCTGCTATTAACATTGGGGGTGCATGTGCCCCCTCGGATCACTACATTTGTATCTTTGGGGTAAATACCCAGTAGTGCAATTCCTGGGTCATAGGGTAGCTCTATTTTCAACTTTTTTTTTAAAGATTTTATTTATTTGACAGGAGAGACACAGCGAGAGAGGGAACACAAGCAGGGGGAGTGGGAGAGGGAGAAGAAGGCTTCCCCCTGAGCAGGGAGCCCGATGCGGGGCTCCATCCCGGGACCTCGGGATCACGACCTGAGCCAAAGGCAGATGCCTAATGACTGAGCCACCCAGGAGCCCCTCTATTTTCAACTTTTTGAGGAACCTCCATAGTGTTTTCCAGAGTGGCTGCACCAGCTTGCATTCCCACCAACAGTGTAGGAGAGTTCCCCTTTCTCCGCATTCTCTCCAACATCTGTCATTTCCTGACTTATTAATTTTAGCCATTCTGACTGGTGTGAGGTGGTATCTCATTGAGGTTTTCATTTGTATTTCCCTGATGCAGAGTGATGTTGAACACTTTTTCATGTGTCTGTTGGCCACTTGGACGTCTTCTTTGGAAAAATGTCTGTTCATGTCTTCTGCCCATTTCTTGATTGGTTCATTTGTTCTTTGTGTGTTGAGTTTGATAAGTTCTTTATAGATTTTGGATACTAGCCCTTTATCTGATATGTCATTTGCAAATATCTTCTCCCATTCTTTCAGTTGTCTTTTGGTTTTGTTGACTATTTCCTTTGCTGTGCAAAAGCTTTTTATCTTGATGAAGTCCCAATAGTTCATTTTTGCCCTTGCTTCCCTTGCCTTTGGTGATGTTTCTAGGAAGAAGTTGCTGCAGCTGAGGTCGAAGAGGTTGCTGCCTGTGTTCTCCTCTAGGATTTTGATGGATTCCTGTCTCACATTGAGGTCTTTCATCCATTTTGAGTCTATTTTTGTGTGTGGTGTAAGGAAATGGTCCAGTTTCATTCTTCTGCATGTGGCTGTCACAATTAAATTGAAAAACTAACAATAAGGTGATAAAAATTTACATTTGTAGACATTTGTTTAAATATTTATTGCTTTTCATGTTTTGTATCTTGAATTCTGTAAAAAAAGGGGGGAGAGATGTGGTCCTAAACATTTTGGGGAGCCCTTGAGAAGCTTGTTAGTTCGGTGCTGGGCTTGTGGTGCCTGAAGGATACAAGATATCTGAAGATTATGAAACCACTGAGAGAGGGAAAGTGTGATCTCTGTCAGCCCCAGTCCCTATTCTGGACAAGAGGTTAGGCTTCCAAAGGACTTGGGGCCAGATTCAGTATGCAAGTTGTGGGGCTAAAGGAATATAGACACTTAGACAAACATAGCAACGGATCCTTATGTAGTTGGGGAATAGTCCACAGGGGTGGGGGAGGAGGAAGTGGGAAGGTAGGGGGAAGGGAATAACAACCAGAATGAGGCTCAGGGCCAAGAAATTGGAAAGGGAGACAAAATCACATGGACAGACATATACAATGGTAGGTTTCAGAGCAGATTATAATAGTCATTGTGAGTCATCAGTGACAGTGCTGTTGTTTAAAAATAAGCATAGCGTTTAGATAGCTCCAAGCTCTGAGGGAAAAATAGAGGTTGAATTTCATAAGCCCTGTCCGAGGGTATCTACAGTTCATAAATAAATATGTATGGGATGGGGAAAGTAACTCATGACTCAGCTCTTGGAGAAGATAAGCTCAGTGTTCTAGTCTGTGAAAGGTCCTCGTGGGAATTGGAAGGAGCCCTGGGCTGGGAGGCTGGGATCTGGGTTCATGTTCTGTGTCTATCACTATTTGTTTGAGTATATGAACTCCTTTGGGGAAGGTCATGCATACTTTGATCCCTAGATCTCCAACTACCCTAGTGCCTGGCACACAGTAAGTTCTTAGTGAATATTTGCAGAATGAATGAATGATTTGTTAAATAAACAACTAGTTGTGTGTCCTTGAACTGGGACCTTTTACCAGGGGTCTTGACCATAAACCTAAAAGGAAACAGTGGATCAAGGTAGCCTTAAGGTCCCTAGTGACCCTAGATTTTCAGGACATGAGGACGAATGTTTGACTACCATCACCCTAAAAGGTGAGTATCTCATAGCATGCTGAATCAAACCTAAACTCAACCTATAAGCCTCAGTGCAAAGACTGCCTCTTCCACAATGCCACCCTGGCCCCTCTCTCAACAACTTGTCTGTACCTCTGCGAATATATAATCTGCTTGGGTTATTGTGTGTTGGGTTAGACCACCCTCCCATCCCTGACTTGACCTGTGACTTGATAACACAGAGTAAAGCTAACACTTACCATGTGCTAGGGACTCTAAAAGCTTTAAAATCATCAATGCATTTAATATCTTAACAACCCATAAAGTAGGTACTGTTATTTTCACTGAGACACAAAGTGAATACCTTCCTTACTATTAAGCTGCTAATAAGTGCTGGGGATAAGATTCAAATCTGGGTAATCAGGCTATAGATTCCTTGCCCTTAACCAGGATTCAAATACCCCCATAGCATGCATCTCATAGTTTGGCACATAGGAGGTACTCGGCAAAAATGTTTGTTGAATAAATAAATAAAACAAAACCAATAAACTAAGAAGCTGGGTGTTTGAAGGGCCTACAGTTCCCCTGAGAACCCACCTGCCTACTGAGCCCCAGCTTTTCCTCAGCATATGGGGTTAGTGTGTTATTTCATCTGTCCATTCAGCCTTTATCCATGAATTCAATGAATAGTTACTGTCCTACCCCACCCCACAGTGAGTGCCAGTGATACAAAATGGATTGGCACAGAAGTAGAGATGGGGGTATCCACAGTCAATCCACAGACAATGACATGAGCAACACAAAAGAGGGAACCACACTAACTTTGCCTGGGCAGGGTCAGGGAACACCTCTTAGTCTAGGGGATAAAGTTCAATTTGGGGCTTTAAAAATCTGCTCCAGATCCCTGTTGGACCAGGGTCCTGCCTGATTCCAGTCCATGTAACTGGAGACAGAACAGCCTGTCTTCCCAGCTGCTGGCTGCAATCTTGCCCTGAGAATCCATAGCGCTGTCTGTGGTCTGAATCCTGGTGTTCTTGTTGGCTACTGTGCCCCTAGATTGAGACATACCCCTTTGGACTCTGATTCTGACTATTGATCCTGAATCGTTAGCTCCAGGGTCATGGCCAACCATGGCCTGCTTGCAAGATCCCATCCGCTCCCTCCCTTTCTCAATCGGCAGTGGCCAGGGGCCCAGCACGACCCTAAGCATGTGATGTCATAGACCTGACACCTCTTGGTTCCCTGATCTCTAGTACTGTTGACCCTCTTTTCAGCTTCAAAGGAGTCACAGATAAAACGAAGCAAGGACTCAAGCCAAAGCAGGCCTGTGAGTGCTCTGCCATGCTTGTGTAGACTCTGCTTGTCAGTGCTGTACCAACCTCAGAAATCATTCAGATCTCTGCCCTCCCTGAGGTTCAGGAAAGGCAAGGGACTTACAAAAGAGCATTCAGGGAAAGAAACAAGACTGGAACTTTGGGGTCCTGACTACCAGCCTGGTGTTCCTTCTGTTACACTAGGGGTTCTGAAATCCATTTTTAGTAATGGAGACTTCCTATTGAAATTTTACACAGATCTCCATTATATAAAGCAGAATGCGTCTGCTTCTTGGCCTCTCTCTCCCTGTCTCAGCCTTTAAGTCACTTCTTTTTTTATCATCAGCTCTCAGCAGCGGAGATTGGTCCAGTGAGATCCTAAGCCCATGCATAAACGGCAGCCACCTCCCTCCAGCCTGTTTCCATCTATCTCACCTTCCACGCTACATCCAGACACCTTTCAAAAACCCAGACTTTTCTGTGCCACCCTCCAGTTTAAAAACATCCATTCATCTATTTGGCCAACAATATTTATTAAATGCTTTCATTGTGACAGGCAGCAGTTCAACGAACAAAACAGAGAGTCCCTGCCTGCTTTGGGTGGGTGGGTGAGACAGAAAAACCTGTGGGCAACATACGAGTCACTAAACAGGGTGTGCTGATTGAGAATTAATCAGGAGGATTGCTTGAGGCCAAAGAGCTGCACAGGGGCCCGTCCTGGAGAACCTTAAAAGTCACTAAAGTTATGGGTCTTTATCTTTTTTTTTTTTAAAGATTTTATTTATTTATTTGACAGAGAGAGACAGCGAGAGCAGGAACACAAGCAGGGGGAGTGGGAGAGGGAGAAGCAGGCTTCCCGCTGAGCAGGGAGCCCGATGCGGGACTCGATCCCAGGACCCCGGGATCATGACCTGAGCCGAAGGCAGACGCCCAACGACTGAGCCACCCAGGCGCCCTATGGGTCTTTATCTTAAGAGCAAAGGGAATGCAGTTGAATGGTTTTCAGCAAGATAGCAATTCTGATGCTATTTATGTTTTAATATGCTGGTTGCTGTTGGCAGGGGCAGGTAGGAGGAAGGCAGGAGAGGAAGCAGAGAGGCCTGTTAACCAAGAGATTGTTTTAGTCCAAGTGAGAGATGATGGCAGCCTGGGCTGGACAGGGGCAGCACAGATGGAGCGAGAAGAGAGGTGAAAGATATATTCTGGAGGCAGAATCCACAGCGCTAGTTGATGGATTTGATATGTGGGGAGTGAGGGAAAAGGAGGAATCAAGGATGCAATGCCACCCATGGACCAGTGCAGGAGGGCTCTTTTCCCTGGGCCCCACACTTTAGAGGCCTTATGTATCCGCTCCCTCCCTGGCATGCACACCCCCCCACCCCCCACAGTTTAGTAAAGAAAGCATGGTTGACTTGACACTCAGGAGCTGGTGCTCAGTGCTGGCGCTGCATGTTCTGTACACCGAACATTCCTTTTTGTGCTTAACCTCATTCAGTCCTCAGGGAAACACTTCATTTGTCTTGCTTTATATCCTCAATACAAAAAATTGTGTGTTTTACATGCAATAAAATGCACACATTTAAGTACATAGTGTGAGGAGATGAATGTGTCCATCTGTGTAACCACCATCCCCCTCAATCATGGATATAGACCACTTTCTTTACACAGCCGTAAAGAGGTCTTTGGCTTTGAGGTTCTGGGTCTTGTCCTGCTGCCCACATCAGAGCTGGACACTGCTCCAGAGTATGTGGCGCATGTGAGTGGCGGAGCTCTTGGGAAGAGGAAGAGAGAAACACATAACAGGTTCTGTGGAATCTCTTCTCTCAAATAGCACGAGAGCATAATGAGACATCATTTCCCAGAGGAACAGCATCCTTGTGCTTGCTTCTCTCTGTGTTTCGGTTTGTGGTCTAGGAGGAACTCAAGAGTTGTTTGGTATTTGTAACAGTGGCACATGGCAGCTAATAAATATTTGATCATAAAAAATTCATACTACTCTGACATTTGTTTATATGTAAACATATGGTCTGGTTATAGCATGTGTGAACATGATACTGATTCTTTGTGGACTTAGATATTGCTTTAAGGAATGATGAAAATCACAGTATAACTGGTGATGATTTATATAATGAAAAGATTTTGGATTATTTTTTGTTATAATTTATTACATATGTTACTTTTTATAAATTTAGCTCTTTTTCCCCTCTCTCACCTCCCCTCTGGTAACCATCTGTTTGTTCTCTATAGTTAAGAGTTTGTTTCTTAGGGGAACCCTCCTACACTGTTGGTGGGAATGCAAGCTGGTGCAGCCACTCTGGAAAACAGTGTGGAGATTCCTCAAAAAGTTGCAAATAGAGATACCCTATGACCCAGCAATTGCACTACTGGGTATTTACCCCAAAGATACAAATGTAGGGATCCGAAGGGGCACGTGCACCCCAATGTTTATAGCAGCAATGTCCACAATAGCCAAACTATGGAAAGAGCCAAGATGTCCATCAACAGATGAATGGATAAAGAAGATGTGATATATATACAATGGAATATGATGCAGCCATCAAAAAACCCGAAATCTTGCCATTTGCAATGATGTGGATGGAACTAGAGGGTATTATGCTAAGCGAAATAAGTCAATCAGAGAAAGACAATTATCATATGATCTCACTGATATGAGGAATTTTTTTTTAAAGACTTTATTTATTTATTTGACAGAGAGACACAGCGAGAGAGGGAACACAATCAGGGGGAGTGGGAGAGGGAGAAGCAGGCTTCCCGCCGAGCAGGGAGCCCAATGTGGGGCTCAATCTCAGGACCCTGGGATCATGACCTGAGCCAAAGGCAGACGCTTAATGACTGAGCCACCCAGGCGCCCCTGATATGAGGAATTTGAGAAACAAGACAGAGGATCATAGGGAAAGGGAGGGAAAAATGAAACAAGACAAAACCAGAGAGGGAGACAAACCGTAAGAGACTCTTAATCTCAGGAAACAAACTGAGGGTTGCTGGAGTGGTGGGGGGTGGGAGGGATGGAGTGGCTGGGTGATGGACATTGGGGAGAATATGTGCTATGGTGAGCGCGGTGAATTGTGTAAGACTGATGAATCAGACCTGTACCTCTGAAACAAATAATACATTATATGTTAATTAAAAAAATAATAATAAAGAGTCTGTTTCTTGGTTTGTCTTTCTCTTTTTTCCTTTTTTCATTTGTTTTGTTTTTTAAATTCCACACGAGTGAAATCATATGGTATTTGTCTTTCTCTGACTGACTTGTTTCACTTAGCATTATGCTCTCTAGCTCCATCCATGTTGTTGCAAATGACAAGATTTCATTCCTTTATATGGCTGAATAATATTCCTTTGTGTATATATATATATATATAGCACATCTTCCTTATCCATTCATCTATCAATGGACACATGAATTGCTTCCATAATTTGGCTATTGTAAATGATGCTGCCATAAACATAGGGTTGCATGTATCCCTTTGAATTGTGTTTTTGTATTTTTTGGGTAGATACCCAGGAGTGGAATTACTAGATTGTAGGGTAGTTCTATTTTTAACTTTTTGAGGAATCTCCATACTGTTTTCCACAGTGGCTGCACCAATTTGCATTCCCACCAACAGCACAAGAGGGTTCCCCTTTCTCCACATCCTCTCTAACACTTACTCTTTCTTGCATTTTTTATTTTAGCCATTCTGACAGGTGTAAGGTGATACCTTATTGTGGTTTTGATTTACGTTTCTCTGATAATTAGTGATGTTGTACATGTTTTCATGTGTCTGTTGGCCATCTGCCTGTCTTCTTTGGAGAAATGTCTGTTCATGTCTTCTGCCCATTTAACCAGATTATTTGTTTTTTTGGCTGTTGAGTTGTAGAAGTTCTTTGTCTATTTTGGATATTAACCCTTTATTAGATATTGTCATTTGCAAATATCTTCTCCCATTCTGTAGGTTGCCTTTAGTTTTGTTGATTGTTTCCTTTGCTGTACAGAAGCTTTTTATTTTGATGTAGCCCCAATAGTTTATTTTTACTTTTGTTTCCCTTGCCTCAGGAGACATACCTAGAAAAATGCTACTACAGCTGATGTCAGAGAAATTACTGCCTGTGCTCTCTTCAAGGATTTTTATGGTTTCAGGTCTCACATTTAGGTCTGTAATCCATTTTGAATTTATTTTGTGTATGGTGTAAGAAAGTAGTCCAGTTTCATTCTTTATCATGTTCCTGTCCAGTTTTCCTAATACCATTTGTTGAAGAGACTCTCTTTTTCCTATTGTGTATTATTTCCTGCTTTGTTGAAGATTAATTGATCATATAGTTGTGGGCTCATTTCTAGGTTTCCCATTCTGTTCTATTGATCTATTTTGTGCCAGTACCATACTGTTTTGATTACTATAGCTTTTTAATATAACTTGAAGTCCAGAATTGTGATGCCTCCAGGTTTTTTCTTTTTCATGATTGCTTTGGCTCTTCAGGGTTGTTTGTGGTTCCATACAAATTTTAGAATTGTTTGTTCTACTTTGGTGAAAAATGCTGTTAGTATTTTTATAGGGATTACATTAAATCTGTAGATTGCTTTGAATAGTATAGACATTTTAACAATATGTGGTCTTCAAACCCATGATCATGAAATGTCTTTCCATTTCTTTGTATCATCTTGAATTTCTTTCATCAGTGTTTTATACTTTTCAGAGTACAGGTCTTTTACCTCTTTGGTTAAGTTTATTCTAGGTATTTTATTAGTTTTGGTCAATTATAAATGAGATTGCTTTCTTATTTTCTCTTTCTGCTGCTTCATTATTAGTGTATAGAAAAGCAATAGATTTCTGTACATTAATTTTATATCCTGCAACTTTACTGAATTCATTTATCAGTTCTAGTAGTTTTTTTCTGGAAGTCTTTAGGGTTTTCTATATATAATAGTATGTCATCTGCAAATAGTGAAACTTTTATTTCTTCCCTACCAATTTGGTTGCCTTTTCTTTTTGTCATCTGATTGCCGTGGCTAGGACATCCAGTACTATGTTGAATAAAAGTGGTAAGAGCGGACATCCTTGTCTTGTCCCTGACCTTAGGGGAAAAGCTCTCAGTTTTATAATTTATTACATATGTTATATGAATTTTGATGTATAAATATTTTTAATATTTTGATATAAATTTATTTTGATATATAAATATAATTATTATTAAATATATAATTTATTATGCATTCCCATAACATTTGACCTACATATAATATATAAAATTCATGATACATTTTTTAATCTAAAATATTGCCTTAAGAAGTTTATTGAAAATTCCAGTTACCACTGGAAAGTTTTTCCAAATTGAAATTCATAAAAAAAAGTAAAAAACTAAAAAAAAAATGTCTAAAATACACAGCGATTCACCAAGCTTATTTAATTTTGGACTTTATTGTCAATCAAACAAAATTATTTGAAAAATCTTGATTATAACAATGTAATTAGTGATTTCATTAAAATGAAGGCAAGAACAAATTTTATGAAATATATAATGATTTATGAATCACATATTTCTTTTTTACACATATATTACTATCCATCAAAAGAATGCCATTAAATTCAGTCATTTTTGATATTTTGCCAGCTTTCAGTCATAAAGTATCCATAGCTTTTGAGCAAAAGAAGCCAGGCACAAAAGAGTACACTGCCTAATTCCATTTATATGAAGTCCTGTAATAGGCAAAACTAACCTATGGTGATAGAAATTGGATGGGTTGTTGCCTGCAAGAGAGAAGAGGGGAAATTGGCTGCAAATAGGCATAAGAAAACTTTCTAGGCTAATGGTCATTGACTGGGGTGGTGGTTACACGATGTATTTGTTGAAGCTCCTCCAACTATGCCCTTAAAATGTGTGCATTTTATTCTATGTAAAAAATGCCTCAAAAAAAGTTAAGGAGACTTTTTCTCTTAACAAATAATTGATTTAATCTGATGTATAACTTTTAAAATATTCAGCATTATGGCATTATATTTTTGGCCTGGGCCCAGAGATAATGCCTTGGTTTCCAGCAAGAGTCCCTGGACAGATGATGGTTCCATTCCTGAGATGGGGAAAGCACAGGAGGGTTATGTTTGATGGGGGCAGGGATGATGTGCAGCTGGTGCATTTCAGGACTGCAGTATGGCTGTGCCTGTTAGGAAAACCACTGCTGCTGTGAGCCTCCTTGCCACCCCAGCTGCTTGGACTTTCCCCTGGGACCCTCCCACTCTCCAGCATCTAAAGTGTTAATGCCTGGCACAGCTATGGGCCTTTGGGATGCTGATCCCAAACCCTGGGAATCTGCTGGTGCCTCTGCCCTAAACATTTTTAATATCTCTGCTGATGGGCTGGGCAAGGAAGCATGTAAGTCGGAGTTCTTTCTGGGAAATACAAAGTTAGAGATGACTATAAGACATCCAAGTGGAAATGTCAACACAATATATATAAACAGATAGAAATTAAGAGGGGAGGTCTGGTCTGGACATAGGGATGTTGGCTCCCCACTGCCAACACAAATCCAGACTCCCTTAGGCTGATCATCCAGCCCCCACCTATCTTACCAGCAGCTCCAACTCCTACCACCTCCCTGCCAGGACCCCTGCCTTCTTGCTGCTTCCTGATCACACCTTGGTCTAGGACATGCTAGGCCCTCTGCCTGAAATGCCCTACCATGTCTTCTCCACTGCCTATCTTCCTCCTCATCCTCACTTGTCTGCTCCTCCTGAGGCCTTCTGCCTCCTGTTTTGCCTACCCTCGCCCTCCATATAGAGGAGAGCATACTGTCTTGTACACTTCTGTTCAGATCCCAGCTTCTTCCAGGTTAGGGTGGGGTCTGGTGGCTCCCCGGGCTCAGCAGAGGGGAGTAAATTTTCCAGTAAACACTGAAGGAATGGGTGATAATGCACAGTCCCGATGATATTTATAGCCCCACCCTCACTCTGTAGCCTCTGTACATGTTGAGCCCCATTATATAACAATGTAATTAGTGATTTCATTAAAATGAAGGCAAGAACAAATTTTATGAAATATATAATGATTTATGAATCACATATTTCTTTTTTACACATATATTACTATCCATCAAAAGAATGCCATTAAATTCAGTCATTTTTGATATTTTGCCAAGATAGACTTGTTTTTCTTGAAAGATAGACAAGATAGACTTGTTTTTCTTGAAAGAATAGGCTCTTTAATGGCAAAGATCATTCCTTACACATCATTTCTTACTCTCTCACAGCCTGAGAAAGAGCACACAAATGAAAAGAATGGAAGAGCTTAGTCAGTTGGAATTTAATCTCAGCCTGGATTCTTATGAGCTGAGTGGCCTTGGGGAAGTTACTTAACCTCTCTGAGCCTCAGATTTCTCAGGTGTCAAGGATATGTATAGTAGTACCTCCCTGATAAGGCAGATGTGAGGATTAAATGAAATAATGTATATAAACGTGTTTGCCGGGGGCTGGGGAGAGGAGAATGGGGAGTTATGGGTACAGAGGTTCAGTCTGGGATGATAAAAAAAGTTTTGGAGATAGAAAATAGTGGTGGTTGTACCACAAAGTAAATGTCGTTAATGCCACTGAGCTGTATACTTAAAATATGGCTAAAATGGTAAATTTTATGTTATGTTATTTTACCACAATATCAATCAATCAGTCAATCAATCCAGAGTGAGAGAAGTCAGACCCCTTTTCCCCACACTAAAAAAAGCCTGGTCTCAGGTACACAGTGAGTGATCTCTGTGTCTGAGTTTCCTTCTTCCTTCCTTCCGGATTTATCCTCACCTGGGTTCCAGGGCCAAGGCCAAGAGGCAGGATGAGGGAGAGCAGATGGGTGTCGAGAGAGGAAGTGATTAAATGTTGAACGAGGATCTGGTGGTGGTGGTGGTGGGCGGGTGGTGGGGGGGTGGTCAAAGCCAGGAGGGCCCACTGGGAAGGCCTGGCTTGAGGAGCCAGGCTGCCTTTCTGCCTGGAAGGAAGAAGGATATCCGGGGGTCAGGGATGACACTAGTGTTTTTAGCCATGGGAGAGAAGTGAGACATCCAAATTAAGGAGGAAAGGCGGGTGGGAATTGCAGGATGTCTGTATTGGCCTATGCTGCAAAAATAAATGCTTCTGGGAGTAAATATTACATAAATAAATAAGTACAGATTTTTTTTTAAAAGCCCTCAAATCTACTTTTTTCCTCCACTTTACCAAGGACAAGGGCAGCATAATAAACTGAGAAGGGAAACAAAGAGATTTAAGATTCTGGCTGCTATGGGGAAATTACAAATGAGGTCTGACGCTATTTTTGTTTTTTTTTTTTTTCATTATGAAAAATACGTTGCCTGACATGGGCACCCTGCCACTATTGGGAGAACCGTGAGAATCTAGTTTGTTCCCAAAACATTGCCATGGGGGAGGTGAGGTCACAAGGGAACATGGTTTTCCCCCAAGGGAGGCCTAACCAAAAATAAATAAAGGAATAAATGATAAATAATGTTCTAGAAATGAGAACCGGAGCACATGGCTCTAATCTAGTGCTTTCACATCCTAGCTAGGTTTCCTGGGGCAAATCATTTCCCCTCTCTGCATTTTAGTTGTTGTATTCATTTCATTAGGTGCTTCTATCTCTGATAGTGTGAGTCTAGAATATATTCTTTTAAGCCCTTGAAGAGAACAACAGTGGGAGTTGAAGACAGGAAAGAAAATACTGAGCTGGATGGTAGAGCTGAATATCCTAGAGCTAGAAGAGAAGTCACCTAGCTCATTCATTCACACATTCATTCATCTGTTCATCTATTCTGTATTCCTGTCTGAGCAATACCCTGTGCCTGGCCCTTGTGTAGGGAAGTGAGGACCACAAATGGATCAGACTTAGTTCTTACCTTCACCAAGCTTGCAGTCTAAAGGATGGAAGGGATGAAATGGGGGTAAGGCAAGAGGATAAATGAATAACTATACCACTAGGGTCTAGGGGGCTGGAGACAACATATAGGGTATGGGAAGGGTGCAGAGTGGGCAAGGCTCGCTCAGCTTCTAGAAGCCAGTAAAGTCTTCCAGAGGATGAACACACTCAAAGGACAAGAAGAAGGTCACCAGGCAGATAAAAGGGGGGAAGCAGAAGAACTGGGTATGCACAAGTGACCTTGTCATTCCAATCCCAGGGGACTGATGTTCTCCCTTACAGTTCTTTAGGTAAAGACATCCCAGGGTTTTGGAAATCATTTGACCAGAGCTTCTCAAACCTGAGGCTATAGACTCAGGGCTCCTAGATACATATTTAAAAGGCTAAAACGTGTCTATGAGAACTTTAAATATTATATTTCATTCTGGTGATAATCCAAATACATTAAAATAAACATGTTCTGAGTTGTCTGGAAGACCACCACCTGCCATGTCCCTTGGACATTGACTTTATGTTTGTGATTGCCCTGGTGCCCAAGAGTGTTCATTGTTCTAGCCTGGCCAGGAACACAGGGAGGTGGACTGAATGTAAACGATGCTGCTGTGCCAAGTGAAAGTCAAATGGGTTCTTGGAGTACTATCAAAATGAAGATTTTCCATAAGTCTGACCAGAGCAGCATGGTGGGAGCTGCCCTGCAGTTATACAGTGCTCGGAGCGGGCTGGACTCGAGAGAACTCTGCCATAGCTGGGGGAGGCAGTCAGGCTTCACACAGCAATTTCGTTTCAGCAAAACAACGTCTTCTGTCACATTCAACTGCAGTCTTTATTTGAATTTTATAGGTTTCAGAGTTTTATTTTCCATTTGTCTTGGTTTAGAGTAGGAGAACTCTAAGCACAAGGAATGTATACTGAGTTTTGTGCTTATAAATCTGTAAGTGGCATTAAAATAAAAATAAGTCAACTTTGGGTGCCTGGGTGGCTCAGATGGTTAGGTGTCTGCTTTCGGCTCAGGTCATGATCCTAGGGTCCTGGAATCGAGTCCCATATCGGGCTCCCCGATCCGCGGGGAGCCTGCTTCTCCCTCTGCCTCTCTCTTATGAATAAATAAGTAAAAATCTTAAAAAAAATAAGTCAACTTTGGAATGAGTCCATGAGGATTAAAAAAATTTTTTTTTAATTTTATTTTTCAGTAATCTCTACACCCAACATGGGGCTCAAACCCACAACCCCGAAATTAAGAGTCGCATACTCTACTGACTGAGCCAGCCAGGCGCCCATAGTCTGTGAGAATTTTGAATAGTGGCCCATCCATTACTTAAGTGTGAGAAACATTCTGTTAGCTGCTTGGTGAACAATTCTCATTTTTAATTTCTTCTTAGAGTCTGAAGGGAGTCTTTCCTCCTGCCACCTAAGGTCAAAATAACCTCCAAAAAAGGGGTTATTTTCATTTAGCTCAAGAAAAGGTGCACAGGGCCTCTAGGAAGTAACTCCATCTTCCAGAATTAGGCACATCTGACATTTATTTTACATTTCCCCCTGCCCCTCAATTTGTACCTTCAGCCAGGCTGCAGAAGTTGGTACCTTAGCAGTATTTAGTAAGCAACTTGAGGAAAGCCCTTAACCTCTCCAATCGATACTTCCCTAATCTATAAAACAATTATGCTAATAAAATGTTACATCTCAGGGCTGTTGTGAGGATTAACTGGGCAGGCTCCTGGGGATACAGTAGTAATAGTTCTTGCATGGAGATAGTTTAATCTGAATTTTATAGCTCAAGAAACATGCTCAGAGAGGTAAAAGGAATTTGCTCAAATGGCTGAATTGGGAATCCAACCTAACCCTCAGGCAGATGGCCTTTGCTTGTGACCATTGCCCAGAGTACTTACGCTCTGCCAGCTCCACCTACAGAAATCTTTCCTGCCTTTTAACAATTCTTAACAGAATTAAGCTCTTCTCCTCCTGTGTTTTCATACACTTTGCTTAGCCTCATGGGTTGTAGGAATTTAATCTAGTTTTATATTATACAAAGTCAGTTTACCCAGGACATTCCCACTGGGAGTGGAGGATGGGGACAGATTATCTGGGGTCTGGAACAATCAAATGTTCTCTGGCTCTGAGCCCCCACCCAGTGAAGTCACCTATATCCAGAGCCCCTTCCCAGAAAACTCCTACCATCCTTTCCCATGGCCTGGTTCCCAGGGACTCACTTAGGTGTTTGTTATGTTGAATGGAATTGCATGGAGCCAGGAGATTTGGGCTCCAGCCCCAGCCCCGTGATGATGGTGTCCAGTCTGGACAAGTCATTTGAACTTTCTGGGCCTCATACTCTGTAAAATGGGGTCAGGGTGTGGGTGTGTGTGGAATGTCTGGTGAAGTCCTACACATCCTTAACATTCTATGTTTTAAAAGTTGTAGCCAGAGCATAAACATGAGACCTATGGCCAGATTAAGTTTCTTGGAGCAGGGCATTTCCTGAGACTACATTTATTGTAGTGTATCTTCATGAATTCTAGCGAGAAGGGGAAAAAAATGGATATTGAAAACACAATTTACCGTAGTCACATTTGCTCACACATGCTTTTTCTGCTTTTCAGTTGTTTTTTTTTTTTTAAGATTTTATTATTTGACAGAGAGAGAGCACAAGCAGGGGGAGCAGCAGAGGGAGAGGGAGAAACAGGCTCCCCGCTGAGCAAGGAGTCCTTTATGGGGCTTGATCCCAGGACCCTGAGATCATGACCTGAGCTGAAGGCAGACTCATAACCGACTGAGTCACCCAGGTGCCCCTCTTTCTGTTATTCTTAATTCATTTTATCTATGTATTTCATTTATACAGTTTATATTGTTGTGACTTTAAATTCACTAATCTTTTATTCTATGTGTAATCTCCTGTTACTCCCACTCAGTGTATTTGTCATCACAGACATCTGAGGTTTTCATCTCTAAGGGTTTGATTTGTGTCTTTTTTAATGTCTTCCATGCCTGTATTTAACTTTCTGAACATGTGGAACAGTTGCCATTTCTGAGTAGAGAAACTGAGTTTAGATAAGTTAAGTAATTTATCAAAGGTCTTTAAAACAAAGGTAGTCTGGGGCACCTGACAGTCTCAGTTGGTAGAACACATGTGACTCTTGATCTCAGGGTTGTGGGTTTGAGACCCATGTTGGGTGTAGAGATTACTTGAAAGATAAAAAAGAATTAAAAACAGACAGAGAGGTGGTTTATCTCTAGCACCCACATTTTAAACCATCAAATTTTACTCTTTCCATATATGCAATATGTTACTATTTTCTCATTTTTATGATACACTCTAATCAATGGCAGTTTAGAATAGAGAGGACTGAATAATTTTAAAAAACTAAGGACAGAACATAAGAGAATGTGAGGTAATATGTCAGCTACTAACAATGAGGATGGCTAACATTTATCAAGCGCTTGTTGCGGGCCCAAAGTTTGGCTGAAAGCTCTGCTTGCACTGCCTCTTTTATCTTCACATTCTGTTCAGCAAATATTATCTCCATTTTCCAAATGAGGAAACTGAGGCTGAGAAAGATTTAAGGAAGCAGCTGCCCACTATCCCACAGTGAGGTGGCAGCCTGGACCACATGCAGATCCTCTGACGGCTGAAGCCAAGCTACTTCGTGTTCCACGGAATTGCCTGGTTTGGGAAGGTGAAAGGACAGAAATGGGTAGTATAGGACCTTCGTCCTCTCAGAGGTTAGCGTTTAGTGGAGGAGATAGGTGTGAAAACAGTTGCATTACGTTATCCTTTTAGTTAGGATTTCCTTAATGGTCAGTGACAAAATTCCAATTTGACCAAGCAGAGTATAAAGGGAAATTTTTTCCAATATAATCATGAGCAGGGCAAGACAGCAGCTGGACCCTTTAAGACAGCTGGACCTAGAGGTTGGAATCTCCTCAGGGTTCTCTCACTCTCTGACTCTTGTCTGTTTCTTCCCCCTCCTTCAATAATTTATTATAAAAAATGTCAAGGGTGCCTGGCTGGCTCAGTCAGTGGAGCATGTGACTCTTGATGTCTGGGTCATGAGTTCAAGCTCCACACTGGGCATAGAACTTACAGTAAAAAAAAAATTTGGAGGGTGTTATGCTGAGTGGAATAAGTCAATCAGAGAAAGACATGTATCATATGACCTCACTGATATGAGGAATTCTTAATCTCAGGAAACAAACTGAGGGTTGCTGGAGTGGGGGTGGGGTGCGAGGGATGGGGTAGCTGGGTGATAGACATTGGGGAGGGTATGTGCTATGGTGAGCACTGTGAATTGTGCAAGACTGTTGAATCACAGATCTGTACCTCTGAAACAAATAATGCAATATATGTTAGGAAAAAAAAAAAGAAGAAAATAGCAGGAGGGGAAGAATGAAGAGGGGTAAATCGGAGGGGGAGACGAACCAGGAAAGATGATGGACTCTGAAAAACAAACTGAGGGTTCTAGAGGGGAGGGGGTGGGGGAATGGGTTAGCCTGGTGATGGGTATTAAAGAGGGCACGTTCTGCGTGGAGCACTGGGTATTATGAACAAACAATGAATCATGGAACACTACATTAAAAACTAATGATGTGGGGCACCTGGGTGGCTCAGTCATTAAGCATCTGCCTTCGGCTCAGGTCATGATCCCAGAGTCCTGGGATCGAGCCCCACATTGGGCTCCCTGCTCTGCGGGAAGCCTGTTTCTCCCTCTCCCACTCCCCCTGCTTGTGTTCCCTCTCTCACTGTGTCTCTCTATGTCAAATAAATAAATAAAATCTTAAAAAAAACACTAATGATGTAATGTATGGTGATTAACATAACAATAAAAATTTTAAAAAATTCAATGTACAGAAAAGTGGAAAGACCTGTACACAGGTACACCACCGCTTAGATTTTACAATGGTTCCATTTTGCTATATTTAATGTATCATGTAACTGTCCATCCATTTCTGCTTTCCTTTGCATATTGGATTTATTTTCTCAGAGTACCTTCCCCCTGATGAGCAAAATTCCTGTCTCATACCTCACAGCCTTCATTCTGCATCTCCGGTTCAAAACCTCCTATGTCAGGATCAAATCCATCTAACGTGGGTTGTAGACCCCTGGACTAACTAAGGAGAAAGTATTTTGTAGTAGGCAGCTCCCACCAGGACTACATGGTGGGTGTGGAGGGAGAGGCTGGGAAGGGAGGCAAGCAAATGAAACAGTGCAGGTGTGACAAGCTCTGTGACAAACGGAACAGCAGGGGACTGTTGGGAGTGCAAGAGGAGACACCTCCTCCATTTGGATAGTCCGAGTTCGGCTTCTTCCAAAGGACATGATTCCTGAACTGTCTTAAAAGATACGGTGAGTTGAGCATTGGAAAAAAGGCTGGAGGCTAAGCAGATCAAGGTGCAAAGTAGTGAGTGCGTCTGGGGAAGTACAAAGTAAGAAAAGAAAAACAATGTGCCCACATATGTGTGCTCCAGTGTTGAAACATTTTATGGGGGCGCCTGGGTGGCTCAGTTGGTTGAGCGACTGCCTTCGGCTCAGGTCGTGATCCCAGTTGGGATTGAGCCCTGCGTCCAGCTCCCTGCTCAGCGGGGAGCCTGCTTCTCCCTCTGTCTCTGACCCTCCCCCTGCTCATGCTCTGTCAAATAAATAGATAAAATCTTTACCAAAAAAAAAAAAGAAAGAAAGAAACACTTTATAGTGCAGGCGGTAGTGAACTAGCTCTCAGAGCTCCCTGTGTGCATATTGTAGTTTGAAATTGGCCATTTAGGAGTATTTACACCATGGAAATCAGCAAATCTGCTTTTTTTCCCCCTCAGAGATTGGATAAACATTTTGCCAGTATCACTGGCCCCCAGCTACAAAAACCTGAAGATGACTGATATTTTCTCCTTCTGTTTTCTCGTGTAAGCTGATGTATTCCTATTAGAAAAGCTTCTTTGACAGATTCTATTTCTGGTCTTGAATTATTTTGTTTTCCCTTGAAGTTTCATTCATTCATTTCACAAACCTGCCTAAGTGGTGCCATGCTTGTTGGGGGGGGGGGTCTTGCAGATATGACAACACTAAGAAGCCAGGACATACCTGCTGTCAGATACTCCCAGGACCCCAGGGCCAGTGCCCTTGTTCCTGTCAGGACTTTGCAGAGCATTTTACCAGGAACTTAAGTGGACAGATTGCTATCAGGAAAGAAAGATTCCTTAGCCTGTGAGATTGCTTTTTTTCTTTTGGAAAATAATCCATTAGCACTGATGGAGCCATAGCTGGCTCCAGGGTACCTCCCGTCTGGCTCCCACAGGAGATTACAATAGGGCTTGGCAAACTCTCCCAAGTCCCTGTATAACCATTCCCCTGTTCAAATCTCCTTTCCCCACAATGGTGTGCTCAGACTAGCTTCACTACCAAAAATTATTTATCAAAGTAACCCCTGAGCTATGCTAAAATGACTAAGACATACTTCCTGCCCTTGAAGGGAGTCAGGACCCATTCATAAATATATAAAAACAAATAGAAGCAAAAATCAACAAGAATAGTACTTAAATTAGAGAATCAAAAGCATGGAAGGAATTATCTGATGCATCCATTTGGTATACTTTCTTTTCACTTTTTTTTTTTTTTAAGTAATCTCTGTGCCCTACGTAGGGCTCAAATTAACGACCCAGAGATCAAGAGTCACATGCTCTTCTACCAACTGAGCCAGCCAGGTGCCCCTGTTTTCACTTTCTTGATGTCTTTTGAAGCACCAAAGTTTTAGATTTTGATGATTACCCATTTATTTTTTCTTTTGTTGTTTTAGCTTTTCATGTTATATCTAAGAAATATATATATTGCTTTATACAATTGCTTTTAATAATAGAATAAAAGAGAATTATGCACTTATATTGTCTTTTATCATTATAAAATAACATAATTACCTTTACCAGTGTTCTTTGTCTTTCATTTGCATTTGAATTACCATGTGGGGTGAGTTACTTTCAGGCTGAAGAACTTACTTCAGCTTTTCTTTTAAGGTAGGTCGTCTAGCAAAAAATTCTTTCAGCTCTTTTCTTTGAGTTCTTTGAATTTTGAATACTGAATGTTGAATGTATAAAACATAATGGCTACTTTGAAGTCTTTGTCTATTTTTTTTTTCACCTTATGTTAGTAATGTTTATTTAGGTAAAAATTCTCACTTAGGTTACTACCCTTTCAGGTCAATGTATTTCCTTTAATTCTTTTTTTAAAATTTTTTATTGTTATGTTAATCACCATATATTACATCATTTGTTTTTGATGTAGTGTTCCATGATTCATTGTTTGTTCATAACACCCAGTGCTCCATGCAGAATGTGCCCTCTTTAATACCCATCACCAGGCTAACCCATCCCCCTACTCTCCTCCCTTCTAGAACCCTCAGTTTGTTTTTCAGAGTCCATCATCTCTCATGGTTCGTCTATTAAATCTGATATCTAAGTAGGGCTTCTCATAGGCATTTTCTGATGCCTGCTTTTATTTCTTTTAGTGGGGGAGGAGCAAAAGGAGAGGGAGGGAGAGAACATTAAGCAGGCTCCATGACCAGCACAGAGCCCAATGTGGGGCTCTATCTCACAACCCTGACATCATGACCTGAGCTGAAATCAAGAGTCAGATGCTTAATGACTGAGCCACCCAGGCACCTCTAAACATCCTCTTTTTTTTTAAGATTTTATTTTTAAGTAATCTGTACACCCAATGCAGGGCTCGAACCCACAACCCTGAGATCAAGAGTTGCGTGCTCTACTGACTGAGCCAGCCAGGTGCCCCTAAACATAATTTTTTAAAACTAAAAGGTATAATATATACTCTGTATAATATGTCAAACAACAAGAGAATTAACATAAAGCATATGTTAATAATCTCCCCCTACTTCCCTCTAATACCTTTACCATTCCCTCCCTACCATCATCCACCCCACTCTTAATTATCAATATTAACACTGTGCTATATAACTTCCTATACCTTTCTTTTTGCTAATACAAATATATAAACCTAAAAAAAGTTTTTTTTCTTAACAAAAATGGTTACATGTAATACACACTACTGTGCAACTTGCTTCTTCACTTAATATTTCATATTTCATATTCATTCTTCCTGGTTGGTATATATAAATTTAACTCATATTTTATTTATTTATTTTTAAAGACTTATTTATTTATTTTAGAGAGAGTGGCACACAGGCAGGGGGAGGGGCAGAGAGAATCTTCAAGCAGACTCCCTGCTGAGCATGGAGCCCCGCACAGGGCTTAATTCCATGACCCATGAGATCATGACCTGAGACAAAACCAAGAGTCAGATGCTCAACAAACTGAGCCACCCAGGTGCTCTTAAATTTAACTCATATTTTAAATACCTAGATCATATTCCATAATATAATATAAATGCACAAAAATGTACTCAATCGTTTCTCTACTGTTGGATGTTCAGGTTATATCCAATTTTTTGTTTGTTTTTGCCACTGTAAGCAGTGTTCCTATAAATATCCTTATATATATGTATCTTTTTTCTTTAGGTACTAATACATTTACTCCCATTATACAGAGTGTTAAAAGAGAGATAATAGACCAAAGAGTACACACATTTTAAATTTTAATAGATTCTTCCAGAATATTTTCCAAAGAGATTATGGCATAATGTTACACCTTCACCAGCAATGCATAATGGTGTCTTATTTCTTTACTCTCAAACAACAGCTGGATGTTCTCAAAAATTGAAAGAATTTTTGTCAGTCATGTTTTGTAAAACTGCATTCTATTTTTAAAAGTTTACATTTCCCTAACAACTAGTGGGTCCGAGCATCTTTCCAGGTTTCCTGTCCATTTGCATCACCTCTTCTGTGAATTGCCTATTCATATCATTTACCCATTTTTCTCTGTGGGTTGTTCACCTTATATACATTCCACACTGCAACTAAAGTAGTCAATAAAGAATCAGGACTACAACCCAATCTCCCAACTTCCACTCCAGTATTTTCTCTACTCTGGCCACTTCCTGAACTATTATGTGTTTTGTTGTCATTGTTGTGCTGTGTATTTGTTTTATTATATTATATTATGTCTCCTCTGTCATAATGTTAGTGTAACTAGTTTGTTGGACAAAGTGAGCTCATACTGCTTCTGCAGACGAAAACCTTATTTTTCTCACCAAGTTTCTCTAAAGTTCAGTTTACTGAATAGGTCTTTCCTTACTACTAAATGAAACCTTGGACAGATCCCATTGGGGTTTTTTTTGTTTGTTTGTTTGTTTGTTTTGGTCCTCAGGTAATGAGAGTTCTCCAAGTGCTTTCAAATATCAAAAAGAAGACAAGATTAGAAAGATGTGCTCTGTTTGGTTTGGAGAAAGCAAGCATTTGTGTTGGAAACTGCATAGGGGGTATATTAGGCAACTTAGGCTGCCATGACAAAATATCACAGACTGGGTGTCTTAAGCAACAGAAATTTATTTCCTCACTGATTTGGAGGCTAGAAGTCTGAGATCAAGGTTTCAGCATGGTTAGCTTCATAGCTTACAGATGGCCACTTCCTCTCTGTGTGCTCACATGGCATGTGCATGGAGAGAAAGAGTGTTCTGACGTCTCTTCTTGTAAGGACACTAATCCTATTGGATTAGGGTCCCACACTTATGACCTTACTTAAGCTTAATTTTACCCCCCAGAGGCTCCATTTCCAAATATTACCTCACATTGGAGGTTAGGACTTCAACATATGAATTTTGGGGAGGGGAGGGAGACACAAACATTCAGTACATAACAGGGGGCCACAAGGCAAAGTATTGGGAGTGGCCTCTAGGAGCTCAGAGTGGTCTCCAGGTGATAGTTGGCAGGAAAATGGGAACCTCAGTCCTACAATCATAAGCAACTGAATTCTGCCAATAATCAGAGCTTGAAAGAGGACCCTGAGCCCCAGACCTGACCAACACCTTGAATTTAGCCTGGTGAGATCCTGAGCAGAGAATTGAATCATGCCTTGTGCAGACTTCCAGCATACAGAAACTGAGATAATAAATCTGTGTTGCTTTAAGTTGCTACACTTGGGGTGATTTGTTATACATCAATAGAAAACGAATATACTCTTTAAGAAAAAGAATTTAAAATTATAAAGGGGCCTAAGGGGGCCCATGCAAGGGACGGGCTCTGAGACACAAGCTTTGTTAGTTTCAAGGTATATCCATCTCTGGCTCCAAGGAAGGGAGAAGATGAGGAACGCAAGGCATCAGCTGCTGCTGTGTAAGGTGGGTCAGATGTCCTAAACCAATTCTTTCTCTTTGGAAGGCTTTAGCAGGTCTTTTGGAGATCCTGCCCTAGAGCCTCTACCTGGACTTCCCTTGACAAAGCAAGGCCTCTCCTCTAGGTTAGCTCCTGAGTTTCTAGCAGTCCATCCTCTTTGTTGGGATCACAGTGCCCTCCTCCTTCTTTGAGGGCAGGTCACTCTTAAGAAGATCCCAGTCGACCCCCTTCTTCTAAGTCAACATCAGTCTTTAGGACACACCTGTCTTTGTCCCATGGCCAGTGGGAGAACAGTTTGCTCTCAGCACAACCATCTCTCTCTTTGTCCTACAAGTTTCTTTTTTTTTTTTTTTTAAGGTATTTATTTATTTGAAAGAGAGTATGAGCAGGGTAGGGAGGAGGAGAGGGAGGGGGAGAAGCAGACTCCCCACTAAGCAGGAGCCCAGTGTGGGGCTCCATCCCAGGACCCAGGGATCATGACCCGAGCTGAAGGTAGACGCTTAACTGACTGAGGCACCCAGATGTCCCTGTCCTACAAGTTTCATTCGGTCTCTCATCACTAAGTTCCTCAAACGTGTCAAATTATGTCTTATGATCCCCAAACTCCAGAGTCACATGTCAAGCTCTCTGAGTGGTTTTTCTGGAAGTCTCCTATCTCCCTTAGCTTAAGGAAGGAGGAGAATATACCCCTTGCCCCATGCACTGATGGCTATTCAGGAGAAAGACCACTAGTGTGGGATTCAGGAACTCTGAGCTCTAGTCTGACTTACTGTGTCCTTGGGAAACTTTCTTTTCCATTCTAGACTTTGCTTCCCTGGGTCAGTTAAATGAAGATGCTGGAGTAGATTCACACATTTATTCAGTAAATGATTATTGAGCCTCTACTATGTGCCTGGAACTGTTCTGGGCACTGGGAGTCAGAAAAGAACAAACTAGATGGCCTCTGAGGGCCCTTCCAGCCCTCACATTTCTCTAATTCTTCTCCCTACCCACTTCCCATTCACCACCCCCTCCACTCCCATGAGCAGTCAGTCCTGGCCTCCCCCATGACCACCCTTTCCACCCCAGCAGAGCATAGCCTCCTCTTGCTGGGACCTTTGATGGAACTAGGGCTGAGCCTTCTCTGAAGGCAGCATTGCCATCCCTCTCTGCTACTACCCATTAATCTGGTCTGTCTGGACTGGAAGTGCTCCCTGACCAACGACAATGGAAAAGTTTATTTGTAGCCATCAGGAAGTCCCGCATGACCCGTGTCCATCCACCTCTGGGACAGGAAGCCCCAGGAGGAAAAAACAAAAGATGAAACACTGGCTGACTTCCCAGCTTCTAAGTGTTCAGCAATACTCTGGTCTGGAGGGTCCCTTCTGCCCAGCAGACAGTGACCTCCCTCAGAAAATCCTTCCTTGTCATTGGGCCCCAGGCCCTCAGTTCCTTTCCAGAGGATCCAGAAGGACTTAGGTGACGTAAAAGAGGTATAAGAAATGAAGATTGACTCTCTGGGAAAGGATGCATGATGTCTTATCCTAAGCTAAGTCTCAGTGTCTGGGAGGGAGGAAGGCTGAATTCACAGAGTGGGAAAAATATTCTCGGTGGTTAAGGAAGCAAGTGAGTCACCTGCTTTGACCTTCATCTATGCCTTCCCATGGCCAGGGTAGTTTCAGGGAAGGGGTGGAGATGGAAGAGATTTCCAAGCAATTTTGGCTTGCTCAGTTATTTGGGGATCCTTACCTGTGACATTACCTTCCATCCATCACTCTTCTCCCAACAGCTGAGCTAACCTGCCTGGGAGAAAGTTAACAATATGACCTTTATAGGTGCCAGGGCCTGTGCTTAAAAGGGTCTCATGCTTGGTTTAATGCTCTACTGTTGCCATCTTCAAATTCTTGATAATTTCTGAACAAGTAGCCCATGTTTTCATTTTGCACTGGGCCCCGTAAATTGCACAACGGGTCCTGATTGAGAGTGTCTCATGTGTTAGGTTCTAAGCCAGGTACTTGGCATACTTGTGTCATTCCAGCCTCTAACTGTTTTGAGCTAGGACTAACTATTCACTCCTTGTTACCATTGATGAAATTTAAGCTTAGGTAAATAATTTGCTGAAAACTACATACCAGGTACAGGGTGGAGTCGGGATTCAAACCCAAGTCTGACTCCAGAGTTAGTGCTCACTCTGGTCCATGGTGCTGTCTACCAGAAGAAATGTTTTTACTTCCACGATATGGGAGAGCTGAGTCTGGAAAAGCAATTCAGGAGAGTTAGGCAGGGGTGGGATGCAGGACTTTGACCAGAGCTAGAACTTCAAGCAAGCCCTGAGTATATGTTTTTGAGAACAACCCACATGCACATTCACACAGTCACACATCCTCACTCACACTCCAACTCTCATGCACACATATGCACACATGTTCACATCTACACACACACATACACCCCACCAGTCCAGAACCTGCTTTCAGAAGCAGTTCAATGATATGTATCATTACAGCGTCCTAGAGTGTCAACACCACAAGGACCCCTAGGGAAGTACCTAATCTGCTAATCTGATTCCCCCATTTGACAGATGAGAAAACTGAAGCTCAGAGAGGGAAGATGGTCTAGGTCACACACTTCACTAGTGGCAGAGCTGGGGAACTTATGCCAGCCCCCTGACTCTAGATCCAAAGGCACAGCATAGGATGAACTGATGGGAGGTAAAATGGGGCAACTACAGATGTATCAGAGCAGAAAGGAAGTACAATCCTGAGATTAACCAGGCTTTCTTTCCCTCCTGACTGCCCTTCCTCTGTACCCCAAGCAAAATTTACTCATCAGCATCTGAGAAACACTTTACTTCTGACCCTGGCTGGGCACAGAAATCCCCACCTCCATCAGTATTGATAGTCATGCTATTGCTCAAGACCCAAAAACACCTGCTTTAAGGGGTCAAGTGGTTTGGATTAGCAAGGTTGATTGTTCTTTCATTCACAAGCAAAACAAAACACAAAGGCAAAATATAAACAGGATAAGGCATGAGGGCTTAATTACCCTATAGAAACAGGAGAGTTTCTATGAAGTAAAAAGCAAAACAAAGACCTGCCAGGGACAGCCCTAGAGGAACAGGTGACCTGGGGCTGGGCTAGCTTTGGGCCTTTTCTGGGCAACCTCCCAATGTCAGCCCTTAAGACCAGACTGGGCTTGAGATGGAGTCATGCAGCTAAAGAGCAGGATTTTGATCTGCTTTGAAGACCTTTCTCCTCCCATGTTTCCTCCTGGACAGATCTGGGTTCAAATTTTGACTTTGCCATTTACTAAATGTGATTTGGGACATGTTGCCCAGTCTCTCTAAGCCTCATTTTCCTAATGTGTAAAATGGGCACGATACTCAAACCTATGTCTCGGGATTCCCATGTGGGTCTTTCAGTGCTAAACCCACAGAGTCCCACCCAGGCAAACCAGGAAGGCTGGTCACCTTGGGGTATTGGGAAGATAATGCTGATGAAGCATTTATCAAAGTGGCTGGTACGCTGTAATTGCTCCTACGATAATTGTTATCCTTTTCTCTTACCTCAAACATTCTTTTTAAAGATTTATTTATTTTAGAGAGAGAGAGAGAGAGAGAGAGAGAGAGCATCTGGAGAGTGGGGGGGGGTTGCCGAGAGAAGAAGGGAATCCTCAAGGAGACTCCCTGCTGAGTTTGGAGCCGTAGGCGGGGCTCAAGGCAGGGGCTCAAGGCAGGGGCTCAAGGCAGGGGCTCAATCCCAGGGCCCTGGGATCATGAACTGAGCCATAATCAAGAGTCAGATGCTTAACTGACTTAGCCACCCAGGCACCCCCTTACTTCAAACATTTAAAGAGCACTGTCTGCCACATTTTGTGTTAAGCACTGTTGAGATAAATTGTAAACATTCGTAAAGCTCATTTTATATTTACAAAGCATTTTCAAACCTATTTTCTCAATTAATCTTTACAATAGCCCTATGAGGGAGGTAAAACTCAATACCCCCATTTTACAGGTAAGATAACTGAAGCTCAGAAAGATAAGTGACTTACTCAAGGTCACTTGGCTAATAGGTTGCTATGGACTGAATGTGTCCCCCCAAATTCATATGTTGAAGTCCTAATCCCCATTGTGATGGCTTTTGGAGGTGGAGCCTTTGGGAGGTAATTAGGTTTAGATGAAGTCATAAAGGTGGAGCTCCTTATAAAGGATTAGTACCCTTATAAGAAGAGACTAGAGCTCTCTCTCTCTGTGCGTCACGTGAGGATGCCACAAGAAGGTGACAATCTGCAAACTAGAGAGAGGCTCTCACTGGACCTCTTAGCTTCCAGAACTGTGAGAAATCAATGTTTGTTTAAACTAGCCATTTTACAGTATTTTGTTACAGCAGCCTGAGCTAACTGATACATAAGTGAAGGGCTAGGATACAAATTAAGCTGCAGAGCTTAAGGATTTTCACATCATATCACATTGTCCTACTACCCTTCTCCATCCTTGTTCATTGAGGCTGCTGATAGCTCCTATTTCTTCTTACCTTTATCAAGAAGAATTCTTTCCTGCAAACATGAACCACATTCTGGCTTATTTAAACAGAAAAGGAAGGGCGCCTGGGTGGCTCAGTTGGTTCAGTGTCTGACTCTTGATTTCAGCTCAGGTCATGATCTCAGGGTCCTGGGATTGAGCCCCGTGTTGGGTACCCTGCTCAGTGGGGAGTCTGCTTGAAATTTTCTCTCTCCCTTTCCCTCTGCCTACCCCTACTTTGTGCACACGTGCACTCTAAAATAATAAAGAAGCAAATCTTTAAAACAAACAAAAAACAGAAAAGGAATTGTTGAAGGGATATTAGGTAGCTCACAGAATCTCTTGGAGGGCCAGAGAAGCTTTCACCCCAGGATGAACTCCCAAATTCATAGACCTGGCCCAGTGAACACGTGATAGCCACTGCTCTAGGGAGTGGGTTCCACTGCCTGCACCATCAAGATGACCAGTGCCAGACCCCGGACTCTACCACTATAGCTGCTGCCTTTGCTGCCAGCCGTGGCTCACACTGATTCTGCATATACCCCTGCTTCTTTGCCTCACTAGCTTCCAATTCATGGTCAGCCTAAGGAGGGTCCATCTGACTGGCAGGGCTTACTTAGGTTATGTGCCGAGCCTTAGCGGCAGGGGTTGCTGGGAAATCAAGTCTGGCCTTTTCAGTTTCTCTAATGGGAAGCTGGCTCTGTCAATCTCTTAAGATGGGGACCTCTCCAAACATGAAAAGGTCCCAAAACTCAGCAGCCCAAAACAATTACACCTCTTTGTTATCCCAACCCTTCTCCTCTTTCTCCACGCCTCTAGGCCAAACACCCCGAAACTCTAAATTTTATTTTGTCTCAATAGACCTTACTAAAGGTATCCCAACTGTTGTGAGTTCATCTAGCGTGAAGCCCAGAGTTCTTAAAGAATTTGGGCTTTTACACAGGTGTGTTAATCCAGGTCTTCCAAGAAGCAGAGCCGAGAGGGGATTAAACATGCAAGGATTTTACTCATATAGCAACATGTGAAAAAAAAAAATGAGAAGGGAGAGGTTAGTTGAACCATAAATCCTCCATGCAAGTCTGACCCTAAGTAAGCAGAAGGGGAGGGAAGGTTGGGTGGAAAGTGTCCTAGACCACTTCTAAAGGTTGGGCTGTCATGTTGAGTTTCCCTGCTGCACACAGTTCTTGGCTGGTAGCCGCTTAAAGCAGGTGTGGTATCAGCACAAACAGAGCGGTGGACTTTACCTGGGGCCCTTGGTCTGTTACACTCCTATAGTTGGAGATCTACAAGGCACCTTTTCATGGCTCCATACATGCTCTTCTCTCCAGCTGCAATGCCTCTTTCCAGCTTTTTCTTTTTGGCTAATTCCTCTTGATCTTTTATTTTTTCAAAGATTTTATTTATGTATTTGACAGACAAAGACACAGCGAGAGAGGGAACACAAGCAGGGGCAGTGGGAGAGGGAGAAGCAGGCTTCCCTCTGAGCGGGGAGCCCGATGCGGGGCTCAATCCCAGGACCCTGGGATCATGACTTGAGCTGAAGGCAGACGCTTAACGACTGAGACACTCAGGTGCCCCTCCTCTTGATCTTTTAAAAAAAGGTCTCAAATCTGGGTGAAGTCCTCCTTGAACTCCCTAGTCACAATGCCCCCACAGCATCTTCTAGCCAGCAGGCTTCCAGCAGCCACCATGCTCTTTATAACTGCCTATTGAGATGCCTGTTCTCTCTAGACAGAACCCCTCGGAAGTGGGAGCCATTGCTGCACCCCCAGCACATACATATCGGTACATGTTGGGGCATGAGTGGGTGAGTGTGTAGATGGGACAGTTGAGTTGTCAGGGTCCTGTTATCACTTAAGCAATTCTGACAAGGTCTACTCAACTTCTCCTTGTTCATATCCATCTCTGTCCCTCTCCATTGCGGCCGCTACCACCCTAGTTCTCTTCTGTCATCCAAAGTCTAGACTATGGCAGCTGCCTGCTCACTGACCTCTTTGCAATACTCTCTCCTCCAGTTTATCCTCTACACAGCATCGAAATGATGTTTTGAAATAAAATATCCTTCAATAGCTCTCTATGGAAAAGAGGGAAGTCCATAATGGTCTGAACTCTTTGGCCCCTTATGATCTGGCCCCTGGGGACCTGTCCAGCCCTCTCTTGCTGTGCGGTCTCACACCCAAAGCCTTCACCATAGTGTTGTCCATGGTTTCACCTAATGCACTTGGCTGGTCCGTGCCCTGATTTCCTTTCTTCTGCTTAGCAAGACACCAACACACTTTTTAAAAATTGAATTTTATTTATTTATTTATTTATTTTACCAACCCACCTTTTGAGTTTCTCCCCAAAGATTCTTCTCAACAAAGACTTTCTAACCTTCTCCCCAAGGAGAATTGACTAATCCCTTGTTTGTGCCCCTATTTCCCTCCTTATACTTTTAGCCTGAGACCCGTAACACTCCATTTTTTCTTCTGCTCACTGCTTGAATGCGAGGTCGGTGTTTTATTTGATTCCACAGAGCTTAGCATAGCACCAGCAAAAGAGTTTTTAGGTACTTAGTAAACGCTTACAGTGACTGTAAGCATACATGAATGAATATTTGAAGGACAGGTTAATCTGAAATACCTGCATTTTAACTGGGATTATATATATGTATAGAGGCTTGATTTTTTATTTTTGTTTGTTCCTTGGTTGGTTGGTTTTCTCACTTGCCCAACCCTAAACCCCTTTCTTATATGTGGAGAATTCTCCACCATAGGATTCTTGGAGAAAGGCAGATATTGTCTCCTATTATAGAAGTAAAAAAGGCCAGAAATTTGCTTTCCAGCACTCCCTTACAGCTAGGGTGTGCATAGATGATTTAGACCCTATCAATCAGGTACATTCTCCTGGAACTTAGAATAAGATGCTTGTATTGCAAAGAAGCAGGGATGGTGGAGAGTTTGGCAGTGGTGGGGGCAGTGGCAGCAACATCCAGGTTTCAGGGCAGCAACCCCAGTAGAGTGAGTGGTGGCCTCTGGGTCCAGTGCTCAGGGCATGGGTAGAAGCAGCAGTGGTGTCCTTATTGAATCGGTTCTGTAGCATGATAGATCAGGAATGAGGTTGTACCTGCCCTGACTCCCTTTGCTTCTGCCAATTGTTCTAATACCTTTATTGAGATATAGTTCACATACCATACAATTCACCCATTTAGAATATACAATTCATTTTCTAGATTATTCATAGATATGTGCAACTATATCACCATAGACGATTTTAGGACATTTTTATCATCTCTAGAAGAAACCTCGTGCTCTTTAAGTATCACTCCCACCCCTCCTGCTTCCCCCTCCCCGTCCCCCTCCTCAGCCCTGAGCAACTGCTAATCTACTTTCTGTCTATAGATTTCCCTATTCCTTTCATAGGAATGGAATCACATAGTATGTAGTCATTTGTGACTGGCTTATTTCCTTTAGCACAGTTTTTTCAAGGTTCATCTATGCTGTATCTTGTGTTAGTAATTCATTCCTTTTTTATGACGGAATAATATTCCACTGTGTTCCAGATCTTGTTTATTCAGTCATTAGTTGATAGACATTTGGGCCTTTTCTACTTTTTGGCCATAATGAATAATACCACTATAAACATTTGTGTACAAGTATCCGTGTGGATATATGCTTTCATTTTCAGCCCATTTTTTGAGCCTGATTCTTCAGGCTTTCTGGTGACTCTCTGAGCAATCGAAAATCATCCTAACAAATTTATTTCTTGTTCAAATCAGCCAGAGTTGATTTCTCTTCTTTATAACCATGAGGTTTCTACTCCTTTCCCTTGGGGCCAAGTTCTTAACCCCAAGACAAAACGGTTATTGTTGGCTACTGGGACACACTTCCCAACTGACCTTCTAAGTTTCAAGTTTAAGCTTTCTCTATACTATAACGTGGATATTGAGATCCAAAGAGAGAAAGTGACTTGCCCTAGGTCACACAGCCTGTCACTGGCACATCTAGGACTAGAATCTAGGACACCCCATCACAATTTAAGTTCTTCCCTTTATACTATGCTTCCTTTCATCAATTCAACAAGTGTTTGTCAAGCTCTGTGGCTGTAGGATATATGGAAGAAGCAGAGGATATAAAGTCCAAAGACATGATTTCTATTCCCAGCTTTGCCACTTCCTACCTTTGTGATCTTGAACAGTTTACCTAATGTCTCTGGGCCTCAGCTAGCCCATCCTGGGGGAAGAGATTGAATTAGACAGAATCTCAAATGCCTACAGCCTCTGTAAGGTGCTACTGTTTTACTTATTCTGTTCTATTTTACTCACTTATAATTTATTCCCTCTTAATTACAGTTTATAGCAGAAACGTTTATCTGCATTAAAAAGAATAAATTTTGTTGATGTTTTAGTCCTTTCTTCCATTTTGTTGCTTTTTCATCTCACATTTTTTCCATATTCTTCTTAGTTCTTATTTTGCTTTATTTTCATAATGGCATTTCAGGTTGTATTCTTTCAACACAGGCAACACTGTGCTTACTTCCTTTTCACAAAAACTCGGTTCTTTCCCCCTCTTTTCCTGAAACTTGTGGTCCTCTCAATCTAGCTCTTTCTTCCTTCTGTTGAATACATGGCCAAGAAATATTTCACTTACAACAATAAGGTTTAAGAAAAATAACAGAGCAAGTACTTTGACCAATGGCAAAATATCCTTGGCAGAAGATGGCAGCTAGATGTTTGGATTAAAAATAAGACCTGAAATATGATTTTTAATATAAAATCCCCTGTTCTTTAAATTCAGGCAATTAATTCAAATTTTTTTAAAGATTTTATTTATTTACTTGAGAGAGAAAGCACGAGAGGGAGGAGGGAGGAGGGAAGAGGGAAGAGGGAAGAGGGTCAGAGGGAGAAGCAGACTCCCTGTTGAGCAGGGAACCCAATGCGGGACTCGATCCCGATCCCGAGGCTCCAGGATCATAACCTGAGCCGAAGGCAGTTGCTTAAGCAACTGAGCCACCTAGGCGCCCCAATGAATTTAATTTAAAGATTGACCCACATAATGTTTTCTAATTAGTGTTGTTGAGATCCTATAGTCATTGTTACTCTTCCCGTGAGAAGGAGTACCAGCACCTCCTAATGGGAGATGACAGAAGGAATGGCGACTCTGCCATCTCCTGCTCAGTGACCGTACATACCTGTCAGTCCTTTATTAGGGTTTGAGCACCACCCTCTGAAAGGGTCAGATCTGGAAGGTCTTGTCCTGGGCCCCTTGTTTTATGGATGGGTGCCTGAGGCAAGGGAGGTCTTTCTTCCCAATACCCAGAAGCCGCCTAGCCAGCTCCTGGGTAAAATCCATGAATAGAATCTGTCGTCTGGTAAGCATCAGGGGTGTACTGGCACAGAGCCCAAAGTGTGGCTAGAGAAGGATGTGGGGAAAGGAGAAAGGCTGGAGCAGGAGATACCAAAGGAAGTTGGAGGCTGTTACAGAGCTCTAGGAATGGGGCAAGGGCTAAGGTAAGAAAATGAGAAAAAAGTGATTTGAGAAAACAGGACGGAAAAGAAACGGACATGGGGAGACATGGGATCCACAGAATGAAGGGGTGGGACTACCAGTGTCCACCAATGAGTAATACTCTATGCTACCAGATTAATTTTTATAAAACTTCAATTTGGTCATTCATTAACTCCAGCCAAGTTTGGCTTCATAATGAGACCAGACACGAGGCACTCTGTCCCCATGTGGACACTGAATAATGCCCTTCCCCACACCCAATCTTCTCCCCCCAGGAGTCTATCAGGAATCCTAGCCTGGATGGGGGTTAAGAAGTCCCAATGTGAGTCCCAAGTTCAGTTATTTTCTGGTGTGTGAGCTTGGAGAAAATCACTAAACATCTGGGACTTTAACTTTTTCATCTGTAGTATACCCATCTGAACAATGGCTCCTTCCATGAGGCTGTTCTGCTAAGCCTGTTTTTTTCACTTGGGCTCTCCTCTAATTGTGTATGTTGTCTGAATTAACTCTTCTTACACAGATACAAGTCTTATTGGATTAAGGTCCACCCCAATAACCTCATTTTAACTTAAAAACCTTATCTCCAAATACAATCACATTCTGAGGCACTGGGGGTTAGGACTTCAATATATACTTGGGCTTGGGGTGGGGGGACACAATTCATCCCATAACAGAAGCCAAACACAAATAACTACACGTTGTAGGTTCCGTCTATATTAAAAGACAAAATTACAAAGACAGAGAACAGATAAGTGATTACCCGGAGTTGGGGATGGGAACAGGGATTGGTTGTGTAAGTGGGGAATGAAGGCACGCAGGAATATTTTGGGGGTGATGGAAGCATTCTAATATTGGGTTGTTGTTTTAAGTAGGGGGTAACATCATCAGATCTGTGTTTTAAAAACATCATCCTGGGGGCACCTGGGTGGCTCAGTCGGTTAAGCGTCCAACTCTTGATTTCTGCTCAGGTCATGATCTCAGGGTTGTGAGATCGAGCCCCCTCACTGGGCTCTGAGCTGGGCATGGAGCCTGCTTGGGATTCTCTCTTTCCCTCTCCCTGTCTCCTCCCCCCTTTCTAACAAAAAAAGAAAAGAAAAGAAAAAGAAATATCCTGGAACTGGTGTTAAAGATGGACCATGGTGCAGATTGGAACAGAGATGAGGCTGCAGAAGATGAAGATGAACATGAATTTCCTTAATAAGTAGAAAAACAAGTTAAAAACAGACCAATGATAAGGATGTCCTGAAATTGGACAGGTACAGAGAAATCAAAGGTGTGATGGAGCCATCTCCTCATGGACAGAGAAAGGGGAAAGGAGGAGAATTTGTTTGGGTGAAGTTTACCACTTAATTTCGTTTTTTACTCCAGAGTCTTGGGAGAAAATATTGAAATGTAAGATAATTCAAGTTAGTCAATCCATGGAGTATTTACTAGATGAAATTTACTAGATAAAACCCTGTGTATGAAGTTTATGTATATAGGAATGTATGAAGCCTCCGTTTGGGGTCCAGCAGCAGTACTCTCTGCAGCTCTCAAGCCTGTTTAGGACCTGTGCTTGGTCCTAACTTTTGTCCATAAAAGCACCCCTAACCCCACGTCATTTCTGATCACTGGTCCTTTGAAGGAAGCTGGATTTCCCCAGTTAGTTTATCAGCAATGCTCACTGTGATAACAGACTATGTAATAGTTTGAGTGGTGGAAGGGAAGGTAGACAACACCTTCTACAAACAATATTCTGTAGATCAACAAAAGGGATTATAGAACAGAACAATATTTAATTCAGTTTTATCCATCCATTGATTCATTCAACCATTCAGTTACCAGTCAATGCCTATTTGCTAAGGGCCTACCCTGTGCCAGCTGTGGCCACTCTGGGTGCTGGGAATCCAAGGATGAAATAGCTTTAAGAAATTTCCATTCTGTGGGAGCTGAGGATCTACCATATGCCCTTTTTCTGCAGATTCTAGCCTGAAGTTTCTGAGGGATCTCTACTGAGGACAGTCCAGACGGAAAAGACCCCAGAATGCCTGTCATACTTTTTTCTAAGACAAATGCCCACTACCACCTCCCACCCCTATTGCTTGGGTAGATATGTTGTGAAGTTTCATGACCACCCTCACTCCCAACCATTTCTCCATTCCCACATAGTTAATCGGCCAGAGTTGTCTTTACCCTCCATCTTTAGTTCTCCTTCTTACTTTTTTACCCTCCCAACTCACTGCCATCTCGCTTTTGTGCCTCTTGCTCCTGGGGCCCACGTCATCAGAAGTCTCCTGACTGCCTAATCCAATGCTTTCCTTTCAACCCCTACCTAACACCATTTTGGGGAAGCATTTGACACTGTTGCACACTCCCTCCTTCAAACTCACTTCTTTTGTTTCCACACTGAGCCCTCCCAGTCCTCCTCCTCTCTCTCAGTTCCCTTTTCAAGACTTTGCTTCTTTGTATGTCCCTTATCTGTGGATGTTCCCTAGGGTTCTGCCTTCAGCTCTGTCCCTGGGTGATCTACTCCCCTCTGAAGGCCCATCTAGATGTTGTGGATCCCCAGTCTAACTCTGCATCTGAGCATCTTGTATTCTACTATATCTCATGTATATAGTGGGCTCATAGACAGAATTCAAAGAGTGATTGAGGAAGAAGTAAAGGAGCACCTGTCCAAGAGGAACCTGTCCATGGCTGCTCAGTATCCTCAAAAAGATACTGACTGATACTCTGAGCTAGATTTATTTATTTGTTTGTTTGTTTGGGGGGGAGGAGCAGAGGGAGAATCTTAAGCAGCACGGAGCCTGATGTGGGGCTCAATTTCATGACCCCGAGATCATGACCTAAGCCAAAATCAAGAGTCAGACACTTAACAAACTGAACCACCCAGGTGCCCTGATAACCGGAGATTTAAAAGACCAAACCCTGAGGGCGCCTGGGTGGCTCAGTTGGTTGAGCGACTGCCTTCGGCTCAGGTCATGATCCTGGAGTCCCGGGATCGAGTCCCGCATCAGGCTCCCTGCTCAGTGGGGAGTCTGCTTCTCCCTCTGACCCTCCCCCCTCTCATGTGCTCCCTCTCTCTCTCACTCTCACTCTCTCAAAAAAATAAATAAATAAAATCTTAAAAAAAAAAAAAAAACAAGCCCTGAGATAAGCTGAGCAAACCAGGCTCAACCATTTAGGAATTACAGAATGGGAATTGTCAAGAGCATCTGTAACGGTGCGGGGAAAAGCTGGAGGTAGTGGTGTGGTTGAGCCCTGGTAACTTATGGCTGTGTTCAAACTAAAACCATGAGGAAGTAGAAACTGTGATTAAGCCAAAGCCAAACAGAATAGTTGCAGACAGAGAAGCAGTGATGCCAGGAGAGAGACAAGGAGGCAAAGAGGGCAGCTACTATATCCGCTGGGTCTAGAATGGCCTTTGCCCCTCCTTTACTCTATACCAAAGCTGAGGTCACATGACATTTCCTCAGGAAGTCTTCCCAACCAGCAGCGCTGGGGGCCAGAGAGAAATGGTCTCTAGAGAAGGATCATGTTTCTTTCTAGCCCTGAATGCCAAGCCTCCCTCACCGCCCCCTTCCCACCCCCGATTTAATAATTCAGAAATAATGTGCTTAGGACAAAACTTCCCATAACCAATTTCTAATTATCTTCACTTTTACCATCACCCCTCTGGTTGTAGGTAATTTTGCCATAAGCATCTTTGTCACGTAACTGATTGGCTGTAAGGCAATATTGCTACAAAAGAAAAAAATAACTAGTTGGTTGTTTTGACAGTTTGTTGGTTTCATCCACTGGTTGAATTTGGTTTCATTTCTCCATTAACGCAGTACTCCCATTTTTACATTAAATGAATCTTAGCCCTCACAATGGTCTATACAGTGGCACAAGGGTTTGAACCCACATTTCCCATAGAATTTTGTAATGTCTATCAATGGACATGTGGTAATATGTCAAACATATTGCGTAGAACAAACAACAGCGTAGAAGGCTTTCACAACAGCCATACAAAATTCAATTACAGATACACATCCTACTCTTTGAAAACGGATACTTCTCTTCATGAAGGAAGAAATTTTAGCAAAAAACATTTGATGTCCGGTGAGATGAATCAACAAGCAAAAAAAAAAAAAGTATAATACTGTGAATGAAAGACTTTGAAGACAAATGCTTAGGTATAATCCGCAAAATAAAATCAGTTATTTACGCAGTACTGACATAAATCTACACTATACATTTTGAATGTATTCAAATATTTCGTATTTTGCCATAGGTCTTTTTAATTTTGTTATTCATTTTTATTTATTTATTTATTTTTAAAGATTTTATTTATTTATTTGATAGAGAGAGACACAGCGAGAGAGGGAACACAAGCAGGGGGAGTGGGAGAGGGAGAAGCAGGCTTCCCACCGAGCAGGGAGCCTGATGCGGGGCTAGATCCCGGGCCCCTGGGATCATGACCTGAGCCGAAGGCAGTCGCTCAACCAACTGAGCCACCCAGGCGCCCCTGTTATTCATTTTTAATTATGTCCTTTTTAATGAATGTCCCTCTTTTATTTTTTGTGATTTTATCTTTTATGGCAAAATTGCCTTTTTATGTGGCCAAAATGCTTGCAGCAAAGATGTTTACAGCAAAAATATGGACACACACTCCTCCAAAGCACCCTTCCAGCCCCCAAGGGAGTGGGGAAAGGAAAATAATATACAAAGCAATTGCAAGATGGGAGTGTGTGGAGGAGATCGTGTGTGGAGGGGATCTTCCTGCTCTTTTTCTGTGTGTCTGAGGCAACAAAGGTGGCAACGTGAACCTTTTGGTGATTGAGCTGAGAAATAAACAGACTGAGGTGCAAGCGTGGGCTGGGGGTATGTGTGTGTGTGGTGGGGCGGCAGTGGGTGGGAAACAGGAGAACCAGCGTCTGAGTGCCCTCTTGGCTCACCCACTTTGTTTTGGTAACTGAGGGGTTTTACATTGACTTTTATAGAACTGATAAGGTGTGTTAGAACAGCATGTTATTTTAGCCTTCCCTGGGCTCTTGCCTCCCCAGCTGTCAAGAAGGTTGATGTGTCCTGGCCTTGATAGCTGTACATTCCACAAGACAGTCTGTGCAAGGTACACATGTTCTCATAAAATAGCTCTTTTTATATCAGATTTTTGTGCATGTTAGAAGCTGTAACAATGACAGAACTCTGATTTCATTTGTTATATATTTCACCTAAAGTGAAAGGATATATACCATCTAGTCCTGGATACCTAAATACAGTTTTCCCCACATTTCTTCTGATCCCCGGGTTGAGTTAGTTGCCTTTGCCAGGTTTCCATGGCAACCTGTGCTTCCCTCACAGGGCAGCTGTTTACTCCCCACAGACTAAATTCCCAGAGATGAAGACCATGCTGTGTTCCCAATAGTCACACAGGGCCCAACAGACAGGAGGCCTTGAAAAATACTTGATGAATGATCTAATGCTAAATACCTTGGTGTTAATAAGTTCTGGGTCCCCAGGACTCTGGAATGACCCATGGACAGTTATGTGTTCCCTAAACCATAATTCTTAGTCTTGTATTCCTTCTGACTTGTTCTCCTTCCTGAAATGCTATCCCTCAGAGACTTGTGGCAGCCCTGTATCTCAGCTAGCTGGTAGGGCTCCTGAGCTGCTCCCACAGGCCCCCTTTCCTGGTCAGAGGCTTGGCCTCTTTCCCCTACTCTCAGTCTGGGGCTTCTGCCTGCATATAAGTTGACCACTCCTCGTTTTCTCCCCCATATTGGGTCCAGTCTAGATTTCCCATCCAATGCCCTGTCACAATCATTAGATTTTCTGATGCCAATCATCTCTGGGATGAAGTGGGAATGAAAAGGAGGAAATAGGAGGGTCAGTCTTCTATTTCTAACATCAACGTCTTTTGGAAGCATGAAGGCTGAAGAATCTTGATCCTCTGGCTCCCACTTCTGGTATCAGCTGACACTACCATCCCCAAGTTTTGTCTGGCCTCATTTGCTTGGGAAATACTTTGGTTGGTTGTTCTGATTCCTGGAGAACTGTCCTTGTTTTTGACATTGATGTGAAGCTTCATCTTTTTTTTTTTTTAATTTATTTAATAGTTTTTTTTAAGATTTTTATTTATTTACTGAGAGAGAGAGAGAGAATGGTAGAGAGAGAGCATGAGAGGGAAGAGGGTCAGAGGGAGAAGTAGACTCCCCGCTTCGCAGGGAGCCCCATGCGGGACTCAGTCCCGGGACTCCAGGATCATGACCTGAGCCGAAGGCAGTCGCTCAACCAACTGAGCCACCCAGGCGCCCGTGAAGCTTCATCTTTAAGGAACAGGGACTGAATTGTCCTTTTTTTTTTAAGAAGCAGCATTAAGGTAGAGGTAGAAATGGTGGTACCTTTCTTTCCCTTTTGGAGATTTGCCAGTTACATTTCAAATATGGAAAACGTTACAGATGCCTGGAATAAGATGAGTTAATTTTACATTGTTAATGCCCCAGGCACAGAACAAGCCCTGTTGGATCTGCAATTGACAAAGAATGGTAGGGCTTGAGAGCTCCCCTTAGTGACCCCCTAAGTCTATTCCAAACTAGGTTTCCTTTTATTAATTCTTCACAAGAGCCGTTGCTAAAAATTAAATTATATAAATTTACAATTAAATCATATTAAAAACAAAGACAACAAATATCCAAATATCATCGCTTCCTAATTATTTTACTGCCATATATGCTCTTGAGGTTATTTGTTTATTCTGCATGTATTGTGGAAGTACTGGTGTGATATTGTGTGTCTCTACCTAACTCTGTGTTTAGTAACATCAATATCAGGAACTTGAAATCTGCCGTGATGGGAGTATATACACCACAGACGCTGTCTACAAATCAGGGCTTTTTAAATTTGATTGTTAAACATTTATTAGTATACCACTGTGTTTTATTGTCCCTTCTTTTAAAAAGCTCATGAAACGGAGGACTAGTTAACTGATTTGCCTAAGGCCACACAGCTAGGAAGTGGTAAAGCTGGGATTCAAGCACAGGTTTTTGTTTGTTTGCTTGCTTTTTAAAATAAAAATAGATTTCTAAAGCCCACATGTGTTCCATTCAGCTCTTCTCCCCTGAGGTAGGAATGTTCAAGCTGGGTAGGCCTCCCTAGGTTAACTTCTAATCTGGCTTCTAAAAGTCACGCGACTTTTTAATATTGGTATATCTGGGGCCATGTTGGGGCAGCTATACAGTATTATCATCTGCTCCCTTTGGTGGGGAGTAGTGTCAAGATTCTTTCGCCAATTATCTTGACTTACTTCCCATCCCTGTGGAACAATGACAAGAAACTTGAATTCCATTCCCAGCACTACTACTCAACCCTGTGGCCTGGAAAATCCATCCCTCCTCTCTTAAACCTCAGCAATCCAGTCTATAAAATATGGACAAACACAGTCCATTTGCAGGGTTGCTATAGGAATTAAGTGACATCTCCCTCTCAAAGCACCTAGTACAGTGTGCCTGGTGTATAGAAATATAACCCAACTGTTATTGATTTTATTGTGTGCAGGCATGTTGTGAGGGTTTTATATATGTTTTCTCAATTACAACTATGGCCAAATAGAATTCTTTAATTTTCTCATCTGCTCTTTCTCTGTCTTCCACAGCTCAGGTAGTCAAATGCATCACAATTTACCTAAAGATTTAGATTCCCAATCTAGGTATTTTCCTTCATTCCTGTATTTCCTACATTCTATTGATTTAATTCATCAGCAGGTTTTGCTGACTCTAAGAAGAAAACCTAAGTCACTCAGTTCTCTCAATTTCCACTACCGCTATCCTATTTTAAGCCATTACCATCCCTCAAATATCTTTATGAGAATGTAAGCTACATGTGAGCAAGCTCTCGTGTTTTACTAATCATGGTTATATCCCCAGCACCCAGAACAGTGCCTGGCCCTTAGTAGGCTTTTGCTGTCGTGAATGAGTACATGTTGCAACAAAACTTTTAAGTGGGTAGTATTATTATTTCCGTATTATAGATAGGGTAACAGGCTTGCAGTGGTTAAATAACTGACTTAAGGTCACACAACAATGATCAAAACCAGGATTCAAATCCAGGGTCTAACTCTGGAGCTTGCTCCATTTTCCACCATGCTGCCCTACTGAACTACACAGGCTTATGCTGAGATCAGTTATTATGGGTACTTTAGCTCTTGTTAGGAGAAATTTTAGTTGAAATCCCCCAACCTGAAACCTTTTCCTGAGAATAAAGTTCTTGTGCCCCTTCACACAACCTCACAGGTGCAGCATGAATTACCTTCTCCCAAGTCTCACCTCCCTTCACTGGACTCTTCTCCCAACATTTTAGCTCCAACGAACTCTTTTTTTTTTTTTTTCCAGCAAATGCTCCTGCCTTTATCTGAAACATTTCTCTTCGCCCATCCCTTCTGGAAAACCATCCGTAAGTTCTCAATTCTGAGGAATTACAACAAGCAGCACTTTATCCCAGCTGCCATCACTCTACTAAAATTACTGGTTTATTTCTGTCTTTATGATTTCACTGCTGTGTCCCGAGTGTCTAAGAAGAGCCTGGACTAGGTACTTGATAAACCTTTCTTGAATAAAGGTATGAAAGGGCAAGAATTATTTTATCAATTTACAGGTGGTAAGGCTGTGGCTCCTAGAGATGAGGTCTTTTGTCCTGTGTTAATCATTAGGTTGTAGCAGTGAAACAGCGGCTCCAAAAACAGCCCCTCCAGATCACGCGCACGAACCTAGCTACTACTCACTTCCGTCCTCTCCTACCTACTAGCTCCGCCCAACTTGAGTCTGCGCCGTCTCCGAGAGTAGTTTGACCCACGGGCGGCCGCCGTAGCGCGTCGCATCCGTTGCTGTGGGAAACGACCCGGGACCCGGGAGAGAGGAAAGACGTTTCCCGCCGGCGGGAGCTGCGGTTGTGGTGGCGGGGCTCGTAGCTCCGCAGCACCATGGCGGACCAGCTTTATCTGGAAAATATAGACGAATTCGTCACGGACCAGAACAAGATCGTGAGGAGCTAGGACTGGGGAATGTTGGGCATGCGACTGGAGTTCTGGGCCCGGCGAGGGTGGCAGGGGCCTTGACCCCTCTGCGCTTGGCCTGGTGGGGACTGGCCGAGGGGAGACAAGTCCCCACGTCTCGTGCCCTAAGGCGAGCGAGGACTCGCGGGGGGAATTTCTCTGGCGCGCGCGCAAGTCCGCGTCCCTTGGGTGGGCGTGCTGGGCACTGGCAAGGAGCAGGGGCCAAGAAGGAGAGGCGTGGGGGAAAGGGCACTGGTAGATAATAATCCTAAGGCGTTTCTACACCTGTCTGATAAGGTGGTTGGAGTTTCAAATCCCAAATTTTCTGTTGAGGAAATTGTACCTTAATTGGGTTAGGTGACCACTTGTTTAACCTTACAACAGTCGGTTTCCTCCTCTAGGAAATTTGGTATTCATAGCCTTGACCTGCTTCCCGGGGTTGGAATGAAAGATCCAGTGAGACGATGAATGTGAATGGACTTTGCAAACCGTGATAATTGAATGCCTACTGTGAGCTTGGGACATGCATTATTACATTTAATGTTTACAGCGACCCACCCAGAGGGCCGTGGAAGTATCCCTAAAAAAGGGAGTTGAAGCAAAGGGGCCAAATAACTTATTTATTTGTGGTTAGTAAGGGATAGGCAGTTTTCCAACCTAGGTTAGTCTCCTTTGCTAATGCTTTGCCTCACCTGTGTAAGTCTTAATTATTGGAAACTCAGCATTTAGAATTGGAAAACTTCAAGAGATGAGGAGCATAACAAGGAAGTGACAAATGACAGGAGAGTCCAAGGAAGGATGGACGGAAGATCAAGGCTTGATACCAGTGGATTCCAATCTAACCGCAGATACAGTAGTCATCCACTTCTTTCATTCCCTTGCCCCTGCACCACCTGTGCCTATTAATGTTTGGCTGCAACTTTTCTTAGAAGTTTATGAGTCATACACTTCAAAGTAATCTAGCTTCTGGATGAGGTTTTTTTTTTTTTTAAGATTTTATTTATTTATTTGACAGAGAGAGAGAGAGACAGCGAGAGAGGGAACACAAGCAGGGGGAGTGGGAGAGGGAGAAGCAGGCTTCCCGCTGAGCAGGGAGCCCGATGTGGGGCTTGATCCCAGGACCCTGGGATCATGACCTGAGCCGAAGGCAGATGCTTAACGACTGAGCCACCCAGGTGCCCCTAGATGAGTTTTAATAGTTATCAGTGGTGGCCACAAAAAAGGACACAATGTGAAAAGGGCACTAGTAAAACAAAGAATGAGGAAAAATGAGAGCTTTTCGTTTGTATAATCAGCCTTTCTTTTTAGACTCTCCCATTAATTAGCCTTTTTAGTATTTGTAAGATAAAGATCTCAGTCCTACCTGCCCAGATGGATGGTTCTTGGCAAAACTAGGGTGGCATCTACTGTAATTTGTAAGACATAATCATCTAAGAGTGGGAATCTTTAGGAGCCCTTAGGACTGACCTGCACTCTGGAATCGTCTAATGTTAAAAAAACAATTCATTCTTCTTGCAGGTGACGTACAAATGGCTGAGCTATACACTAGGGGTTCATGTTAACCAGGCCAAACAGTAAGTCCAATTTACTACTAATTTTACTCACATTGGAGTTGTTTTGTTTGTTTTTTGTTTTGCTTTGTTTTAAGCTTTACAGATAGCCTTGAAGTTAGAAATTTTTTCTTCTCTTGGAAAATAGGAAAGAATACTATTTTTACTACAGTATACTAGATTTGTCTATTATTTAGGAGACAGGTGGACTTATATACAAATGTGTGGTGATACATTTACTGGATTTATTTGTAGCATTGGCTTCTGGTTAACCATCACTTTGTTACTTCAAATTTATTAAGTGGGCTAGCCAATTTTGTTTACATCTCAGGTTTTATATACCTGTCATCTTTTTGTTACATTTTCATATGTGTTCCTTAGACCCACATCTGGGTGTTATTGAAGTACCTTCATAATGAGGTCAGCAGGTGTTTGACACAAGCTGTGTGAGAGTATAAAACTGGGGAGAACTATTTAAGTGAAAATAAAAATGGAGTGTTCAGGATGGCACAGAGCATTGCCCTTCTTGAACTTTGCTGTATCACCTTTGCTTGCTGAGACCTGTAGTGCAACTTGAGGCCAAAAGGGAAAAGGCAAGCTTTTGAATTAACTTCAAAATTTCTTAAAAATGTTGTCTCTGTCCCAAGGGGAGGAATTGGTGAACAGGTTGAGGGCACATATATTAAGTTAAATACTCATTTAGTTCACTTTATTCCTAAAAATGGTCTGATTTTTCCCCATTCTTTGAGTCATGGGAGCTTTCTTTGAGTCAGGGAATGTTCCATGTGTCTTAGAAAATTCCTGATATCTGTAATCGGTTCATTTGGCTTTATGTGGACTGCTGTTTGACAGACCTAGAATCTGGCTTTGACTGTGATGTTCATGCATTCAAGACCTGAAACTCTTGGCCTAGGGATGAATTTGGACTGATTTTGACTCTCTGAGATTTCTGTTGCTAATGCCAATGCTGACCCGAACCCAAAGAGTTTCAGGTAACTTCCAGAATGGACCTATATAAGCCTAATTGTTATGGTTACAGATGTTTATGAAATAACTATTATTATATAAGCCTGTTGGGGCTTAAAGGTGCATATTGAGGGCTGGGGATGAAATAAAGTTGCCTGTAATTTTATTGTAGTTACCTTGATTACCTGTAATTTTTATAGAATATAGATTCTGGTGGTTTGCTGGCAGTCTTTGGCTTACAGCTGCATAACCCCAGTGTCTGGTTTCCTGTCACATGGCATTCTTCCTGTGTGCCATATCTTTACCTGGCTATCGTATAAGGATACCAGTCATATTGGATTAGGAGCCCACCCTACTCCAGTATGACCTCATCTTAACTAATTAACATCTGCAAAGATCCTCTTTCCAAGGAAGGTCACACTCTGAGGCACTGGTGGTTAGGACTTCAACATACCTTTTTGTGGGAGGGGAAAGGGGGAGAACAGGGACACAATTCAACCCATAACATACTTAAATAGTGTATTTTATTTATCATCATCAGTTGATGGACCTTTGGGTTGTTTCCACATTTTGGGTATTATGAATAATGCTACTATGAACATTTGTATACAAGTTTTTATGTGGACATATGTATTCAGTTCTCTTGGATATATACCTATTTCTGGGTCATATATAACATTTTGAGGAACTGCCAAGCTGTTTTTATTATTTTTTTATTGTTATGTTAATCACCATACATTACATCATTAGTTTTTGATGTAGTGTTCCATGATTCATTGTTTGTGCATAACACCCAGTGCTCCACGCAGAATGTGCCCTCTTTAATACCCATCACCAGGCTAACGCATCCTCCCATCCCCCTCCCCTCTAGAACCCTCAGTTTGTTTTTCAGAGTCCATCGTCTCTCATGGTTCATCTCCCCCTCCGATTTACTCCCCTTCATTCTTCCCCTCCTGCTATCTTCTTTTTTTTTTTCTTAACAAATATTGCATTATTTGTTTCAGAGGTACAGATCTATGATTCAACAGTCTTGCACAATTCACAGCGCTCACCATAGCACATAACCCTCCCCAATGTCTATCACCCAGCCACCCCATCCCTCCCACACCCCCACCACTCCAGCAACCCTCAGTTTGTTTCCTGAGATTAAGAATTCCTCATATCAGTGAGGTCATATTATACATGTCTTTCTCTGATTGACTTATTTCACTCAGCATAACACCCTCCAGTTCCATCCACGTCGTTGCAAATGGCAAGATCTCATGCCAAGCTGTTTTTTAAAGTGGCTGCTCTAATTTAAAATCCTACCAGTAAGGTATGGGGGTTCCAATTTCTCCACATTCTTGCCAGCTCTTTATCATCTGTCTTTATTTTAGCCATCTCCTAGTGGGTATGAAGTGGTATTATGGTTTTGATTTGATTTGCATTTCCATAATGACCAATGATGTTGATCATCTTTTCATGTGCTTATTAGCTGTTTGTATAAATATACCTGTTCAGATCCTTTGTCTATTTTTTCACTGGGTTGTCTTATTAAGTTGTAAAGACTACTTTATGGATACAGGACCCTGATCAAATACGTATGTGCTGCCGAAGTGAGCATGTGATCAGATAAATGATTTGCAAGAATTTTATCCTATTCTGTGGGTTGTCTTTGCACTTTCTTGACGGTACTTTTTGAAGCACCAAAGTTTTTATTGTTGATGAAGTCCAATTTATTTCTTTTATCTTTTTTAAGTAAGCTCTATGCCCAGCTTGGGGCTTGAGCTCACAACCCCAAGGTCAAGAATCACATGGTCTACCTATTGAGCCAGCCAGGCGCCCCTGTTTCTTTATCTTTTGTTGCTTGTGCTTTGTATATATTATCTAAGAAGGCTTTGCTCAACCTAAGGTCATGAAGATTTACTTCTATGTTTTATTCTAAGAGTTTTGTAGTTTTTAGCTCTTACAACAGTAATTATCACTATATTCAAGGTTTCTACATATCGTGCTTGTTAACATCTTAAAAATACTTCAGGCCTCACAATAAGAATACACTGTAGTTTTCAAATTAGGTGTTGGCTCAAGCTAATTTTATTTTATTTTTATTTTTTATTTTTTTAGGGAGGGGTGGGGAGAGGTGCAGAGGAAGAGGGGGAGGAGAGAGTATCTCAGGCAGGCTCCACGCCCAGTGCAGAGCCCAGTGCAGGGCTCAATCCCACACCCCTGAGATGATGACCTGAGCCAAAATCAAGAGCTGGACACTTAACTAACTGAGCCACCCAGGTGCCCCCAACTCAAGCTAATTTTAAATTAAGCCCTCAAATATGTAAAGAGGCACTATTTCTTCCAGGAATCATTTTGTATATGGTGTAAGGAAAGGTCCAGTTTCATTTCTTTGCATGTGGATATCCAGTTGATCCAGAATTTTATAATTATTACCATCTGACATTTTCTAGGGCTGCCCGCCTTCACTAGAACATAAACTCCATGAAAATGGGTTACACGCTTATCACGTTGATCACTTTTCCAATTACTATTGCTATGAAACAAATTATCCCAAAATTTAGCAGCTTGAAACAACCATTTTATTATGTTCATAGATTCTTTTGGTTTGGAATTTGGGCGGGGCACAGTGAGAATGGTTTATCTCTGCTCCATAATGTCTGGTGCTTCAGCTGGGAAGCCTTAATGGCAGGGGCCTGATCATCTGTGGGCATCTTTTTTTTTTTTTTTTCAGTTGATATAGAGGGAGAGAGCAAGCACAAGCATGGGGAGCGGCAGGCAGGGGAGAAGCAGCCTCCCCACTGAACAAGGGGCCCAAGGTGGGGCTCTATCCCAGGACCCTGGGATCATGACCTGAGCCAAGGCAGCCGCTTAACCGACTGAGCCACCCACGTGCCCCTGTGGGCATCTTTATACAAATATCTGGCAGTTGATGCTGGCCATCTGCTGGGACTTCAGCTGAGGCTGTAGATCAGACATTGTGTAGTGTATGTCTTTCTATATGGCCCGGGCTTCATCAAGAGCATGGTGTCTCCAGGTGGTTGGACTTCTTACATAGCAGCTCTGGACTCCAAAAGCTAGTGTTCCAGAGCAAGGCAGAAGCCGATTGCCTTTTCCAACTAGTGTCATAAGTCAAGCGGTGTCATGTCTGCTTCATTCTTTTGGTTAAAATGACTCACTAGCCCTCCCAGGTTCAAGGTGGGGGGGTGGACTCCACCTCTCTATGGGAGAATGTAGAAGAGCATGTGGGATGGAAATTGTAGCCATCTTTGGAAAATACAGTATGCCACAATCATTGTATCTTCATTGCCTGGCTCATATAGGCGCCAATAAATATTTGTTGAGTGAGTACTAAGCACTATGGTATATATTTTCACAAATACTTATCTCCCATAATCTTTTAACAGTCCAATATGATGGGTGTTATCAACTTCTTTTAACAGTTGAGAAAATTGAGACTTAAGTGTCCCATCATCTTTTTAAAATTTTATCTATAGTGAAAGCATTTTAAGTATCATTGGTGACACTGAGGGCAGTGACTGGGCATGGTTGTTATTGATTTGACTGGATTTGTTAAAAAAGTTATTTTTTCATTTCTTATTTTTAGCATTATTTTATTTAACATTTTATTTATTTATTTGACAGAGAGAAAGATAGCGAGAGCAGGAACACAAGCAGGGGGAGTGGGAGAGGGAGAAGCAGGCTCCCCGCCGAGCAGGGAGCCCGATGCGGGTCTCGATGCCAGGACCCTGGGATCACGACCTGAGCCGAAGGCAGACGCTTAACGACTGAGCCACCCAGGCGCCCCTAGCATTATTTTAGACGGTGTTATAAAACAGTAAACCTGACAGACTAGATCTTTCTCATCATTGATTTAAACAAGATAACTTCAGGTTGTAAAAATGCTGTGAAGGAATTAAAATAGGTTAGGGAAGACAATATAGACTATACACTGTATTCATCCTAGGGAAAACTATGGGTGGAACTGATCAGGGAAAATTAACAAAATGAGAGATATAGTTAATCATGTGTGTCGGAAGTGCATCTTATAAGAAGTCATTTGTTGTCATTTGATACTTAAGAATATTTTACATATTTTGTCAGTAAAGATAAAATGGTATAATTCAATTAGATAAACATGTTTTAGAGACTCAAAAGATATACAGAAATTCTTCTTATTATTATTTTTTAAAGATTTTATTTTTAAGTAATCTCTACACCCAGCGTGGGGCTCAAACTTACAACCCCGAGATCAACCATTGCATGCTCTACTGACTGAGCCAGCCAAGCACCCCTGGAAATTATTTTTTAAAAATTTGTGCAGTTTTGACCTTGTTAATATAAAAGAGAACTTGGGTTGATTTGGGGAGACAAGTGCATAGAGGACAATGGCTGTGATGATAGAGATAAGACTACAAGTTGTAGATAAAAGAGAATGCATTTAGCCAGCAAGCTTGAGAGCATCTTGGTCATGGCCCCTGCCTATCATTTCTTCTACTAACATGATCTTAAATACCATAAATAAGCTAAAATGTTCATGGATCTGCATTACCTCATCTTCCCTAGCATAATTACTGCATGGAAGGAAACACTAAAGAGGACAAGATAGAAGAATCAACAAGAATACTGAATAGGGCACATTTTTGTCCTCAAGGAGCTAGCTTATAGTCCAATGGGGAGGCAGATATATAAGTAGTTAGAATACAATGTGATAAGGGCTTTAATAGGTATGGTATAGTTTCGGTTAGAACTTAGAAGGCAGGGGTGCCCTGCTAGCCTGGTGGTGTTGGGGAAGGCTTCACACATGAGCTGTTGTCTTGATGAGGAGTTAGGTAGATGAGGTCTGAGAAGAGCATTCTAGGCAGAAGAAAGGGCATACAAAGGAGCAAGGGAAACTGCAGAATGTTTCCTAAGACTGAAAATAGTGTGAATGTGGGAGAATGGTAAGAGATAATAGGGGCCAGAACAAGAAGAGTTGTACATGTCATTGCTAGGGTGTTGGAATCAATCCTTAAGAGATAGGGAAAGACTGAAAACTTTGGAACAAGGATATTCAGAGATGAATTCCAACTACCTTTCAACATCACTTACTGACTAATAGGCATCTCAGACTTAACATGCCTCAAAACCTAACTCCTAATTTCTCCTCAAGCACCTGCTTTTCTCTCTCTCAGCAAATGACAACTTCATTCTTTGAGTTGCTTAGTCCAATCATCCTTGACTCCTCTTTCTCTCATACCTCAAAATCAGTCCACCAGCAAATTCTGTTGTTTCTCCCTTTAAAATATACTCAGAATTCATCCACTAATTGCTACCTCTATTGTTAACATCCTTGTCTGAGCTACCATCATCTATCTCTAGCCCAGATTACTGCAGTAGCCTCCTAACTAGTCTCCCTCTTTCCTCTCTTGCCCCTCAACAGTATATTCTCCACACTGCAGTAGGAATCCTTCTAAAAGGTGAGATCATCTTATTTCTGTTCTAAACCTTCTGATGACTTCCTTGCTTGAGGTCCATAGAGACTTCCTTGCTTGAAGCCATAAAGACCTGCATATCTGGCTCTTGGCTCTCTCTCCCCACCACTCTTCTTCCTCTACACTTGTCTCTTTTCTGTTCCTTGGACCTTGCTTATTTACAGTTTTGCCTCAGAACCTTTACATTCCTGTTCCCTCTGCCTAGAACATTCTTCCCCAGGATATCCACATTGGTGGGTCCCTCACTTCCTGCAGGGCTCTGCTCATGAAGCCTTCCCTAATCACCTTATATAAAACAGCAAAACTTCGCAGGTACTTTCCATTCTCCTTACCTTTTTTTTCCCCATAGATTTACTACTGTCTGACATATATATACTCATTTGTTTATTGTTTCTCTTTTCTATAATGGTAGGAATTTTGACTCCTTTGTTTACTGCTCTATCCTCAAGACATAGAACATAAAGTAAAATTTTGTTGACCAAATGACTTGATTTATATTTTTAAAACTTCACGGTGGTGGCCTTGTGGAAAATGAATGGGAAAGGGGCAGGGCAGAAGTGACACTTGAAATTGAAACAGTCCAGTTAAGAGATTTGGGGCATGGAGTCAAGAATTACTTGGGAGGAAGAACTAATGAGATTTGGCAACTCACTGGACAGGGAGAAATGAAGGATAATGACTCCCAGATTTCGTGTGTGTATGGTTTGAGCCAATGATGTTGACAGGAATAAATGAAACCATGAGGATGAATGAAACCAAAAGGAGAATAGGTAGTAAGGTGACCAACCATCCTGGTATGCCTAGGACTGTTGGTTTTAGCACCGAAAGTCCACGTCTCAGGAAACCCCCCAGATCCAGGCACACCTAGATGATTGGTCACTCTATAAATTTAAAAAGATAGCTGACAACAGAACTCCAGCAGTATGGAAAAGGAGGAGGTAGTCAAGTCTGTGCAGGAAATGGGGCAGAGGCAGTTGGAGGGGTAACAGGAAACTCAGTGGGGCATGGGATCATGGAAGCTAAGCGAGCAGATACTTCAAGAAGAGTGGTTAACTGTGTAGGTTGAGTTTCCCTTGGAAGTTTTGAGTTTTTAGCTATCCTTGGCAGAAGTATAACATGTCAGAGATTCAATAAATGTTTCTTGACATAAAAGACACAAATGATGCATCTCTTTTGTTGCTTTTGTTAAACTATTTCCTTAAACTGTAGGTTGTTACAAGGAGCCAACTTCTGGTGCTTGCTGGAACATAAGAATAAAAATGAATGTAGGGACGTTACTAAAAGCAACATTATTTCTACATTGACTGGCAATTTCAGGTTAATGAATATTCTGAATACTAGGCAGTGTGAATAAGCTGTTACATTCTGCAGTTCTGAAACAGCACTGAGTCTGAGTGAACACAAAATTGGAGTTTCAGAACTAAACACTTATAACCATCTACATAGTGGTTCTTAATGTTTTAGAGTAATCCCACTAAGAATTTGTTGAAAACCCTGAACTGTCTCCCCACAAAAAACACATGTGCATTTTGCTTACATTTTGGGGGTGGAGGATTATAAATGGCCATATGAATCCCAGTTTAAGAGAATCACTGATGCAATACAGCCTCCTGGTTTTATACCTCAAGATTAAGTGGCCTAGAAAAATTAATTAACTTATCCAGGATCACATAGTGACTGAACTTTTTCTTGACTCTTTGTTGTTTCCATTGTATGGTATTGCCACTGTTTTAAAGCAGGTTCAGTCCCTCTTGCCTTATTATTAGATTTATTTCAGTTTGGTCACTGTGCCAACTCAGTACAAGTTGACCCCAACCTGTGTGTCCTATCTAAAGTCTGTCTTTTTTTAACTTTCTGCCCATGGGAGCAAAATATCCTGTAAAAAAATTTGATAGACTGTCAGATTTAATATATCTAACTTTTAAGTCATGAATTAAGAGTTGATGAGGTAAAAACTCTTACAAATAATGACTTGTACCTTTTGTTTGGAACAGGATGCTATACGATTATGTTGAAAGGAAGCGAAAAGAGAATTCGGGAGCCCAGCTGCATGTCACCTATTTAGTGTCTGGCAGTCTCATTCAGAATGGACATTCCGTAAGTTGTCAGAATCTTATAATGAGTTGAAATATGTTTGAGCTATAAACCGTGTTATATAACATAACATGGGAAAAAAACAGGATTCAGTATTATGGAAGTTTTAAAAGACAGTTCAAGATGATGTTTATTTTGGATTTTTAGATTAAACCTAAAACTCTGCAAAGTTTGGGTAATATCTTGGCTGTGATGCAGAGACAATATCATGATTATGCAGTTTTCTTAGACATTAGGAGACTGCTCTGTTAGTCCTCTTTCTTCTTCTTGAAAGTATATTGGGAACAGTGATGATTAATTTCCAGACTGCTCAGATGTCAAACCACAAACTCAGGTGTTCAGGAAGTCCAATTTTATTTATTTTTTAACTGAGCTGGATTTCAGTTAGAGCTTTCATTTTGGTAGGCTTATGTCTGAGTGGCTGAAGGATGGGGATGTTGACAGGGGGCTGAGTTAATGCAGTGCATAGGCAGAGGCCAGGAACATCCTTATTCTCATGTATCTTTTTATAGCCCCATCTGGTCTCTGGTCATCCGTCAACACAGGTCACTGCTGTTTTCATCATCCTGACCACAAAGCTGTCTCAAACCTACTGACTTTCTCTTAGCTATTTTCATGTCCCTCTTAGGGGCTCCGGGATCAATTACTTCCATGCCTGGATGGGCACCAGAATCTCTGCTGAGATAACTCGTTCCTTTCCCTGCGCCAGACTGATCCGTGAGAACTTTGATAATTTCTCCTCTCTGGCTTCCTCCCAAAAGTAAGGCACACCTCTTCTGATCTCACTTCCTCAAACCTCTATGCTGAAGGCTCTTTTGCTGCCACCACCACCACCATCAGGCCCATAGAACTTAGCCCAAGGATTAGGTTTCCTTCTCAGTGATCCACTAATACATGTTTTTCTCTTCTCTTTTGACTTTCCCTTAAAGTCCTAAAATCAGAAAAGTCTAATTTATCAAAATGCTGATTGGATTTGTCTTGTAGCAAGAGTCCCAAGCATGTGAGATTTTAATTTGAAATAGCAATTTAGTAATCTACAAGGAGAAACAACTGCTATGGGGATCAGATCCTTATATTGTATGACCAGCATTTTCTTTCCTTATTGGTAAGCTATTTGGCAAGCCAGATGATAATCAAGGTATTTGTAAGTGTAGACAGAATCAGATGTCATTATATATCAGAAACACAAAATTAAGCAGACCCGATTCATTTGCTCTCAGAAATAAACCTGCCATTAGAATCCTTTCCCTATTCATGGCTCTGTAATGGATACTGCCCAAGTTTGCATCTGAACGTCTTCTTTCCTTTTGTTTCCAGGATTAACTAACCCCCTCTGTGTCTTTCTTTAATTAGTCAATGCCTCCAGTCCAGTCATGTCCGTTCTTTTTTTTGTTGTTGTTATGTTAATCACCATACATTACATCATTAGTTTTTGATGTAGTGTTCCATGATTCATTGTTTGTGTATAACACCCAGTGCTCCATGCAGAACGTGCCCTCTTTAATACCCATCACCAGGCTAACCCATCCTCCCACCCCGCTCCCCTCTAGAACCCTCAGTTTGTTTTTCAGAGTCCATCGTCTCTCATGGTTCATCTCCCCCTCCGATTCCCCCCCTCATTCTTCCCCTCCTGCTATCTTCTTCTTTTTTTTTTTTAACATATAATGTATTATTTGTCTCAGAGGTGCAGATCTGTGATTCAACAGTCTTGCACAATTCACAGAGCTCACCATAGCACATACCCTCCCCAATGTCTATCACCCAGCCACCCCATCCCTCTCACCCCCCACCACTCCAGCAGCCCTCAGTTTGTTTCCTGAGATTAAGAATTCCTCATATCAGTGAGGTCATATGATACATGTCTTTCTCTGATTGACTTATTTCGCTCAGCATAACACTCTCCAGTTCCATCCACATCATTGCAAATGGCAAGATTTCATTCCTTTTGATGGCTGCATAATATTCCATTATATATATATATACCACATCTTCTTTATCCATTCATCTCTCGATGGACATTTTGGCTCTTTCCACAGTTTGGCTATTTTGGACATTGCTTCTATAAACATCGGGGTGCACATACCCGTTTGGATCCCTACATTTGTATCTTTGGGGTAAATACCCAGTAGTGCAATTGCTGGATCATATGGTGGCTCTATTTTCAACTTTTTGAAGAACCTCCATACTGTTTTCCAGAGTGGCTGCACCAGCTTGCATTCCCACCAGCAGTGTAAGAGAGTTCCCCTTTCTCCACATCCCCACCAACATCTGTCATTTCCTGACTTGTTAATTTTAGCCATTCCAGTCATGTCCATTCTTTATCTGGGAATCATTGTATTCCTTTAAAGCAGTGGTTTTTTGATCACTGATTCCTTTGAGAATCTGAAAGAAAAATATGTATGTTGACATATTCATAAAATTTTGAGTGTTCACAGATCTTCTGGAACAGCATCCAAGGTTAAGAATTTATGTTTTAAGGTAGAATTGTAGATTTCTATTCTAGCCCACAGGACAAAAGTTCTTAATTTCAAATCCTCAGGTCGTCTTCAGGGTTTAAGGGGCTTGGGGATGAATCCCCGAAAGTGCATTTAAATTGTGTTCCTTGGTGCACTTTTTTGAAACCAGTCTTTCAAAACGATGTGTAACTCATAATCAGTTAAAGAACTTCTATGCTGTGGCTTGCTTAAAGAAGGCATTCTATTTCTCAATTTAAGTGGGCATTTAAATCCTGCTTTTTTAAAGTAGCAGAATGGTTTTTCAAATGAAATTTTAAAATCCTAATATATAAAATATATTAAGAGTAGAGTTGCTGTGGTTGAAGTGGTTGTGAGAATTTTGGAGCCTTGTACTCACCCTCCAAACAGCCTCGCAGGGCAGCTTTGCTGAACCCTGTGGAATTACAGGTCAAGTGTTGCTTACCTATGCTTTCTTCCTTAAAGAAAGCCCTCCTAAGGAAAGCCAGATGATTAAGCATAATGTCAGATTTTGTTCTTGTTCCTTCTAATTTCTTTTTAAAGTTTTAAGTGTTTTTATTTATTTTTTTAAAAAAAGATTTTTATTTATTTGACAGGAGGAGAGAGGGAGAGAGAGAGAGAGAGCATGAACAGGCAGAGTGGCAGGCAAAATCAGACTCAGCTGAGCAGGGAGTCCTATGCGGGGCTCGATCCCAGGACCCTGAGATCATGACCTGAGACAAAGGCAGACGCTTAACTGACTGAGCCACCCAGGCGCCCCAAGTTTTAAGTGTTTCTAGAAAGAAAAAGGACACTGGCTTTGATGGATTTTTTTAAAAATATAAATATTTCTCCAGTCGTTATTGTACAAAATGTTAAAAAAAAAAAGTGAAAACCTCCTTCTAATCTCAACCCAGAGAATCTTCCAGAGAATTATTTGAAAATTTCAAGGGAATGTTTTGTTAATTCTCTTTTTGTGGTTTTGAAGGTTGACAGCTTAATCCATGTTTAATGAAGTTCCCTGTTAGCTGTTCATCTAACGATCTTAGCCGAGATTGATTTTATTGCTGCCTAGATTATTAATTCACTAGGAGTTACAAAATGGTAATGTTCTGTCATTTTTTCTGAATTTATTGGCTGGAATTTTTCTATAAAGAACAACTTTCTCTCATTAAATAGCCGTATTTTCATTTTTTTTCTTTAACTGCTGTAAAGTTCAGAGGGCTTACCCCAACCAGGCTCTGAGTTTGTGGATGCTGAACTTAATCCTGTGTCCATCTTAAAAGGAACCCATTGAATCAGTGCTCTACCCTGGTCTATGTTGTTCAGCATCAGCAAGTTGGCATTTCAGCTGTGTCATTTTTATGCATTTTCAGTATCCCCTTAGGCAACATTTGGCCACACTGAACTGTCTGGGCTGTCCTGATTTTCTCCTGAAGCTACCAGTTTTTGTTTTTAGGGCCTTACTTAGAAAGTTGCATAAGTTTGAGTCGTTAATTTCTGCTGCTCCTTTTCTCATTAACTCTGTAATTTTTATTGTATGGTTGTACAGAAGATGACATTTTTTTTGGAATGACTTGTTTTTTTAAAGAGAAAATGCATTATGAAACCATATTAATATTCCCAGTTTAAATTTACAGCTATGCGTTTTTTTTTTTTTAAGGTTTTATTTATTTTATTTATTTGACAGAGACACAGCAAGAGAGGGAACACAACCGGGGGAGTGGGAGAGGGAGAAACAGGCTTCCCGTGGAGCAGGGAGCCTGATGTGGGGCTTGATCCCAGGACCCTGGGATCATGACCTGGGCCGAAGACAGCTGCTTAATGACTGAACCACCCAGGCGCCCCTACTTTTTTTTTTTTTAACTTGCTTGATTTTATACTGCTTTTTTCTCTTATGTTGTAAATTTTGGTAGTTCCTAACATTATTCATAAATATGTATTTGCTTTAGCCAGACATACAAGATTTAGAAAAGCAGAACTACTATTTTTACTAATAATATGTTTACTGGAAACAGTTTAAGATTTCTTTGCAGTTCCTTTTGTCTGTAGGATATATCTTACTAGGGATGCACAATCAGCCTGTGTTTTAGTTACTTGCAATAACTCTTCTCTGTGGTTAAGCCACCAGCTCAGTATGTAGTTAAATTCAAATCTTCTCCTACTTTCAATTTTTAGGTTCCCTGCTTTTCCTTACAGGTAACTACTTTAATAGATTTTGCTTCTCCTTCCATTTTTGTTGTATATATTTTTAATATATTCAAATATATATTCATATTACCCCTTTTCTTAGATAAAAGTTTTCATACTATATACCCTATTTTACACTTTGTTCTTTTACTTAACTGTAGATCCTGAACATCACTCCATAGCAGTTACAGGAAATATTCCTCATTCCTTATTACAGCCACCTGATCCTACATTGATCTACTTTAGCTTTTTCAGTGGTCCCTTTTTGATAATTTTTTGAGTCATTACAATATTTGGCCATTACAGATAGTGCTACAGTAAATATGTGTTTTGTATATTTTTGCCACTTTTAGGGTTACATTTCTTAGGATTCCTAAGATGTATATGTACTGCATTGGGTAATTGCCAAATCCCTCTCCATTTTTTATTCCCACCAGTAATGTGTGAGAGTCCCCTTCTCCACACAATGCATGTTGTCATCTGTTTCAGGGTCAGTTGCATTTCTTTTTCTGTGCACTGTCTGTTCATACCTTTTGCCTATTTTTCTAAAAGGAGTGTCTTTATTTTAGAAGCTATATATTAACTCTTGGTGATATGAATTGCAGGTATTTTTTCCATTTTATCATTTGTCTTTGTACTTTGCTATAAGTTTATTTTTGTCACTCAAAAGTTGTATATTTGCTAGTTTTTGTGTATTATTTAAATTAATTCTTATTGTTTATAGTTAGGAAACCTTTCCTTATTCTTAGATTATATCAGTTTACATTTATCCATTTAGAGAAGAATTTGCCCATATTTTCTTATGATATATATATGGTTTCATTCTTTATATTTAAATCTTTGCTTGATTTACTGTGTATTCCAAATCTGTGAGAGAGATCCAATTTTTATTTGGTTCCATATGATTATACATTAATTCTTATTATATCACTTAGTAAGAAGTTCTCTTTTACTCACAGTTTGAGATGCTGTGTTTGCTTTTCTGTTTGTTTTCACAGTTCTAAAATTTAGTTTTATTCTAATACATTAATACTAATGTATGCCAGATAACCTAGTGATAATTCATACGTTTAGTAGTTCACAACATTTTTAGAAAGCATGTAATAAACATTTATAGAAAATTTTGTAAAGAATGAAATGTTTACTATAATCCTTCTTAAAAGCCTTGGTTCATTTTGAAAGACCAACATTGAATTTTTAAAAATCAAAAGAAAGGAAAGTAAGTCCTTCCCCCCCCCCCGCCCCACGTACACACAAAATACCTAAGAACCACTCTCTGGCATTCATATTTTAAGTGCCCAGAATAAAATGGGCTAAATTTTCAAAGGCAGTTACAAGGACTTGTTTCATTTGATTTAGCATCAGGTAAAGTAAGAGTAAATATGCCATTGAAGAGTCATATTTCTCCTCCAGCTATTGTATTGCCACATTCTTCCTACTAGGCCACAGGACGTCAGCAAGCATCTTTGTTGCCCCACTAAGGAATCAAAGCATTTTCATTTTAATTAGCAATAATCGCGCCTCGGATAAACCTCATTGGCTACGATACTGCCACTGTGCAAATGGCTATTTAGATTATACTCACTGGTAAAGGTTTTTCCTGCCAGATAACAGTGGACGTAACTATGGCAGTGAACACAAGCAGGTGTTAACTTCTTTGATTAGGAATAAAGAACTCATTCAGCAAACTCAGTTATTTTCCTGGTCTTTTTTAACCTGTCATGTAAATCCTTTTAATTATTTTTTTGCTAATTATAATTGCTATATATATCAAGGGAATTTTCCCCAAGCATACCTGATCTATTTCTATTTCCTGATGATAAAGTATGCTTGCTTTACTAGTGTCATGAGTTTTCTCTTAATCTTTTTTTTCTGCCTCTCATCAAGGCAGATCTTACATTTTGATTAAAAAGCAAAACTAACAAGTAGATCCTAAAGCACACATTTCTAAACTGAATAACATCTGAAAAGATAAGACTTTAATTACATTTTCTGTTGAAAATTCGACTTGGGTGTTTTTGCAAGAACTTACGTCAATTTCTAACATAAATCATGTCCCTCAGAGCATGTGTATTCTCAAAAGAAAAATCTTAGGAAAATAAATTTTCCTATGTGCTAATTAATACATTTTTATAACAAATTGAAAATTCTGAGTAAACAAGGTATGTTTAACAACAAAATAAATTCAGCATATATGGCTAATTTATAAATGTCTTAGTGTAGGGGTGCTGGATGGCTCAGTCAGTTAGGTGTCTGACTCTCAATTTCAGTTCAGGTCGTGATCTCATGGTTTGTGGGGTTGAGCCCTGATTTGGGCTCTGTGCTCAGCAGGGAGTCTGCTTGGGGACTTTCTTCCCTGCCCCGCCCCTCTGCTGGCTCACTTGCTCACTTGAGCTGTTTCTCAAAAAAAAAAAAAATTAAAAAAGAGAAAAAAAGAAGTGTCTTAGGTAAAGGCAGTGGTGAATTTGCATCCTGCAACTAATCTGTAAATCCAGTTGGTTTTTTTCCTGGAATTTTATAGACATAGTGTCTCATAGAGCCATATACCACAGTGCTAAAGATGTCTTTTTGGTATCAGTCTATGCAAAAAGCCTCTGATGAGATACTTTCCCCAAATGACATGGAATTTTTTTGTTTCTTTTCCAGAAAATAAGGAAAATTTATCAACCACTTACTCTTCTGAACAAATATTAGGTCACTACCAATTGCTCTTTTAATTATTAAATATAGTAAAATTTTTTTTTGAAGTTTAGACATTTCTGATGTTTTTCAGTTGCATCACCATAGAAGATAACTGAATAAAACACACTAGATGATTTCAAAAGCTGAATCTTCATATCTGACTCATTTGGCACATCCTTAATTTCCAGATAAAATCAGTAGAAATGAAACTAATATAATTTTCAAAGAATTCATAGATGTCAGTCTTAGGACAAATGCATGGATGAGGAGCTTCTGCTTATCTTACTAGGTAAATGCAGTTTTCCTCATGAAGTAACTGATATTTTCTGGTTTATTTGTTGAACTTTTGTTTGTAGGAAGGCATACACATAGGGCCAGATCTTGTTGGTTTCTGTTCTGGAGAATGTTTCTAACACCCCTTTTGTGTGGTGGGTAATATTCCAGGACCAGCTGTGTTTGGGCTTTGTAAGCCTTCAATCTCTTGAGAACCATCTCTCATCTGTTACTCTCACACTGGATGAGAGGCTTTCCAGTCAGGTCACCAAGGCCCGTAGTTTTGGGAGAGTCGAATTTGATGTTGTAGACTTGGTGGCTAGGTGAATGAATTTAGCAAGTGGATGTTGCTTCATGACCTTGAAGGGCATGTTCAGATTAATCACTCTATCTGATAAACTATCCAGGGCTTCTGCCTGTGAAAGTGCCTTGGAAAACTACACAATAGCCAGCTATATTGGGTGAGATTTTTCAGCTCATGAAGGGCCAAGCAGAGTCATGACATTGTCCGAAATGAGCTTCCCTTGTTCAATGAAAGTCTTGGCTAACACGCCAATTTCTGTGTCCCAAACCTGTTTCAGACTGGGTCCCTGCTGGAGAGGTGCTTCAACTCAAAGTATTGGTGATGTGCTATGACACACCTTGCCTGAGCTCAGTGCCACCATGATCACTGTGTTCAGTGGGCCTGGGCCCCACAGATAGTGGGACTTTGTCCTTGCTGCACACTCGCCCCGTTCTGTGGGCTGGCAGCACTGTGAGCTGGGGGCTGCCTTTTGTTTGGTTTTTGATTGTATTGATATGTATATTCTATCACTTTTCTTACCCAGATGGAGAAATTTTAAAGTAAACAAGTTAAAAATAAGTCTGACTTTATTAAACTGTACACAGATTTTTTTTAAAGATTTTATTTATAAGAGAGCACATTGCATGCGTGCGTGCACACACACACATGCATGCACACATGAGTGGGGGAGGAGTAGAGGGAGAGGGAGAAGCAGACTCCCCTCTGAGCAGGGATCCCAACATGGGGCTTGATCCTGGGACTTCGGGACCATGAACTGAGCTGAAGGCGATGCTTAACCAATTGAGCCACCCTGTGCACAGATTTTTTTAAAAAAGATTTTATTTATTTGTTTGTTTGTTTGTTTTGGGGGGAGGGGCAGAAGGAGGGAGAGGGACAAGCAGATTCTGATGCCCCGCTGGATCCCACAACCCTGAGATCATGACCTGAGCTGAAACCAAGAGTCAGATGCTGAACTGACTGAACCACCCAGGTGCCCCTGTATTTTTTAGGGGTACCTGATGTTCCTAATTTCACATCCAAGTGTAATTGAATTATCAGCAAGGAAACTTTAAAATTCCAAGTTGTATTACTGCTTTAAACACTAATGAAGTGTTATTTCCTTACAGTGCCACAAGGTTGCAGTAGTGAGAGAAGATAAATTGGAAGGTGAGTGTTTAGCGATTTAGCAAGATTTTCCTCTTACGGCATCAATGTAGGTACCGTAAAAAATCTGCCCCTAGCATCTGCATACAATATATTTAGCTATTTAACTGAAAAGCTGAATATTCCTTTTATTAGTAGTTTCTGAAACATGTTAAAATAGGATACCACCTCTGCCTAACTTCCCATTTTTAAGACCAATAGCTGCTGACATTTACAAAGCACTTTCATTACAGGATTTCAAAGCTCATGTCATTCATGCAAAAAACTATCATGAATACCCTATGGAACAGCTCATGAACTGGAAAAAGACAGTAGTCTCTAAATACTGTGTTGTGTTCCCTAACAATTTTTTAGGAAGAAAATTAAAGAATGCTTTTCTAAAGTCAGAAAGACTTAACATAACTTCTAAATTAAATTTATCTTTCCATTTCAAGACTATTAATATTATGGTTTTATTATTTAAAAATCCAGTTCAAAAGAGTTTTGTAATAGGGTCCACATGATCTGGATATATGTCTCAAGATGAAACCTGCACTGTTGTACTTTGTATACAAAGACTCCTGCCATTGGCGTCGTTTTCTTACAAAATAACTCTGAGGTATTCAGGGTAGTGGAGATGTCCACTTTTGTCTTTCTGAATTCCCACAGTGGTGGCCAAAGTGAGATTTATTCATTCAGTAGATACATAATGAGTATTTACTCTGTCAAACTCTGTGGTAGGTGCTGGAGACTCAGTCACAGTCCCTTTCTTTGTGGAATCTAACATTTGTTCTTGTGATATTCTGTTGTGGTTTTTTTTTCTTCAGACTTAGCTGGCTAGTAGTATTTTTGTTACAGAGTTGCTTTCTCTGCACAAAAATTGAATTATATAATTGAGTCTTCTCAGATAGAAATTACTTATTCTTTAATTATATACTAGAGTGTAAGATTCTTCCCTGACTGAAAAAAATAAAGAACATCACAGTCATCATCAATCATTCATTAATGTTTACTGGATGAGTGATACCCTCACAGGTGTTGTACTTAGAACTGCCTCACCACCACCTTGTCTTGATGTCCCAGTTATAGACAGAAGAGTTGATGTTGTACTGTGTATGTGACTCTTTGGCCTTTTAGAGCTTTTGGACCACCACAGATTGCAAATGGTTTTAATGCAGAAGGGTTTCTTGTTAAAGTCCCCACATGCTATGAAGTTTGTGTATTAACAGACTGCTTTTCCTGTTGACTTGTAGCAGTGAAGTCCAAGCTAGCGGTGACTGCCAGCATCCATGTGTACAGCATCCAGAAAGCCATGCTAAAGGACAGTGGGCCTCTGTTCAATACGGACTATGACATCCTTAAAAGCAACTTGCAGAACTGCAGCAAGTGAGCTCCTTAATGTTCCTTGTGGGCTTCTTTACGAATTGATTTTGTAAGATGTTTACACAGTGGCTGCCTCTTAAGAGTGAATGCCAAGTCTAGTAAAACCCCATTTATCTTGCAGTAAGACACATGCCTGGTTTTATTAGTACATCATAAGGTGAAAAATAGCAGCCACAACCCATACTGAAAACCCCAGTGGACTCCCCATAAATCTATTTCTCATGTATTTATCCTGTCACCGCCACCGAAAGGTTTGTTGTGCCCCCTCATTACTCCCTTACGCCAGTCTCTGCTTGTCTAAATCCCACCGATTTTTTGAGAACCAGTTCAGATGTCCTTCAAAAACCATTTCTCATTTGTTATCCCTCTACCTTCCATCCAAAAGCCTTTGATCTTCCACAGCCAGGATCAGGTCTTGTTCATCTTTTATATCCTTTGTATCATCTTCAGTGAGATGATGGACTATAATGCACAGACTTGTGTTGTGGCTTTTTGCTTAATAGCCTGGTGGTTTTGGACAAATTACTTAAACTCTTTTGAGCTTTGGCTTTTTCATTTTTAAATTAGATATAATAATGCCTACTTTGTGGGGTTGTATTGAAGGTTCAGGTCAGTTCCCCAGACATACTAAGCACTTACTACTTTGACAGGTACTAAGTGAGATCATTTGAATTCATTCTACCAAGATCTAATAAGTACCTATGCCATACCACACACTGTAGAGTGAATATGGCCCAGTACCTGCTTATAGAACTCATGGTCCTAAGGGAGGCAATTATAGTATAGTGTGACAGTGCTCTAATAGGAGTAACACCGTGGGAGGATGTTTGGGGGAGCACTCATCCCCCACTTTTGAGTGAGGAGGCCAAAGAGAGAAGGCTTCCTGGAGGCGTGGCCGCTAAGCTGAGGCCTGAAGGCCTGAGTAGAAGTAGCCAGTCAAAGGAGAAGTAGGAAAGAAGGACAGAGCTGCGAGAAAACCGGGTGCTTGTGTGGGACCGCAGTCATTTTCTGTTGCGGGAACTTAGAGTGAGAGGTAGGAAATAATGAGCTATAAGATGGAAGTAGGTGTCAGATTATATGCTTTGACCACTAGAATAAGGAGTTTAGACTATTCTGAGGGTACTGGGGTGCCACTGAGGATTTTGAAGCAGATGAGTGAAATGAGCAAAATTGCATTACAGAAAGATCACTTGGGGGCGCCTGGGTAGTTAAGCATCTGACTCTTGATTTGGGCTCAGGTCATGATCTCGGGGTCGTGGGATTGAACCCTGTGTTGGGCTCTGTGCTCAGCAGGGAGTCTGCTTGAGATTCTCTTTCTCTCTCCACCTCCCTGTGTTCATGTACGTGCTCTCTCTTTGAATGAATGAATGGATGAATAAAATCTTAAAAAAGAAAGATCACTTGGCTGCAGTGGTGAACAAGATCAGAAGGGACTGAATAATTGGGAGACAAAGCCATCAGTGAGGAGAAATGTAGTGATTCAGGGTGGAGATGACAGTTACCTGAAGTGTAATAGTGGTGTTGGGCGTGAAGTCATATGAAGGTTAAAAGAGTCATGCTGTCAAAACCTGGATTTTGTAATGCTTGGGGACCAGATGTGTGTGTGTGTATGGGGGGGGGTGTTCATACTGTTAAGGATGGTGGTCATGTGTCTGGATGTGTGATGGTGTCATCACTAAGAAAGGGAATATGTGGGAAGGAGTAGGCTTGGGGAGAGAAGGAAAAACGATAAATTGGGTTTGGACATGTTGAGTTTGGGAAGCCTGTGGGGAGTCCAAGCGGAGATGTCCGTGCAGTAGTATAGAGTCAAGGAGAGAAATCTGGCTTGAAGATAGAGATTTTGGAATCAGAGAAAATAATTAATTGAGCCACAGCAGTAGATACAGTCATGCAGAGAGAATGTATAGAATGAAAGAGAGGGCAGAAAGTCAAACTCGAGGCCACAATTACTAGCTGTATACCTTGAGCAAATTATTTAACCTCTCTGTGCCTCAACTTCCTCCTCAGTAAAATGAAGCTAACAAAGGTACCAACCTCAAAAGGCTGTCAAGGAATAAATGAATGAATATATATAAAACACATAGAATGGGGGGTGCCTCGGTGGCTCAGTCATTAAGCATCTACCTTCAGCTCAGGTCATGGTCCCAGGGTCCTGGGATCGAGCCCCGCATCGGGCTCCCTGCTTGGTGGGAAGCCTGCTTCTCCCTCTTCCACTCCCCCTGCTTGTGTTCCCTCTCTTGCTGTCTCTCTCTCTGTCAAATAAATAAATAAAATCTAAACAAAACAAAACAAAAAAAAACTTAGAACGGTGCTTGGCACATAGTAAGCACTATTTAAATGACAGCCATTTTTCAAGGGATGGGCAAGAGAAGAGGAGCCTAAATGGGAGCAACCAGAGATGAGAGAAAAATCACAAGAGTATATGGGGTTCTAAAAGCTAAGGAGGGACTGATTGACAGTGTCATACCTTGCTGAGAAGCTAAGTAAAATAGGAACTGAAAAGTGTTAATTGGATTTAGTGTTAAGAGGGTTTTCAGTGGAGTGACTGGATTCTGGTCAACTGAATAAAGTGGGAGCATGAGAAAGTGAGACAGCAGATATGAAAAACTCTTTCCAGGAAATTTGACAGTAAAATGGAGGAAAAAGAGAGGTAGCTAAAGAGGAATTGAGACTAAGGGAGGGTCTATACATTTTTAAAGTTGAGAACTTTAAAATCACATATTGATTTTATGTGAACTTGTACTGTTAGGAAACTTGTACTGTTGGAAAGAGCCGTCAAAGAAGAAATGGTTGAAACTACTGGGGAAGATGGGATAACTGATAGAACCAGGTCCTTGAGACGAAATAGATACAGACTTTCCAAACATAGTTTCTGGAAGTTCCATGAGAATAGGAATTGTGTCTATTTTGTACCCAAAATGGTGCCTAGCAAATGGTAAGCATTCAATAAGTAATTATTGAGTGAATTGATGATAGGCAATAGTTCTTTTATTCTACAGCTCAAAACCTTAAGTATAATAGGCATACAAATATTTATTAAATAAATAAATATAATTACATAGCTAAAGAGTCATCATTTATAAGTGGTGTTTTTTAGGGAAGGATTATAAGAAAAGATGAATACCCTGATATATTTATGTAAATTACATTATTAGATTCCAGAAATAACCTATATTAAAATGTACCTATGGCATATGAAGCTCTAAAAATCAGTTCTTCTGTTGTATCTAATTAAGGAAGTAAACAGGAATAAAGGTGACTCAAAAGTTCAAAATGAAATTTGCTCAGGGACCACTAAAGTAAACATGGCAAGTAGAAATGTGGCAATAGGAAGCACTTTAATGAAACTCTACTTAAATACTTAAAGTATCATGGGTAGAAATGTGAAGAATTTATCTCCAATAAAGAAGTTTGTATTTGGTCCTGAGAATTATGGGCCAGCTGAGATCTGACTCATTGTTTCGTGTGTTTTAAGAAGTGCTATGACACGAAGAAAGTTGAAATTTTAGGACTGAGCAGATTCTTCTCTCTTCAGACATGTTCCCAGCCTAACTTGGTCTCTTCCTTATTGCCAATTTCTGGTCCTGACCCTAAGGTGTGGAATGTAGACCAAATGGAGAAAGAGTTCTCTCAGGGCCAACTTTAGATGTTGACAATGAAATAAAACATTGCTCTTTTCCTTGTACATGGAAGCATTGCAAGGCTAGAGAGGAAGACTAGTGGGCGAAAGGAAATGATTTCCGTCTGTTCTTAACTCTGATGCATGAAATATCTGTGTTAGTGTGGGGTTTTCTGAAGTGGACCGTAGTAAATCAGTAGAAGATTTTTGGAGCTATACACTCTAGCTTTGAGGCTTTTCAGTCTAAAGTTACTTCTGAAATTAAATGATTTATCAGAGACTTCTTTCTTAGGCTAGTTATTCTAGCAGTTAATGTTGAAGTTGTGCCTGGTTGATCGCCTAGGTAATTACTATTACCACATCGTTTCTTTCTTAACCTCCATCTTCTCTTATCCCAAGTTGAGGTAATACATTGAAGAAGAGAGGGAAACCAGAAGTCTTCACTTCCCGGGACTTCATTTATCATTCTTTCACTAGTATTTCTGTGTGCCAGGTCTCGTACTGCGTACCTAAAATACAAAAGATGAATAATGCCCTTGCCTACATCCAGGGAGCTCTCAGCAACCCCCAGTAAGCTAAAGACTGGGGGAAATCAAATGTTGTTCTTTGTAAGAAAAGTGAGGGAACCTTGCTTTAAGCACAACTGTGATTTGTGTGAAACAGGCACATCTACAATGATTATAGAAAAAGAGATGAATGTTCCCTTTAATATGCCATGCATACTGTGCCAAATTTCACTTGGTTTTGGGCATACTTGTCTAGTGCTGTTAGTTGGTATAATTAGAAATTATTAACAAATGACAGTGAAGGACCACCAGTCATACGAGCCAGTGGCTGTGTTCCCAGCTTCTTCCTTGTTTTAAAGCATGATCCACTCTGGCCAGGAGAGTTGCCAGAAAGTTTGTTAATATTTAAGCTCATAATTTTGGTTCAGTCAATATTTATTACATATGTAGTCCTGTAAGTTGAAGGTCTTTAAAAACAAGATAACCATTTGATTTCCCAAGGATGGTGAGATTACTAATCTTTTGTTATTTTTTGGTGTATTCTTTTTGTTTTGAATTAAGATGCTCTATTCAAAAAAGTAAAGATAATTCAATATGGTATGGTGGAAGACATCGGATTCCAGTCCTGGTTCTATTACTAACTAGATGTATAATCTAGGGCAAGTCCCTCAGTGTCTCTCCAATACTTGTTTTATATCTGAGAGTTTTGTACAAAATAATTTCTAAAATCCATTTTAGTTCTAAAATTTTCTAACTTAATAGTATTAGAGTTAGAAAGTATTGTGTGGAAAAAGCAAGACTTTGAAATTAATGTAACATTTGTGACCTCAGGTTTAGTGCCATACAGTGTGCAGCTGCAGTCCCCAGAGCTGCTGCTGAATCCTCGTCTTCTGAAAAGTTTGAGCAGTCAAATCTTCAGGTATCAAGTGAGACACCAGCCAATAATGAGTTGACAACCAATGGTCATAGTCTACCTACCTCCAAACAGATTTTCCAGCAGCCCAAAGGGATAATGGGAATGTTTGCCTCTAAAGCTGCTTCTAAAACCCAAGATGTCAACAAGGAAACCAAAACAGAGACTAAAGAGGTAACAAATGGAAGTCTTTAAAGATATGTCTTGATAGCTCAGAATGGGTAATGGAAAACCATTAGAGTTCCAATGGTAGTAGATTAATCACATAATGTTCTGATGTATAATAATATGTTCTAGTTTTTCTACTTTAGTCTGAATCCTTTAATTCTTGATATTTTCATCTGAAATAGTCCTTTTTCTTTCGATAATGCTTCTCACCAAGCCTTGGATTCTCCTGTAAAATGGCCCTGTATACATTGCAAGATTGTTGTGCAAGCCAAATAATGCATATGAGAATACTTGAAAATTACAAAGTTCTAGAACTGTTTATTAACAATACGGCCTTTTTCGGAACATCTTATATTCTGAGCTTTACCATGTATGCCTTTCTTCTTAGTATATTTAACATTCTCGTTCTGTTTTATGAATTTTTGTTTTTTTCTTTAGCTGCTTCCCTTAGTTTTTTATTATTCACTCATCTGAAGTAACTTAAATGGTCTCATTAAAACACTATTTAAAAATACTCCAGAAAAGCATAATTATTGCTATTATTGTTATTACCTTCATTGTGATTTTACAACTTCCGCTTTGGGAAAGGAGAGGGGAGTGGAAGGAAAACACTAACATTTATGGAAATACTGTGGGCCAATACTTTGATCTTTGCTCAAATCCTCTAACAGTTCAGTGAGGGAGAGATCTCTTGTTTTGTATGTGTACTCAAAAACTGAGCGCTAGACTTGTTGAGTGATTTGCCTGCATATCAGATTGCTATTAAATGGTACAACCAGTGTTCAAATCCACTTCTGATTATTACAAATGTAACATTTTGGAGGTTCTCCCTCCCACTCAGTGTGTGCTGTACTGCCTCTGATCTGTTTTAATTCTATCAAACTAAGTAGTTTTTTAATATACTCAAAAGTTTAGACACATTCATGGATAGTAAGTCTGTAAGAACAATGAGCAAGTAAGCTTTGGAGATAAACATCAGATACTCTGGTCTGGATTTGTTCTTACATCTAATGCCGACACATTTTGGCATGATTATATAGAGATTGTGCCATCATGATGGTGTGCCCTGCTATTGAAGAGATTAAGACTGCTACTTGAAGAATAGCCTTAGACACTAGAAAAAAATTATGTGTGTTTTCTGCTTTTAGGTATTTTCCACAGGCAACAAGGCACCAGGGAAAGGGAATGTGATGAGCAATTTTTTTGGAAAAGCTGCTATGAGTAAGCATGTTTTTACCTTCCTTTGATTAATACATGAATGTTAATATAATAACATATTTGAGGTGAAAGCCACCTTGTTCAGTTTTTACCCATCTGGTATATCATGCAGCCTTCCTGCATCCTAACATAAATTTGCAGTCTACTGACCAAATATTGAATGGAAGTAACCCCACTGGAACGGTGGATTTTATGGGTGACCTGGGTTCAGTTTAGATCTCTTGCAGGGTAGTTTACTACTCCTGTTTTTACTTCCTGCCTTGGAAAGAGAATTTATTATTTGTTTCATAGGGCTCTTGAAAATGGGTGACAAAATAGGAGGGAGGCTGCTTGGTTATACAGTATGGTGTTGAGGTTAATATCCTAGGTGCTGGGCTCAGGTTTGCCTTGTATGACAATTATTAATTATTACCCCTGTCTCCCAGGGGGCTGCATAAACAAATCTTTGGCTTTCTGCAGTTATTTTTTTACAGATTACTCATGATAATGAACTAGACCTCAGTATGAATTAGAAGGACCTGGGGGGTAGTGGCCACTTAAAAATAATACTTTTTGAGAAAGCAAAATCGCCTTTATTTAAAAATTTTATTTAAATAAGAATTCTTTCATATGGAAAGAACCAGTAGTCACATATTTTCATACTTCTCATACCAAGTACACATCCCCTGAGGGTATGTGGCATAACACCAGAAAGAATTCAGGAGCCGCGGGATAATTATGGCACACTTTCTTGGAGCATCAGTTTTACAAAGATCTTGTGGGAAGGTGTTTTGTTACATGCCTATGCAAGCAAAATTAGTCAGAATTCTGCTTTCCCATGATGGTCAAATTAGTGGTTGGAGGAGGCTTTGGAGTGATAGTGTTTATTTGCCAAAAAGCTATCACAAAAAGTTTTTGTGTTCTTAAAATAGATGGAAAATTTGATACTTTCAGGTTATTGGGAAGCACATTGTATTGTTGCAGGCGGAGTGCACAAGGAGGGCTCCCAACTTCTGTGAAAATAGATGGTGGCTAATGTCACTGGCCTGCATGGCTGGTACTGGTCCACTGAACCAATCAGATTGTGTGGTTTCTCGGTGACTTTTAGGTCCACATTTTTATTTGTTTTGTTTTATTTGTTGTTTTTTTGGTGCATTTGTAACCAGTGAATTTAAACATTTTTATTATTTCTAAAATATATAAGCCATGACTATTTGCTAGTCATAAAGAAAATCAAGCTATACAGAAGTATACACTTGTTTATTTAGTAAATATTTATTGAGCAACTACTGTGTACTTGGAACTATTGTGCATGGTGATACAAAGGAGAAACTGTAGGCAAGTGAGATCTCTGCCCTCATGGTCCTTATATACTACTAGGAGAGACAGACAAATAAATAAAGAATAAAATAGTTAATGATTATAATTGCTAGGCAGACAGTAACAGTAATAGAGGCAGTGGAGAAACTGGATAAAATAAAAGAATTAAATATTTACCTAATAAAAAGAATGGCTTCTAGAGTTGATTTATTTAACATGTTTTTTCAGGGATGAATGTTTAGAGTAAAATGATGAATATTTTTATTGTATATGACACATGACAAGATCATTGCAATGAAAATGAGAGTTGGAGGAAAGAGTTGTGGGGACTTGAAGCATTTAAAACTTAATGCTGGACAATAGCAAGTGTAACAGTTACCCTTATGCATTGCTGTGGGGAATATAAAATGATGTGCTTATTCTAAAAACAGCATGGCAGTATTTCAAAAAGTTAAACAGTTATCCAACACTTCCACTCCTACATATCTACTCAAGTGAATTAGAACTATATGTCTACACAAAAACTTGTACACAAATGTCCATAGCAGCATTATTCATGATAGCTAAAAAGTGGAAACAACCCAAAGGTCCATCATCTGATGAATGGATAAACAAAGTGTGATATAACCACACAATGGAATATTACTGTTATTTTTTTAAATATTTATTAGAGAAGAGGAGAGAGAGAACATGAGTGGAGGAGGGGCAGAGGGAGAGAGAGAGAAGCAGACTCCCTGCCAAGCGGGGAGCCCGATGTGGGGTTTGATCTCAGGAGCCGAAGTCAGATGCTCAACTGAGTGAGCCTCCTAGGCCTCCCACAATAGAATATTATTGAACCATAAAAAAGGAATTAACCTATACTATAACATGCATGAACCTTCAAACATGTGAAATGAAAGAAGCTAGACAGGAAAGGCCACATATTGTATAATTTTGTTTATACAAGATGTCCAGAATAGGCAAATCTATCGAGACAGAATGTAGAATATTAGTAGATTAGTGTCATGGGCTGGGTTGGGATTGGGGAGTGACTGCTAATGGGTACAGGGTTCCTTTTTGGGGTGATGAAAATATTCTAAAATTGGATAGTGGTGATGTTTGCACAGTTTTTAAAAACCACTGAATTTTACATTTTAAAATGGTGAATTTTCTGATATGTAAATTATCTCATTAACAAGAACCTTAATGCTTTATATGTGAAAAAAATTACAGCATTGGTGACAAAATTAAGAAGTCATCTGTATCCTGTAAAAGTGTTTTGTATTTTCTTGAGTATGAAAAGGAGATGCTTTTAATTAGTCAAATGATACAAATGACTTGGTCATTCAGATAAAAAGGAAAAAATAGTGATTAAATTTTCCTTACAGTAGTCTGAAAATGTTGCAGTGAACTGCCTTTTTACTAGCTAATTGGCCACTTGTAGCTGCATATGTGAATGAGTTAGGAGTTCCTCAAATACTGTGAAACCAAGACAGAGAGTAAAAACTCTGGATGCTGAAATCTGTTTGGTCACTGGTATTTTAATTAAGATCAGTTTCCTGAAATTGGTAGACTCGATGCAATAGCATCTCTTTCCTTACCCCAAGAGGGAGGTAGGAGATAATGTTTTTTTTTTGTAATTTTAAAACAGTGCTGTCAATATGATATAAATTCTGTAACAATGCAAAATTTGCATAAACTTTAAGGATATATGTGCAACTTCAGAGAACTCGCTTTTTGAGGGTCAGTTACTGAACTCTGTAAGATCTTGGTACAAATTTCTGGACCCCCTGGAGATGCATGTTTACTCTCTGATTGGTGGAAAAGTTTGCGAAGTACTGATACTTGAGAACAGCAGTTTTGAAAAGGCGGGAGAGAATGCTGCGATTCTCTAGTGGATTCCACCATTCAGAATTCTCAGTGAAGTCTTCAAAAAATAAAGTATAAACAGATTGTGTGTTATACTTTTATCCATCATCTGTTCTTTCACATAATATACTTTATTTATAAATTATTATCCTAAGCTGTGTGTAATGGCCAAGGCTAAGATATCAATTGTTTTTTTCTACGCTATAGCTGACTTAAGCTATTTTACGGCATATAACCAAAGCTACTTATGGAAGAGCCTCAGGCTGTTTACAGCTTTCTGAGAGTATTTTGTGACTTCTCTTGAAAAAACTGTCAGTAAATATAGCACGAAGGCTATTCTTCTATAATTTCTCAGATGGCTAGGCCCATCTTGCTTGCATTTCTTAGTCCTCTGCTCAGCATAGTAGTTGTTTCTGTGTTTTTCAGCTTGGTAGTAGGGAAAGAGGTAAGGATTTTGAGGAGTTAAACTGACTTAGTTTCAAATCCTGACTCTTAACCTTTTCTGTCAGTGTTACCTTGGGGTAAGTTACCTTGTGTATAACCTCACATACTAATCCCTTTTAATCCTTAAAATAGTCTCATAAATAATTACTTCAGTTTTTACAGAGAAGACTGACTTTTAGGTAACTTACCCAGAGTAAAACAGTATGACTCAAACTTTTCTGATTCCAAACTAGTCTTTTAATTATATCATTAAGATAAGTAGTGAGATGATAAGAGTATCCAGGTTTAAGAATATAGAATATAATAGAAAGTAAGATCTTGGTACAAATTTCTGTTGTCACTATTTGTAAGCTGTGTACTCTTGGGAAACATCTTTTATACCCCACACTCTTACTAATTTTCTCATCTAATAAATGAGAAAGATGTTAGCTCATAAAGTTGTATTTGCTTTTTGTAAGCCCTGCTTTTACTATTATTTGGCCTGGGGGCTGTGATATAATGAGGGATTAGCAAGAGGCAGAAATGAAAACAGAACTAGAGTGGTAGTTGGAAAGGAGACATGTTCTCTGACTAGACCCTGAGTTCTGTTAGGACAGGGACTGTTTTTTATCCCTTTAGCCCCTGCTCCTAACAAATTACTTGGCACTTAGTAGACTGTCAGAGGATTGATAGATTAATATTGCATGATGAAGTTATATATCATCTGCTATACTGTTTTTATAGATAAACTTAAAGTCAATTTGGATTCAGAACAAGCAGTGAAAGAAGAAAAAATAGTGGAGAAACCTCCAGTGTCTGTCACTGAACCAAACCTGGCAGCCCCTACAGACCTGAAGAAATCCAGCAAAAAAGCAGAGCCTGTTAAGATGCAGCAGAAGGAAAAAAAAAGGTAGGAAAATTTTGTTGCTTGTGGGGGAGGAGTGTCTCTGCTGGGGGTGAGAAGGTCTGTTTGGGCTTATTGACAGCAGGCAGTTTTCAGTTGAGTACTAAATCCTACTTAATGCCTTAGGGATACAGCTGTATAACCAAAATGGAGAGAGAAGCTCAGCAGCTTATCTAGTGAAACTGAACTGTGGAATCAGCCAGTTTAGATGATTTAGAGCCCAAAGCCAGTTTTTTGGGCCCCATCGATCTAAATTGATTATCTTTTTTTCTTTACTTCATCTTAAATTTGTGGACATGGCATAAGTATGCCTGATTGTGTCTGTGTGTCTGTTTTTCATTTCAGATTGCCAAGCGAGGGGTTACTGTTTCCAGTCAAATTTAAGAGAAAAAGTTCTTTGTTTTCTTTTTATATCAATGAGTTTATTTTTCAAGTGGTAAAATGTAATTAGAAAAGAAAATAAAAAGCACACAAGCTGTTAAAAATGGATCCAGGAATTTGAGACACTACCTCATAGTTGGTAGGAGTTAGTCTGTTGAAAGAAATTCTAAAGACACTGTCAGCACTGATAGGCCCAGAAATACTTGACTTCTGTAGCAAGGCTGGGGCTGCTGTAGTAGAAAACATCAACAAAATGCTGAAGTTTCAGAGGGTCAAGGCTCTGTCCAGTGGGCCTTATCCCCAAGAATATGTGATATGGGTGGATTAAAATGTCCCCTAGCCCATGGGTAAGATACTCATTGTTGATGGTTATAGCCAGGAATGCATTCAATATTTCATTACCAAGGATGATGTTATCTGTATGTTTTTAGTAGATGCCCTTTACTAGATGGAGGCAATCTTTTTCTATTCCTAGTTTGCAGAGGAATAGACTGGGTGCTGAATTTTGACAGATGCTTTTTCTGCATTTATTGAGATGATCATTTGGTGTTTCTGTTAATGTAGTGAATTTACTTTGGTTGGTTTTTAAATGTTAAACCAACCTTGCATTCTTGAGATAAACCTCACTTTGGTCATAAGACATTATCTTTTTTATAAATTGTTGGATTCTATTTGCTGGTATTATAAGGATTTTTTTGCCACTGCATCTTTCAGGTCTGTAGATCAGTTATTTTCTTTTCTGTTAATGTCTCTATCAGATTTCAGTGTCAAAGTTACACTAACTTCATAAAATTAGTCGGAGTAGTTTCCTTCTCCTCTGTTATCTGAGTTTATGTAATATATGTATTATTTTTTATTCCTAAAGATTTGATAAAATTTACCAGTGAATCCAAACCCAGAGTTTTCTTTGTGGGAAGGTTTATTTTATTAATTTGGTTTCTTTAAATAGAGCTATTTAAGTTTTCTTGTTCTTGTTGGGTCAGTTTTGTTTTTTTTTTAAGATTTTACTCATTTGACAGAGGGGGGTGCAGGCAGAGGCAGAGGGAGAAGCAGACTCCCTGCTGAGGATCCTGGGATCATGACCCGAGCTGAAGGCAGACACTTAACTGATTGAGCTACCCAGGTGCCCCAGTTTTGGTTATATTTTTAAAGGAATTTATTTCATCTAAGTTGTTGAGTTTATTGGCATAAAGTTCCTAATATAGTCTTATTCTTTGAGTATCTATAGAATCTGTACTTATCACTACAGATTCCTTCATTCTTTCATTGCTAATATTGGTAATATGTAGTTTTGTCTTTTTTTAAATCAGGCTTATAAAAAGGTTTATTAATTTTGTTAGTCTTTTGCCCCAAAATAACAACTTTCAGCTTTGTTAATTTTTTTCTATTTTATTTCATTGATTTCTGCTCTATTATTTTTTTCTACTCATTTGGGGTTTAATTTGTTTTTTTCTAGCTTGAGGTAGAAAAATCAGTTGATATTTAAAGTTATGTAAGAAATAAGTTACTTGGGGGCGCCTGGGTGGCTCAGTCATTAAGCGTCTGCCTTCGGCTCAGGTCGTGATCCCAGGGTCCTGGGATCGAGCCCCGCATCAGGCTCCCTGCTCCGCGGGAAGCCTGCTTCTCCCTCTCCCGCTCCCCCTGCTTGTGTTCCCTCTCGCTGTGTCTCTCTTTGTCAAATAAATAAAATCTTTAAAAAAAAAGAAGTTACTTGAAGATAAAAACTATATCTCATACATATTTGAATAGGGTGGTAGAGTATCCAGAGGAGCTAACTAATGACAAGATGAAGTCTAGGTTTTTTATTATGTCATTAGAATCACGTTAAGGTCTTAGGTCTATGCCTTTGCCCATATTTTCTCTTTAAAATATTTGTTTTTTTCTCTTTAATATCTTTGTCTCCCTTTTTTATCTGATAAACTTCCACTTAGCTTTCAGTTTTCAAGTAAGAGTCTTGTCCCATAACATTTTATTTGTCCAGTAATATCTATCACATTGTCTTATATTTGGTGGTGTTTATATCTATTTATTTCTCCTGCCAGAGCTTTTTGAGAACAGTGTTCTTCATCTTTCATCCTCAGTGTTTAGCCAAGAGCCTCTACTTAGTAGCTGCTTATTTAATGCTTGTTGAATGATTGAAAGGCCCATAGGAGAAGTAAGAAGGAATTTGTAGGAATTTGTAATGATTCTTGATGAGCTGGTAAGTAGCTTCCAATGATCAATATAAAGAGCTAGAAAAATGTTTAATTCTGGTCACCCCATGGAGTGACTTAGTTGTGGTCAGTTAGCAGAGTGTCCTTAAAAAGAATCCTTATTGGTCTACTTTGACTCTTCCATCCTCTGGAATTAAGACCATGGGTTATGAAGCAAGACTCACTCATAGTAGCATATAAATACTTATATTTTTATTTTGTGTAAGATGCTTAAATTATTCCTGGATGCCAACAGGGGGAAGCGAGTGGAGTTATCTGATGATGAGACAAAAGAAACTGAAAATATGAAGAAAAAGAGGAGACGAATCAAACTTCCTGAGTCTGACAGCAGTGAAGATGAAGGTGGGCATTGCTATTAATTTTTGGCTAGTGGGATTGTCTCAGTCAGCCTGCTATAAAAAAATATCATACACTGGGTGGCTTAAACAAGACAAATTTGTTCCTCACAGTTCTGAAGACTGAGAAGTCCAAAATCAAGGCACTGCCTGATGTGTAGGTCCTGGTGGGAGCGCTCTTCCTAGTTTGTAGGATACCTTCTTGCCATATCCTCATGTGGTAGAGAGAGAAATCGTCTCTCTTGTGTCTCTTATGAGGGCAGTAATCTCATTCCATTAATTACCTCCCAGAGGCCTCACCTCCAGATACCATCACATTAGGGATTAGAGCTTCAGCATATGAATTTTGGGGGAACACAAACATTTAGTAGCATGGGTCAATTCTTATTATGCTTAAGGAGTTAAAAAGTAATTTATTATAGGTCACAATGACAGTAGCAATCCTAGTGTTGAGAGACATAGAGCACCATTAAAGTATACTTTAGCCTTTTGACCAGAACCATCATTTTCTGGTAATGTGCCAAAATAACGAACATGGAAGGGAATAAGGATTATTATTGGGCACCTGGGTGGCTCAGTTGGTTGGGCGATTGCCTTCGGCTTGGGTCATGATCCTGGAATCCCAGGATCAAGTTCCGCATCGGGGTCCCTGCTCAACGGGGAGTCTGCTTCTCCCTCTGACCCTCCCCCATCTCGAGCTCTCTCTCTCTCTCTCAAATAAATAAATAAATAAATAAATAAATCTTTTTTTAAAAAGGGTTATTATTATATATATTATCAAAGAGCTTTTCTTTTTAAAAAATGAAGTGGAGATCTTCCTTTGGCTACCTTCATGTGAATCTTTTAAAACGGGTAATATTGTAGGCATGAAGGGTGTTGGTGGTATGGTGGTGTTCCACACTATATAAGTAAAACTGTGCTAAGATTAAGACTCTGTAGTATCATTGTCAAAAGGGAATGATGCCATGGACCCTTTCAGTATTAGGCTGTGGGTGGATAAACAGAATAAGGTCAAGATTCTTACCTGGAAAATTAATGTGCCTTTTCAAATAATATCACATATTCTAAGAGCCAAGATCTCTTCCCAAAGAGTGTAAACGTGTAAATGAAGGTGTCTAGAAAGAGGAGGCTGTTAAAGATAAGGATGCCTTGGTTGAACTCATATGCCAGATGACTTCTACCCTGCCTTGAGAACAGTGGTGAAAAGCTTGAGTTTCTGTAATCAGTTCTCCATGAATTTTGGCCATACTGGGTATAAAGCATTTTGAGGGGTTAGGGAGATCTAGTCCAAAGGAATTCAGCATCAGGTTAAGGTACAAAAACGAACAAACTGGTGCTTAAAAGAGATTAAAGAAGAATAACAAAGAGAAAGGAATCTATTCTGCTGACAAAATAAACTTGCTAGACTCTACTCTTAACAGAAACTGCTGTAAGAAGAACTGAAAATGGCAACAGAGGTTCCCCCAAAGCAGCTCAGCAACTGTACATGTACAAATGAGTGAAAAAGCAAATTATATAAACAGATGATCGTAACGTAGAAGAAATGAACCAGACCCAAGAAATTGTACAAGGAGATTAAATCTATGATAGAGGGTACATCTTTGACTCTTCCATGGATTTAGATCCTAACAGCCATGCTTACATGTTGGAGTTTATGGCCCCTGATATCCCATGAGAGGTACAGTGCCCACCAGAGCTAGGGTTTTTTAATGACGCTGGAATGGGTAGGGATAGGGCATTGTTAGCATCCCAGAGGGGCAGTTGCTATATACTCATTCCATGTCATTTATCAAAATGCTTTGACCAAGACTACTGAAAAGAGGATACCCAAGCATGTAGATGAAATAGGAACCATCAAGGAACATTCTGACCAGTTAAGAATTGAGGAGGAATAGAGGGAATTCCATGCAGATATGTGGCAAAATAATTAGGAAGTAACAGGAATATGTGCTAATTGGATTAATCTTCTGTATTTCCAACCAGGAAAAGGACTTGGGGAAGATTCTGGAAGAGTCTTTCAAGCCATCAGCCTAATGTACTTTGAAAAGATAAGCTAGATAAACTAGATATTCTAGTGAAGGAGTCCGCTCAAAGTCAAGGAATTACTGTGGTTGATTGAGCACTCATTACATACTTCTGAAATATTCTCTGTAGTTCTGATCTTTAGCCCACAAAAATAATACCTATGGGTGATTAGAAATATGAGTGGGGTTATTTGGAAAGAAGAGAGAAGAGATGTGATAGAGGTGGACAATCTATAATAATAGATAATACAGATGAGAGGCTGACAGATTTTTAATCTAGTAAAAATAATTTTTAGCATCTGACTAAATTTATAAACCTTTGCCATTTTATTCCGAAATTTTTTCTTTGTCTCAAAGCCAATGAGCTTTAATTTAAACCTTCACACTGTCTTCTAATCTATTACCATTTTATTACCAATATATGTTATTCAGTATGCTGCCTTCAGCTGGAAATTAGCAGATGAGCAACAGGAGTGGAGGAAATGGTGGGGACTTTGGAGTCAAACAGACCTGAATTTAAATTTTACCTCTGGCACTTACTGTGTGACTTTAGGCAGATTATTTAACTTCTCCACTTCTTTGTTTCTCCGTTTCTAAATTGGGGAAGTTGTCACACTGTGTAGGTTTTTTATGAACATCAAATAAGATATATCAACAGTGCCAGGACAGTGGTAACATAGCAGGTTTTCTTAGTATTCACCCACCTTTTCTTATGGAGGTGTTCAGTAAGTGTTTAACAGTAGTAAGTCTCTTCTTAGAAAGTTCTGTTCAACTTTGTATCTTTAACTCTCTACTTAAGGGACTTTTCCTTTGTTTCTTTTCCTGGCAGAGGCATGAGCACGTTAAGCAGTTCTACCTACTCTGTTTGTAAAGCAAGAAAAGGCCAGACCCAGAAAGAAATCATATTAAGAGTAATGTCCACATTACTAGGAAAAAATAGTTTTAACTGATATGTTTAAGTTTTTGCTAACATTTTCAGTTTTTGCAAGTTGCTTATGGAGAATGTTAAGCAAATGACCCTCCTCTTTTTAGATTCAGATAGGTAGTTTAAAAAATTTCCTAGGAAGCTATGAATGATTTCCAGGATTTCTAATTACCTGTCTCTGCCATAGAACCCTATGATTAAACAGTGGTTACATCGCTGAATCCTTAAACTTAGTTTTACCACAGTTCTTATTCTGTACCAACAAAGGTTGTTTTCCTGGGATAAGTGTTACATTTCACTATTTGAGTACCTTTTATTTGAAGAGCTGCAAATTCATTGCAAATATATTTAAACTACATCAATGTATGAAACATTCCTTATGCTTATGTCACTAAAAATACATCAAGGGAGAATGCTTGCCTTGATGGTAAAGACTAAAGTAGGCAGACATGGATTCTAGCATATGAATGTGGGCAAATTTTTTTAAAACAAATAATAGGAATAGGGATTTTGTGGGATTATTATGAGAATGAATGATTAATGTTTGTAAAGCCCAGAAAATGCTAGTTGTTTTCCGTATCCTTCCTTTCTTAAAATATTTTATATAAAAACATTTTTTTAAACAAGGTGATACACAATTTGAAAAATCAGATAAAATAGAAGTTTTGTAATAGGTGGTAACCTCTCCTATCTGACTCATCTAATTGACTGATGCTTCTCTTGTCAACTTTCTCCCATCTGCCTTCCATCTTTTGGGGATTTGTTGAAAATTCTTACTCATTCCAAGTTCTTGGCTCCCTCTTCTTTTCTCTTCCCTGGTATGGTGGGGGTGGGGGTGGAAGGGCAGGTTTACAGCATTTAATTCCTTTGTCATCATTGTAATGATTCTCTTTGGGTGGATGTGGAAGGGAGAGGGAGGTATATGCTGACTTTTCCTTGACCTAGAAGCCCCTCATCCCAAATGTAATTCAGAAAATGATTGTTTTCCTTTATTTAAAAATATTGTTATTTGTTGGGTGCCTGGGTGGCTCAGATGGTTAAGCATCTGCCTTCGGCTCAGGTCATGATCCCAGAGTCCTGGGATTGAGCCCCACATCAGGCTCCCTGCTCAGCGTCCCTCTGCCTCTCCCCCTGCTTATGCTCTCTCTCTCACTCTCTGTATCTCTGTGTCTCATATGAATAAATAAAATCTTAAAAAAAAAATATATATATATATATATAATTATTTGTGTTCAGTGTTCAGTGCCAGGGAAATTGTGATGTTTCTGCCTCTCTGGAGGTTAGAGTCGGGGGGAATCTAGATAAACAATTCCATACAGTTCAGTGAGAGGGGTCTTAGAGGGTGCCACTAGGATTAAGTGTTTTCGTGGTTACCGAAGTGGAAATAGAATTAAAACTCCTAAATTTATTACTGTGAGTACTCAAAATTCCTTTTCTTTGGCTTTCTCACTATGTAAACTTTCCTCTTGCCCGTGAAAAACATGTGACACAGCTTTCTTAGTTGCTATACCTTCAGAAAAATGGGAGCTTGGTTCTGTGGTTTGACTTCTTTGCTTACTTGAGCTCCGGTCATGTTTTGGCCTCCCAGAGCTGTGTTACTAGCTGGACCAGTTTCCTCATATGTTTCTGACTCTTGTTTCCCAGAGCTTATAAAGTTTTGGGGCCCATTTCATACTGAAGTGTATAATTTATTGTTTCGTTCTGGCTTTTGTTTTGCTTCACCTCTTTAGGTCATTTGGCCTTGAACCCTCCACTGTCATAATTTTTAACACTGACCTAATCAGTTGGGAGAATTTCAGATCCAAGACTTGTGCTAAGAATCTGAATACAGCCAGGAGGTTCAGGGAGCAGGTGAGGCTAAGCAGCTACCCAGTCTTTTTACCAGCAATTTCTTTGTGGTGATTAAGCAGTAGGTCAGCTGAGGATTTTCACTTCCTCTCTCATGAGCCTTATACAAACCACTATCTCTGGAACTGTTCAGGAATGATGGGATCCCTCTGGTGATGCTCTCTTCTCGGATGATACCACTTCCAGAGCAATACTGCTTTCCCAAAAGTGTTCTTTCCTGCTAATCTCACTGTAGCAAAACAAGCCTCATCAATGGGCAATCACTAGCAATAGCTGCCCTATACGATATTGAGCAAGTCTTAGTTGTTAGAGCTATAATTGTGACTGTTTCAAGGTAGTTTTTCCTTCAAAGTTTGTGCTCTTAAGGTCAGCTGGAAAATTTCAGTCTAACAAACATCGGTAGGTGATTGCAAATAATCCTTACATCACAGTCACAAAGACTCTGGGATGGAACATTTGATATAATCTGAGAATTATATCCACTTAATCTTAAAAGAAAATGTCTACCCTGAATGGTGAGGCAACACAGGATAGTTGGAATAGTAAGGCTGTGGCATCAGACTGACGGGGGTTGAAAACTTACTGTTTCAGTTGTAAGCTCTGTGACCTTGGCAAGTTCATTAACCTCTTTGAATCTCTTTTTTACTCAGTTGTAATTTGCAAATAATATTTGTTTCTTAGGGTTGTTGTGAGGATAAATGAAACAATTGTAAGTGGAATACATGACACATGGTGGATGAGCAGTGGATATTTATAAAACAACTTTATGGGCGCCTGGGTGGCTCAGTCGTTAAGCATCTGCCTTTGGCTCAGGTCATGATCCCAGGGTCCTGGGATCGAGCCCCACATCGGGCTCCCTGCTCCGAGGGAAGCCTGCTTCTCCCTCTCCCACTCCCCCTGCTTGTATTCCCTCTCTCACTGTGTCTCTCTCAAGTAAATAAATCTTTTTTTAAAAAATTTATATATCTTTAAAAAAAAATATCTCTAAGGTATATTCCAGCTTTAATAATTCTTAATTCTCTGGTTTTCTTTGTATAAAATTAAGAAAATGTGTATTTTTTTTTTAAAGATTTAGCTACCTGTAGAGACAGAGTAAGCAGGGGAAGGGGCAGAGGGAGAGAACCTTCCAGCAGACTCCCTTTGAGCACAGAGCCCAGCATGGGGCTCGATCCCACAACCCATGAGATCATGGCCTGAGCTGAAACCAAGAGTTGAATGCTCAACCAACTGAGCCACCTAGGCGCCCCAAGAAAATATGTATTTTAAAGATATATAACTGCTTGTCATGGATTACTGCTTGCAAAATGTCCTTTGTTGGACATGGAAGTTTAAAAAGCCACTGGGGAAGGTGTTGTACCAGATAGTGCCACAGTTCTCTTATCTAAGCTTGTTTCATTATTTCAGTCATACCAGACTCTCCTGGGGATTATGAAGCTGAGTCACCATCCCCACCTCCTCCTCCTTCTCCACCTCCGGAACCACTGCCGAATACTGAACCAGAGCCTCCTTCTGTCAAGGTAAACCTTTACTGGGATGGTTGCCTTTCCATCTGTCCTTTATCTCCCAAGGACCTGAAACTCCTGTGTTGAATCAGTCGCTGCTATATAGTTCACCGATACCAGTAGATGACTTTTGTCTCGTTTTGCTCTCCTGTAGGTACTATAGACTGGGCATTGCCTCTTCTCATCTGAAGCGAGGGTTCGGCTGTAGGGGCAGAGTATTAGGAAGGTTGCAGAGGTGAGGCCTGGGAGCGGTTTTGTTTTTCATGACCTCCAGCATCAGGGCTGCTGTGCTACCCAACTCCTGTTGGAATTGTACAAAAATTAGGTGTTGCCTGCATCAGAGCAAAGCGTGGGGAAAATAGAGTAGAACAAACAATTATGCAGATTTGTTACTCTTCAGAAACTCTTCTGGAAAAGGGCAAGGTGAGAAAAGCTGGCAACAGATAGGGAAATATAGTCTTGAATGATCTTCATCTGTACCTTGTCTATATCTATTAGTGTAGATAAAGAAGAATTGAGGAGAAGGGTGCTAACAAGTTTTTTTTTTCCCTTTGTGACTTTAGTTTTCCTTAATTCATTGTATTAAACTGTAATTTAAATTTTTGCAGTAATTTCTTCGTTAGCTGAGGAGAAAATGGATGAAAGACCAGTGGAGATAAAAGGACGTTGGTATTAGCAATAGTGTGTGAGACTAAATTATATGGAGGCAATGTTGCAGTGTCAAGTCTAAAAAAAACAAGTATCAGGGCACCTGGATGTCTCAGTTGGTTGAGTGTCTGCCTTCGGCTCAGGTCATGATCCCAGGGTCCTGGGATCAAGCCGCACAGCAGGCTCCCTGCTCAGCAGGAAGTCTGCTTCTCCCTCTCCTTCTGCCCCTCCCTCCCTCCTTCTTGTGCTCTCTCTCTCTCTCTCAAATAAATAAAACCTTTAAAAAAATAAAATAGCAAGTGTCTACAGCAAGTGGGGATGCCATGGAAACTTCTCATCTGGTTTAGGGGTGTTCCCTTTGTGCTCCCATAATGTCTGCCACAGCCCCTCCATTAAAGGCCTCACTACAGTGGATTGCAGGGGTCTGTTTTCCTTGTCTCCCTCCCTGACTAAGGTCCTTGTCCTATTTTTAACCATGGTGCCTGTGCTACTCAACAAAAGTTTGCTGACTGAATGAACACAGTTCTTTGCTGAACGTGCTACTTTTTATCTCCTAAATAGCTTGCATATACAAGAACGTAACTTGTCTGTGTGGTAGGACTGGTCCCTAAAAGGAAATGGGTAGAGTTCCTCATTCAACTTTTTATCATCATGGAATATTGGAGGATGATTGTTGTAGATTAAAAAGCTTTTGTTATTTTTCTCTGTACATACATTGGTCAACCGAATCTTGTGACCTCTGATCTTCCTGTGATCTTTTAGAGCTCAAGTGGAGAAAAAAGAAAACGAAAGCGGGTGCTTAAATCGAAAACCTTTGTGGATGAGGAAGGCTGCATAGGTAAGAAGAGTTTTTGGCTCCAAATCTAGAGAGAGTTATTACCGTAGAGAGGCCGTGGTCTCTTACAGAGTGTGCACAGGACACCCTGCAGTGAGGCCGGGCTGCTTGTCCGGGGCGCACACTCTGAGCAGCAGAGTGCAGAGAACACTACAACCAAAGTCAGAACATGGGTGCTGTGTTTGGGTCATATGCTATGGAAATGCGCTTTGAGATCTTGGATGAAAGTCACATCACCTCTGGTGGGGAGTTTCTTGATCTATGGAATGGATGTAAAATACCCATTTTTGCCTCTATGTGGAGTAGTTAAGATGCAGGTGAGGTAACATTTAAAAACACTTTCGGGGCACCTAGGTGGCTTAATTGGTTGAGCGTCTGACTCTTGATTTTGGCTCTGGTCATGATCTCAGGGTCATAAGATCGAGCCCGGTGTCAGGTTCCCTGTTTAGTAGGGAGTCTGCTTGAGATTCTTTCCTTCTGCCCCTCCCCCTGCTTGCACTTTCTCACTATCCATGTCTCTCTCTCTCTCTCAAATCTTTAAAAAAAAAAAACACACTTTCAAGATGGAAACCATGATACCAACTTAAAATGTTGTTACAGACGTTGAGAAACTTATTTTTTTACAATGGTTGTTTTATATATTTGAATAGTAGAAAAGAAGCCCCCACAGATGATCAGACTCTGAAGAGAGTGTCAAGAACCTTCTTGGTATTTTGTCCCATTTGTTCTACAGAGGGGTTTGACTCTTCCAAATCACTTCCTTTATGTTGCCTGTTTGTAAGTCATGTTAGGTAAAAGCATGTGCTTTCTATGGTGACCTAGAGGGGAATTAGAATTTAGGTTTTGAGTTATAGGTTGATTCTTCAGCCATTGTTGAGGCTTGCCCTTCCCTTCTGCAGTTAACCCACACTTCTGTGGGACTTTCACACTTACAGCCCGATAGGATGTTCCAGTCCTGGTACTGTCCTTTTGTGTTTAGAAAAGAGTTCTGAGCTTAGGTTTGTAAACCCCTTGTTAGTTGGATAGCCCATAATTGTAGTTTCTCCCTTCCTGCGGCACTTGCTCTCCTAAAGAAGTATTTTTGCTTTCTTGATTTTCCTTTTCTGGTTCAAACTTTCGTCTTAAAAAAATTGATCAACTCTGAAGAATCCACTTTTCCTAGGATATGTGGTTGTTAGAGCTAGTGTGAACTTCATCTCATTGTTCCCCACCTCCCACTCCTCTGAAAACACCTGTGCCATTTTAATTGTAGCATATGATTGGGGAATAAAATTCCTTACATGTGGAAATTTGTCTTTTCAGTGCCAAAATTTTTTGTGAGCTTATGAATTCCAGACTTTGAGTAGGGTTGGTTTTTTATTTTTTGTTTTGTTTGCTTTCAGTCTTTTAAGAGTGTATTTTTTAAGCCTTTTGGTTTGACTGTTGATGATATATATATTTACTATTGAAGTTCTTATTTTTTTTTCTTTTAAATTTGAGAGGACAAAAGCATCACTGCCAGTTTTTTCCTCCTTCTACCCCAAAAGAAAAATGTCAGATATATCATTGTGAGCATTCACTGGGAGTTTGTGGCTAATTACCTATTGCTTTGTTCAAAACACAGCACTCAAGTTTGGGCCAGGTATAGGATGTGGGTTTTTTGCACTCCTGTCTCCAGACAGGACTATTAAGAGCCTTGGATGCAACAATGAAAACTGTGCTCTCATAGCACCTTTTTTTTTTTTTTTAAGGTTTTTAGTCCAAGCTCAACCTAATGAATCCTGGCTCCTGTTACCAACAAAGGAGTTGTGCTTTTTCCTCTCTCTGTTCAGACTATTCCAAGTGTACTAGCACAGGGGGCTTACCCTGTCCTCTGCTGGATCAGAGTTGGTATGGGGTTTTTAAAAACTGGTCTTTCCCTTTCTGTGAGTTTGCTGCAGGGACTGGGGACTTGAGCCCCTGAGATAAGTTTGGGGTAGACTTCTAGACATGGTGCATTTCTAAGAGCAAAACATTGTTTGAGTAGAGAATAATTCTGTGTTACCCGTGTAAACTGGGATCTTTTTTATGGCAGGTCAGAACAGTTGCATGTTACTCAGTTAAAATAAAGGTTCTGTGTCTTTTAAGTTGAAATCTCCTTTGTCTTGTAGTTTGAAGTAATACAGCTTTGAATATAGAAATCCTTCTTTTAGCTCTTGAGGTGTACCAAGTGTGCTGCTTAAGAAATTTTGTTGGTGTTGCCCTGACTGGTTTTTAACTCCCCCAAGCAGTGCATTGCACAGAATTGGCAATGAGACAACCAGTGGTTTCAGTAATAAGTAATGAAATAATGAGCTAATTGATGTTGGAGTTCAATATTATAGACCTGCTGCCATTTGAATACAAAATATACCTTATGAAGGAGCAAGTCTTATACCACCAACTAGTAGTAAGTTGTTTCTTTTTTATATCGACATGGGACTCTTCAGACTTTCCTAATTTGAGATTTTGAGTAAATAGCAGCTCATAAGCTTGTTCCAATAATCCAGTTACATAATGCTTTTCCATTTGCCTATGAGATGGTGGTGGTATTCAAGGATCATAATTGCTGAACTAATAGGTATGCCATGGGAATTCCCTAAGTATCTTAGAGCAACATTTCTCAAACTTGGCTGAGTATATGCATTACTTGAGGATCTTGCTAAAGATCAGTAGGCCCTCGGGCAGGACCTGAAATTCTGCATTTCTAGTAAACTCATGGGAGATTCTAATGTCACTGGTCTGTGGAAGACAATTGAGTAATAAGGCCTTTGAGAACACTTAATATATATATTTAAAGCTTATCAGTGTTTTTAGCCTCTAAGTTGACAGGAATCAGCAAAGTGAATTCTAGGCTCATGAAAGTAATGACAAATCCTAGGAACTCTTTAGGAGGGAACCATTAATTATGCAACCTTAATGGGATTAGATGGATATGGAGAAGGGATGCTCCACTGGCAACAGCCAGTTGACCTCCAACATGGCTTTCCCATTGTGAGGGGCGGGGAATAGCATGGAGGGTTACTTGCCTAAGATTACTAGGTGCATCCGTACCTTCCGTGAGGCGGTGTTATCCCCATTTTACAGGGGAGGAAAGAACAGTGATTGTCAAAGTGTGGTCCCCAGATCAGCAGACCAGCATTCCCTGGGAACATGTTAGAAAAGCAGATTCTCAGGTCTATCCCCGACCTACTGAATCTGAAACTCTGGAAATAGAACCCAGCAATCTATTTTAACAAGCCCTGCAGATGATCCTGATACACATCAAAAGTTTGAGAAATATAAGTGGCAGAATAGATGTTAGAATGCAGATATGTTTGATTCCAAAGCCACTGCCTCTAGAACAGTTTGACTAATATATTTTATTAGAAAGAACAATCAGTAGTTAAGTGCTTAAAACTATTATTGTTCTTTAATGGGAAGAATACCTTTCACTTCAATCGCTTGAGCATTTATTATGCATACTAGGTTACTGTGTTCAGCAAAGAGGAGATGTTTTCCTTTACTGTTTCTCTTCATCCTCCTGCTGCAACCAGGAAGGCTGAGAAAGAATTTAGATGTTAGTACAGCTGCTGCAGCTCTCTCAAGTCACAGGAAGGTGGCATTATACTGTTTCTCTTGTTTGGTTTGTGCACTGCAGTCATACTGAAGAGACCCTCATCAGTTCTGTGACATCATTGTCCGAAGTTAGTGCCTGTGCCCTTTTCAGTGTCTTTGTACTAACTGCTCACTTATCAAAGTTTCCATTAGGAAGGGATCAGTGGATATTATTGGTATAAGAAAAGGCAAACTATGCCTTTGGCTGATAGGGAGTTCAGAGAATTGGTAACTTTGTTTCTCATTTTACCACTGTCCTTACTTAAAACTATCTAGTTTGTCATATGATTGAATTCGCTTGAGGCAGTTATCTTCATGATGTAGACCACTACTAAGTCTTCGGTCATTCAGAACTAAGAACTGAACAATTGAGTAATCTACAATTCTTTGTACTTTGGATGTGCAGAGTGGATGATATCAGGATAGAGCTAGCCAAGAGGGTCCGTAACTATGAGCCTGGTTGGACAGGATGGGGACTGGCAAATAGAGAAGAGATTAGGGCCAGGGAAACCAGCAGTGGAAATAGGTAGGCACTGTTGGTCAGGGAAGTGAAACTGAAGAAGTTAGTCAAAGCATGGAGGTAGAAGTAGGTGTTTGAGATATAGACAGTTCCCCTGCAGAGTTCTGGAAGTTAGCTAGCATAGACCAGGACCCAAATGCAGAATTTGGGTAATCAAATGATAAAGGCCCATTGAAAGGCGGGGGACATAGCATGAGACAGTAAGGTCGAATGTTGTTTCTGAACCCCAACTAGAAATTGTGTGAGCTCAGGTTACATACTTCCTACCTGTGGCCAGATGTGATCTTCCAATGGGAGAAAGCTTCAGGACTAGGTGAGCACACCTGCCTTTATCAGAGGATCTAAGGGAATCAGAGTGAACAAGACATCTCATTCTCTTAAAGTAGTATCCTAAATGACTCGACCCATTCCTATCCCATTTTTTCCTTATTCTGCCAGTGACTGAAAAAGTCTACGAGAGTGAATCCTGCACAGATAGTGAAGAGGAGCTTAAGATGAAGACCTCCTCTGTACACAGATCCTCTACTATGACTGTGAAAAAAGAACCCAAAGAAGAACGGAAGGGCCCAAAGAAAGGGACTGCTGCTCTGGGCAAAGCCAACAGACAAGTGTCCATTACTGGCTTCTTCCAGAGGAAGTGAACTGCCAACTCTGTTAAGTCAGAGACATGGAGTGGTCAAAGGAGAAGACCAAGACAGACACACTCTCGCTTACTGTGTAAGTTCATCTTGTGCTGCACCTTGCCTCTATCAAAAGACTTCTTCCATCCTGTGAGGTTTATACTGTTTCTGGTTTTTAACCAAAGGGAAAGCACCTGGAAGCAAGAGGCAAAAGAATATTTAAGAAGCCGTTGTGTTCTAAGGACATTTTTTTAAGCACAATCTTTGGCCTGTTCTGGAGAAGAATTCACTCCAAAAATAAATTGGAACAGGTTTCAGAATTATCACTGAAGCCATTTAGTTGCTAATTCACTGGGCCTTACCCACTCTGTGCCCTGAGCACTTACGGCTGGGGAAGTATTCTTCCTTGTTCCTTTGCATTCTCTGGACTTGTGTGGGTCTTCATTTATCCCTGATTTTTACTGGACATGTTTACCACTCCCCCTATAATCCCTTCCCCACTACCATACTTCTGTATGAAGCCATTTTCTGTAAGTCTTTTAAATCTTGGTTGGACTAAAGGCTGAAACAAAAATCTCCCTGTAATCCTCTAATCCTCTCTTCCTCCGTTATAAAGTACACTGACTCCTGGCTACGGACCAGCACATTGCTTGTGTTCTCCCCCTTTCACAAAAGCTCTCTGGACCTTCATTTGCAATTAGTAGGTAGGGAAAAGCCTCAGGCAGAGCACAAATAGAAATGTAATGGTGTATTCAACTCCATCAGAAATTACTTAGTGTCAGCTTTGATGACGGTAGAGGCCTTGCCATGTTGCTGACACAGGGCATGCTTTACACTGCTCTTTGTGATTTTTGTCTCCTCCCCTCTCCCACTCTCAATATCTAGAGAGTGAAACCCAGGCAATGAAACGGAGGCTAAAAAGAGAAATCCCTTTCCACATGCAGAGTACAATAGTTAAGAAAAATTTCTCCTTCTCGAGGAACCTGAATGTTCAGAAACAGCAATTTTCCAGGAATGTAATGGGGGAGATAAAGCACACATTTTTATACAGAGGTTGTTCATTTGTATTTTTAACCCTCCCATTTGCCTAAAAATACGGGCTGCCACAAGAAAAGAGGGAGAGACAGAGTTGTTAATAGGACTAAACAGCAAGTAAAACATTTTCATTTGTTACTTATGGAAAATCATCTATTCCAGTGATAACTTTTAAGCAGTTTTCATTATGGCTGGATAGTGAGCTCAGTGGATTGAGGGGGTGTGGTGGTGAATCCTGCACAGTGAGTTCCGGGCGAAGGAACGCAGGCTCAGCTGCTGGCGTTACTCACGACTGACAGACGAGAGATGTCTAACTTAGCCTGCGTATGTCGTGATGCAGTCAGCCGTCCACTGTTTAAGATTAGGATTGCGACTGACCTTGTATTAACGTGAATGTCTTCAGCAGCCGTCACCCAGGGCTGTCTAGCCAGGCACCGTGTGGACTTGATTGAGACCAGAAGTTTGGGAGAGGAGTCCTGGCATTACGTCTAGGACTTGAGAAGGCAGAGGCTTTGTGTAGCAAGCAGAGTAAAGGCTGACATATTCCACAGCCCTTTCTTTTTAAAATGTAAAAGGATGGAAAGCCTTGACTTATCTTTACCAAAAAACCTCTGGAGAGTGATCTTTTTTAAATGGTTATTTTTGTCATTGCCTCTAGTCATTTTTCTACAAATAAGAATGGAAAATTAAAGAAAAAAAATCAGTCTATCCTTTTTTTTTTTTTAATTATGCTGGCAGCTCTAGTAAAACTGAATTTTGAATTGGAAAATTCTTGGTGGTGGTCGGAGTTCCACCTTTGAGAGGATGATGCAAATCCTGTGATCACTCTACCCATTTTGCTGCCTAAACTCTGAGCTGTCTCCCAGGCTTAGGAAGGAGTAAAGTGGTGGCCTTTTTTTTTCTTTTTATACAAAACTCTACCATGTTCTCCACAGGAGTTAAATAAATTCGAGAAGTTGTGTTAAAAGAGTGCTTCAAATGGAATGTCTGCTGAGGCTGTTACTTGACAGGACGGCAGGGGTGTGTGCAGTTATCTCAACTCTGAACAGGAACAAGGCTGGTTTTCAGTTTATATTGTTAAAACTGCACACCCGTAGTCTGAGATGAACAAGTTATTTGCTGCCTTCATCATTTTTTAAACCCCACGGGAAATCTTAGTTTCAGCCAACATCAATTTTTAGTTCGTTTAGGAGAAAATGTAGTCCTGATCTTGCACATTGTATTAGTTTGGCTTCATCACTTGCTAGCCACGTGACCTTGGGCACATTTCTAAGCCTCAGGTTCTTTGTCAAAATACAGCTAAAACGAGGTACGATGGATTGTCAAGACTGAAGAAATGTGTCTATATGTCTCAATTTGGTGTACAAGTAGTAGCACGTAGATGCTCTACAATTGGTGGCTTCCTTCCTGATGTGAGAAATGACGCAGTCAGCTACCAGCTTTCCGAAATGTTATCAAGGATAGGAGCCAGATGTTAGACGCTTTCAAAGTCATCATTCAGGCTATAAGTGTGATCAAACGGAGATGATAATCGTCCAATTTTATGAAACATTTTCGAGAATAGATACTTTTCTTTTGAAAGAAAGTGAGAATCCTTGGCTGTATTTACTGTTCATGAAAACGTGTATGTGTATCTACTATGCGTCAGGCCTCTCTGACCTGGGCACAAGAGGCTATGTATAGTAGAGTTCTATGCTTGTCTACAGGATCTAGTGGAAGAGACAAGCCAGTAAAATGAAATTATAACGTCCCATGGTGAATGCAGTGACAAATGAGCACAGGGTTCTCTGAGAGCCCAGGAGGCTGGACATTCTTTCTGGAAGAGAGAAAGCTAAGCACATATTTGAAGGATGAGTAGGATTTTACCAAGCAAAGAGGAATGGAGAAGATTTTCTAGGCAGAGGAGCATGGCTTTGGGGGGAAATGGTTGGTAGACTTTGGGAGTAGGGAGGAAATGTATTGAGAAATAAAGCTGGGGTCCTGCTAAGGAGTTTGGATTTATTTGAAGACTGTGAGGGCCAACTGAAGAATTTTAAGAAGAGGAATAACATTAGAAGTTGATTGTCATTTAAGAAGACAGCTGGCATTTTCTTTGATTTTTGTATGCCATGTAGAGAGTCTCTCTACCCACACACACACATTGTATCTTGGTTCTAGTACTACTAAAATTAAAGTTTTAATGGGATTAAAGAAAAATGTCAGTGTTAAAACGAGGCTGCTTAATTCTGGCAGTCAGTGTAGACATTTGCAGTATTTCCCTTGTCTTCCCCCATCAACACAGATTTCTCTAGCAGGAGTCATTTCAGTTTTTTAAAACTGATTTCAAAAACTGGGTCGTTCTCTGACACTCTCAAGAATGTGTGCTTCTCCTCAGCTCCCTGAAAAGAACTGAGGAGGGGAGGGGGGACGAGTGGAACAGTTCTATTTCTTTTCTATCTTTGTTTCTCTAAGAAGACATTAGTTATTTTACAGGAGAGAGCTGAAGAGAAGGGCCATAAAAGGAAACTAAATAGTTTCTCCAGGACAAGAGTAGAATGAGTGCATAATAACGTATTTGCCAGAAACGTACTCTGTGTCAAGGCTCGTTTTGGTAAACTTGTCTCCTTTCATTGGTTCCGGGATCTCAGTGTGCTGTAATGCAGCTTTTTACCACCATGAAACATTCTGGGGCTGCCTCGTTTTGTTGTGAGAAGGCAGTATTGCTTTCTGAGTTATTGCCCTGGCGGCTCTGTAAATTAGCCCATGCTGTCACCATGCCCTCTCTGAAGGGCACATTGTACCCAAATGACTGCATTTAGGATTGACTCTTGCCACTCCCTGCTGCATGACACTTCTCACCACTTGTATCTGTGTCCAGTTTTTTTGTGTGTGTTCTTAAGTGTGGGCCACCCACAGACTGCCACCCAGGCTCTTTAGCCAGAGAAACTTGGTAAGGCTTCAGATCCAAACCCACCTTAATTCTAGAATTGCCCTTTTCATTTCAAACTCTAAATATTGTCTGGCTCCCCCACACCATTCCTTCTCTTTTTCTCATTTGCTCTTGCCAGACTTCTTGTTTCTTGAGGCTTCACTTTGGCTTATCCCCCTCTTTTTTTTTTTTAAATACTCAAAAGTTCCTCATAGCTAGTCCTTCTTTGACTTCTTTCTTTTGGTCTTTCAGGCTTTCTTCAGGTTCTTTCACATCTTTTACTGGACTGCTCTTAAAGAATGGAAAAACCATGTTGTTTAATAGCTGCTTTGGATCATTCAAATCCAAAGTGTCAAGCAGTTGTTGAATGCTCGTTATGTTTACTTCTGGATAAGATACTTTAGAGATTGCAAGAGCTCAGAGGTTACCGTTTTGGAATGGCAGGACATGCACACTAAATAGCATTATGTAGCAGTGGAGAGGACGATTAGAGGAGTGGTAGACAAGGGACTTAATAATTCAGAAAAGAACCAGGGTAATCATAATGGGCAACATTTCATAGTCCCTTGTAAGAACAACAGAGGATTTAACTCAAGACACAGGCTGAGGAAGGTTCACCATTTTAGTGGATTTTATTTAGCTGTTTGAATGCCACTCATCATTTACACAGTCATGGTATAAGTTACCCATAATTAAATGAACCTTTAGTGGAGTTATTTCTGTCCTATCTTAAGAATGAGAATTTTTTTAAAGATTTTATTTATTTATTTGACAGAGAGAGCGAGAGAGAGAAGGAGCAGGGGTAGGGGGAGAGGGAGAGAGAGAAGCAGACTACCCGCCGAGCAGGGAGCCCAACATGGGGCTCAGTCCTGGTACTCCAGGATCATGACCTGAGCTGAAGGCAGATGCCTAACTGAATGAGCCACCCAGGCGCCCCAAGAATGAGAATATTGACAAGAAAGAAGCAGGTACCAAGGATTATTCCCAAAGGCAGTTTATGGGATATATATTGGATTAGCATTAATTCAACTCAGTTTTATGCATGCTCAGTTTTGGCATACTGGGGAAGCAGGGTGCTTTGATGGAAACCGCACAGGTTGGGAGGCACAGGGCTCTGGATTCAGACTTTAAGGCACTGACTTTAGGTAAGGTACTCATCCTCCAAGAACTTGTTTCCTCATCTTTATTTTTTTTTTTTTAATATTTTACTTACTTAATTATTTAGAGTGAGCACATGAGTGGGGGCAGGGGTGGGGGCAGCGGGAGAGGGAGAGAGAGAGAATCTCAAGCAGACTTCACACGGAGTGTGGGGCCCAATGAGGGGCTTGATCTCATGACCCTGAGATCATGACCCGAGCTGAAATCAAGAGTTGGACGCTCAACTGACTGAGCCACCAGGTGCTCCTACTCTTCTTTACAATGAGCTACCACCTACCTTAAAGGGTTTTAAGGCCTTAATGAAATACTCCATAGGTAGCTCCTAGTATTTGGACATATATTAAACTCACACAAAACAGAATAACACACTTTTGAGCACCTATTACGTGTCAGGCACTGTTCAGGTATGTTAAGAAGTGTTAACTCTTAATGCTCATAGCAACCCTGTGAAATAGGTACTTTTATTCCAGTTTTACACATGAGGAAACTGAGGCAGAAAAGTTAAGTAACTTGTTCAAAGTCACAGAGTTAGCAAGTGACACAGAGCCAAGATACAAATGTTGACAATTTGGCTTCAGTGCCTGCAGTCTTAACCAATATGCTATCTTGCTCTTGGTTCTATATTGGTTCACACTTTGATACTGCCCAGTGATGATTGATGTTCATTTTTGTAAGTGAAAGTACAACTAGTTGTTCGGTTTCCAGATTGTGAGATGTGAAGGCGATCTTAATGTTTATCTAACTCAACCACTCATCTGCTGCTTAAGTCCTCTCTACAGTATTGCTGCCAAGTGGTCTTGAATCTATAAACAAAGATTCCATTATGCTCAATATACCATGCTTACTAAATTACCAAGTTAGATAAGTAGACTAATAAATGTTAAGAAGAGTTTAAAGAGAGGCTAGAATGAAATAAAGTTCTCTGATTAATTTAAGATCACCAGGAAACTCTTCTAAATAGAGCATAGTTCTCTAAGCAATGCATTTAGTTGGTTTTGGTTTAAATTAAGAACACTGTTTTTCTTTGAAAAAAGATTGTCTAATTCATGGCCTTGCCTTTGACTTAACCTTGTAAGAAAATCAAGAGGAAATTTGGCATTTTTTATCCTATTTAAGCAGGCTCACAGGTGGAGAAGTAGCCCCTGAACATTTGTTGCTCACTGATTGCACTGGGGTAGGACAAAGCAGTGTTTTCCATTTTGAATATCAAAACCAGGTTTGGGGCACCTGGATGGCTCAGTTGGAAGAGCATGGGACTCTTGATCTCAGAGTCGTGAGTTCAAGCCCCACATTGGGTGTAGAGATTACTTAAATAAATACAACTTTAAAAACAAAACAACAACAGGTTTTTCTAAAAGATGTGTGAAGAATATATAAACATAGCATAATCATGGTATGTTTTATTCTATCCTGGATGGGATGTACAGGAAGCAGAACCATTTTCCTGCAAACCATAAAGCCTGATAGGAGTGTGTTTCCATTATATCTCTTAGTTATGTTCTACTTATATATGAGTGCTTTATCTTATTTCATCCTTGTGATAACCTGCAAAGTTTTTCTCTTCCCCATTTTGCAGAAAACAAGCCTAGTTTGCTTAGTTAGTATGCCCAACATCTCTCAGTAAGGTAGTGAACCGGGGCTAGAACTTAGGTCTTCAGACTTCACATCATGCGACTTCCACCTCTAGTAAGAAGAATGTATTGGTCCACTCATAAGTGTGCTTTGAAAATGCTTATTGATGTGCCCAACAACCAGGATGGCTGCTGTGGAAGACAGAAGAGAAGCACATGACACGTTCTCTATCTTCCTGGGACAGACCATCATTGGAAAGGCAAACATGTGCATGTTTGTGCATTTCACAGACTTTTGTTAAAAGTTTACTACGTGCCCAGCATCATTGTGCTAGATGCTGGGGATACAAAGATGAATTTTTTGCCCTTGAGAAATTTACTATCTAGTGGAGGAGAGATGTAGACAAGTAATTATAATGTGCTTATAATACTAATATAATACTTAAGAGTGCTTACCAAGGGCCAAATTCGTGCAAGCTATCTAAATCCACTTTCTCTAATCTTCACAACACTTTCATTTTACAAACGAAGTTAGGGAATCTCAGAGAGTTACATGATTTGCCCAATAAGTGGCAAAGGTGAGATGTATCTTTTTTCTTTTTTAAAGATTTTCTGTATTCATTTAGAGAGAGTATGCACATGAGCCTGGGAAGGGGCAGAGGGAGAATCTCCAGCAGACTGCGCTGAGCGCGGGGCCCAGTGTGGGGCTCGATCCCACAACCCTGAGATCATGACCTGAGACGAAATCAAGTCAGACGCTTAACCAACTGAGCTACCCAGGTGCCCCTCTTTTTTCTTCTTCTAAAGATTTTATTTTTAAGTAATCTGTACACCCAACGTGGGTACAACCCTCAGGTCAAGACTCGAATGCTCCCCCAACTGAACCAGCCAGGTGCCTTGATACGTGTTTTTAATAATAAATTTATAATGAAAAATTGGAGGAACTGAAATACTTGAAAGATTGTGATTAGCAAACCTGTATAGGAAGCTGACTCCCTGTCAGATAGGTATGGGAGTGAACAAAAGAAGTAAAATGAATTGCACCTTTGAAATTACTGATCCCAGAATGGGATGATCTTGCCAGTGGTCAACTCTTGGCTATGATGCCCTGCTTCTATCTTTACATACGGAAAACCATGCCCATGGACTATACGTTAGGCTAGAGACTGAGGCTCGGTCTCCTCTGGTTGGCCTGGAGAGCCAGAATTTGAACACTAGGCTTTCTGACTTGCAGCCTGTATTCTTTCTACTGTACCATGTCCTTCCTCCTCTATGTAAAGAGGGTATGTGCCCACAACTTGGTGTGGGCCCCAGGGTGGGCTCTCTGTGATTGCCTGAGGGATTAAGGACTCAGAGAACAAAGTGCTTAAACTGAGGTTTTTGAGAATAGGAGTTTGCCAGATGGGAAAGTGAGGGGCATCCCAGGCAGAAGGAACAGGACATGTGGCATAAAAGGCACACAGGCATAAGAGAAAGCATGGAGTGTTTAGAGATTGTAAGTGGTTTGAGGAGAGGTGGTATAGTGGACTATGGGGTCAAATACGTGAGCAGAGGCCAGATCACAGAGGTCTTTGCTAAATAGTTTAAGGTCACTCTAATAGGAAGCCACTGAGGAATTTTAACTTGTCTGAATTGTACACCTTTTGTAGCCTAAAGAGGGAATTACCAGTATGAAGGAGGTCATAAGTCAGAGCCAAGTTGCATGTGCATCTTGAAATAAAGCAAGCAGAAGAAAATATTATGGAGTTGGATTTTGTTCAGTTTTAGGCAAATGACTTCTTGATTTCCTTGGAAACTCCAGACAGGAGAGAATTGGGAGTAACTTCAAATTTGGAATGATTAGCCTTTTGCCAGGTCATCTGATGCTTGGAAACCCTCTGGCTCTTGCCTGAGCCATTGTCCTAGTTAAACCATGGAGATGGGATTGGTTCCACAGTTCCACTAAGGATACATGTAGGCCATTCTCTGACGCACAAACACAAACTCTGGTTTAGACCTGGAACTTACTGCATCTCCCTGGAATTCTTTGGGCCAGAATGACCCATAGTCCCAGAATGGTCAACTAAATTCATCTCAAGTCACATTTATTATAAATTTGTTCTATGCCAAGTGCTTCCAGATACTTTATGTTATTTAATGCTAATAATTTTGGGAGGTGTAGATATCAGCCCAATTTTGTGAATTAGGAAATCGAGTGGCAGAGAGGCTGCCCAGCTAGTGCATGGTAGAACTGGGATTTGAGGGTCAGACTGAGTGGCTTATCACTGTCCATGCTTGACCTGAGTTCTTTTCCAGTGGTGTGGGGAACAGTAAGCAGTATTGCGTATCACAGCTAGGGTGTGTAACAGTCACTCACTGAACGGCCATTATACTTGGGACTGGTCAGTGATATACTTTTATTTCTAGCAGTAAGTTTTTTGCTGCAAACCCCAAAGCTGACCTCTGAGATAAGGGAACAGCTGTCTTGAATGAAGCTACATGAAGAGGGTTGTTATCATAATCTCTAATCCTCACAACAAGCTACATGAAGCCCCTTACCCTCATTTAGAATTGTGCATAGCTCACAATATGAGTGATATGGCTTCCCAGCTTATAGAAGCAGCGGAGTAGCTAGGGGACAGTTGCTTTTTGCTATCGGGCAAGTGGCTGTCACTTGCTGGTTTTGTAGAAAGTACTTGGACTTTAAAGTTGGACCGACTAGGGGCTCCTGGGTGGCTCAGTCTGTTAAACGTCCAACTCTTGATCTCAGCTCAGGTCTTGATCTGAGGGTTGTGAGTTCAAGCCCCTCATTGGGCTTCATGCTGGTCCTGGAGCATGCATGCATGCATACATACATACATACATACATACATACATAAAAATAAAGTTGAACAGACTGGAGCTCAGTGCCTATTGACTACCTGTGTGACATCTACAAAGTCACTTAACTTCTCTGAGCCTCACTTTGCTCATTTGAAAGATGAGGGTATTAGCTACCTCAAGATTGTTGTGAGGATTAGAGATTATAATAAAGTGCCCAGTTTATAGTGGTTGGTCAGGAAGTAAATGATAACGATTATTTTTTTTCAAAGCAGCGCTTTGGGCTTTAACCTATGTGAGAAAAATGAGTTGTCATCATTTATTTTCAACTATCCTTTATTAGAGTGTCCACTTTATGTTATAGTCAACACATTTGAACTATCAGAACTAATTTATGACAAAGCAAGGGGGAGGTGCTAATGGACCCAGTGTTTTGGTGGGCTTCCTCGTGATTCTGCTCACCTGTCCAAGCTCCCCCTTGATCTCCCAGCACCCCTACCTTTCAGGTGGGCTGCCGTGTGCCTCCTGGACTCTTCATTTCAACCACATTTCTACTTGAGACAGTTTAGAGGAAAGCCAGTGGTCTGAGTGCATTCTATTTCCCCAAGTACAGACATCAGGGGGCGCCTTTATAAATGAAAAAATAAACAGATCTCCAGCAGGGATGAGGCCTGCCCCTGCCTTCCCCAATGATGTATGGGGTGCTCAGGCAATAGTCACGCCTGTAGTTTGAGCCCATCTGTTTTCTCTGTTCACCTCCTGAGTACTGTCCCCTTGTGGTTTGCATCATTCCCAGAGACCAGCCAACTCCAGCCCTCCTCAAGCCACTTGGTCAATAGCTGTCTTATTTAAACACTTTCCCTCTCTTTGGGTGCCAGATGTGAAGTTTCAAGGCAGTAGAGGCCAGGCTGGCTAATGCTGTGACACCTGCTTTAGCAGGCAAGCCAGTCAGCTGCTGCTTCTGATGATGTTGGCCCTTTTTCATAGACAGCATGAGGGTTTCACCCCACCAAGCACACACACAGGCAGCTGAAGGAGCCTCATAAATTATGGTTTTGTTTGTTTACTCAGGGCAAGCAGCGTGGTGTAGTGGAAAGAACCCTGCACTTTGAAGCAGAAAACATGGGTTTGAGTCCTCACTGGTTATGTGATTTTGTCTTCAGAGCACCTCATTCTTTGTAGATTTATAATGTCTGAAATAGTGATAAGTGCTATTTGTTCATCTGCTTATTGGCCATTTCCTCTACCACGATGCAAATCTCAGGAAGTCAGGGGCTGTCTTGGCTATCATTCTAACTCCAGCACCTAGGACAGTGCCTAGAACATAGTAGGTTCCTAGAAAATATTTATTGAGGGGTGCCAGGGTGGCGCAGTTGGTTGAGCGTTCAACTCTCGGTTTTGGCTCAGGTCGTGATCTTGGGTCATGGGATCAAGCTCTGCTCTGGCTCCGTGCTCAGCAGGGGGTCGGCTTGAGTTTTTTTTTTTTCTGTCTCTCTCTCCCTCTGCCCGCCACCCCCCCCCCCATGCGCTCGCTTGCTCGCTGTCTCTCAAATAAATAAGTCTTAAATATATTTATTGGGACGCCTGGGTGGCTCAGGTCATGATCCCAGTGTCCTGGGATCGAGCCCCATGTCGGTCTCCCTGCTAGGCAGGGAGTCTGTTTCTCCCTGTCCCTCTGCCTGCCGCTCCCCATGCTTGTGCTCTCTCTCTCTCTCTCTCTCTGTCTCTATGACAAATAAGTAAATAAAATCTTTTAAAAAGAAAATGCCATTTGTGTTCTGAAACAGAGATTTAAGAAAAAATTTATTGAATGAATGGGTGAACTCTAAAACTACCTTGTCTACTTAGTGGCCATGTGATTCTGGAAAAGTCATTTATCTTCTCTGGGCCTTATTTTTGTCAGCTGTAAAATGAAGGCATTAGATCTCTGTTTCTAGCGCTCTAAGATAATAAGGATTCACTCATTTAACAAATTACTTCGGGTGTCTGTGCCGGGCACTCTGCCAAGCCCTGAAAATATAGTCATGAACAAGTCAGAAACAGAACCTGTCCTCATGGAGTTTTGAAAGGGAGAGGCAACCAAGTAAATAATGGGGTAAACATGTATTTAAGGACCGTTGTGATAAGCCTTTCAAAGGATCTGCAGAGGGCACTGTGAGAGGATATAATTAATAGAACCTACCCATGCTGGGGGTAGTCTGGGAAGATGGACTGATGAAGGTGACATTTAAGCTCAGATTCTACAGATCAATAGGAGTTGGCCAGGGGAAAGGATTACGGGATTTCAGGCAGAGGGAAGGGCTTATGTGAAGGCCCAGGGGAGAAGTGTGGCTGGAACAGTGAGCAACAGGGAGGTTGTGCCCAAGATGAGGCTAGAGAGGTAGGCTGGGCCAGACTATTCGGAACTTTGTGGCTGTGGTAAGGATTTTGTCATTCTAAAGGCAAAGGGAAGCCAATAAAGACAGTTCCTATTATTATGGAGAGCTCACTAGTTCATACAAAAGGGAAAGTTGGATCCCCTCCTTACATGCCTGTCCAGTGCAGATAGGGCAGATATTACTCCATTTTGTAGATGAAGAAAGAGAGGTTAGGCCATCTTGCAAATCAGAGGTGGAGCTTAACCTTTGAAATTTTGTCCACTTCTCTCAATACTCTGCCACATTTATAGGATTGCGAGCTTTTTTCCCCCTCTCAAATCCTCCAAATGGCTAAATTTTAGACCTAAATATCTTGAAATAATAACTCTCATCTGAAAATTGAATGCCTCATAAGCAACTTTTAAGCAAGTCTGATAGAGACAAATTTCTCCTGAGCAGTTTCTCCTGCTTGCATTTTGGGTAACTACAACCAAATCTTCGATGCATTTTTAATTGTCCTTAGGAAGGATTCCTAGTAATAGGATTACTGTGTCAAAGGATATAAATTCTTAAGGAACTCTTGACACATACTGCCTAATTTGCCCTCCCAAGGTTGTACCAATTTTGATGCTCATCATCAGTATATGAGAATGACTTTCTAACTGCTTCAAGCCAATCTGATTTCTTAAGAAAAGCTAAATAAAGCTGAGTTTCCAGTTGGAGACAGGAAATACAAGTAGGCTTTCACAATATTAATTGGGGGAAGAAGATGAAGCTATAGAGACAGTACCCAAGGGAAGCAGAAAACTCCCAGAGACCTAGGAGGAGGTCAGAAAGTACCTCCCGTGGAGTCTGGTCATTCACTGACAGGAGGCACTCTTGTGTGTGCAGTTGCTGCAAGTTCAGAACTTGGTGTGGTTTCTGGGGACATAAGTAGGGTCTCTAAAGCTGAAAGAACTCGTAAAAGCACCTAGAAAGAAGAAACTCTTTTCCAGCAGAAGCTGAGTTGGTGGGAAGAGCAACGGTGAGTTATGACTACCAGCAGAATCAAGAGAGTATCAGCATGGGCTTTGTTAGCTCAGCAAGTGGGGACGCAGACCTAAGAGTCAGAGATCTTGGTGGTTGTTACCTACACCTGGGCTGGTGTGATGGGCCCGTATCTTTAGCTCCCTACAGTGCCTTGCACAGAGTAGGTGCTCTGAGAATGTTTCAGAGCCAAGCTGAGTCAACAGTAATTTGCTATTCATTCAAATATCTAATGTGCCAGGCAATGGAGATGAAGATTAGGACAACATGGTTCAGGTCCCCACAGAATTTCCAGTCTGATGATGGTTAACTACAAGTTATAAGCAATTACAGAATACTAATAGAAGGGGTAGGAGAGGAGAAGTACAGGGTACCATTAAAGTGTGTAGCAGGGGACCCCCATCTCTAGCCTTGGTGGATATAGTAAGGATACAGGGTAAATTCAATGAGGACAGGGCTATATGTATCTTATTCATTGCTGTATCCCAGTACCTGCTATATGATGAATGAATCCACAAAAGAATGAATAAAGTGGTGTCTAAATTGGTAAGCCAAGTGGAAGATGGGAATAATATTTCATACAGAGATAAAGGCAATATAAAGGCCTGGATAGATTAAGAAAGTAGTTTGTCGTGGCTTAAGCAAAGTCAAGGGAACACAGAGTACCAAGATTCAAGGCTGAAGAGGTCAAAGGGAGTCGGGCCAAGGAGGGTCTTCTAAGGCCTTCTAAGGGAATTTGGATTTTTTTGTAAGAGAAACAAGAAACCAAGGAAAGTTATTAGGCAAGGAAGTGATATAGTCAGATGATAGAGCTAATAGTAGTTATTACGTGTCAGCTGTATGCTAGAGACTTTACATATAATATCTCTTATTTTCAGAACAACCCTGCAAGGTATATACTATCCCCAATTCTATAGATGAGATTATGTGGCCTACCTAAAGTCAAATAACACATCTGGGACTGAAATCAAGGCCTGACTCCAAAGCCTGTGTATTCTTTCCACTAGATCCCACTGCCTCCCTACTGCTTGATGCTCTCACTTTCATTTCTTGTGACAATGCCTTCACCAGGTCCTTGGCTCCAAGAACACCATCTTTAGCCAGGCATGTCAGTAGCTGGTTAGGACAATCCAAATCCTACAGACTATGCCACTGCTGCTGAATTTTTTGCTGTGTGTAATGGTGAGACCTTGTGGCTTCAGGTATGATTCTTCACTTGTCTGTGTTGCTTCCCTGCTAGCCTTTTCAATCATCTCTGCCCAATACAGATTTTAACACATTATACCATAACCACAGTAATATACAGCAATCATTTGTGGAGCTTCTGTGAAAGTGCAGACACTATCAGGAATTTACATACATTATTTCTTTTCACCTTAATAACAATATTTTGAAGTAGCTATTATTAGCCTGATTTTGGCATGAAGAAAATGAGGCTAAGAGAGGTTAAGTGACTTGCCCAAGATCACACAGTTAAAAAATGATAGAGGATCATCCAGATACTAAATTAGCTCTTCTGCCACAAACAACTGTAAAATTGGATGCAACATATGAAATAATTGTTTTCAGATGTTGGACAACAGACAAGAGTAGGAATATGATTCCCAATAGAAATAAAACAAATGGATGTGCCTCATTATCACCCAGTTTGGAGGCATTTTCTAGATCCCGATGCAGGGATTTGTTAGAATGAGGAAACAAATCAGAGGTCAGGATTACTGAGGCAGCTGATATTTGCAGGGCAGGGTTTCAGAGAGAATGAAGCTGGTATAGAAAAGGAGCTCCAGAAATATGCATAGGTATCCCCTACACATGGATAGGTAGATAATCCATAAGGCCAAGCAGAGAACAAGTACTGAGCTAAACAACTACCACTGTATGTGGAAAACTGAGATATGTTTGAGTTATAACTAGCCAGAATGTGGAGATCTCATTGAGTACTCCAAGCATCCAGTAGAGCTCTCAGAAATTCCAAGCCTTAAGGGTAGGGCTAATCTAGCCCTAGAGTAAAGGCTACTCTAGGTGTACCCTAACGAGCTTTAAAACTGGCCTCAAAAGGATCAGGTTCATCCACAACTAAGTTATCTGCCTGCCAGAGCAAAACTCAACACCTCATTAAGGAAGACAACAAAATCCACACCCAACAGTGTAGCATCCATAGTGTCCAGCACAAAATAAAATATTAATAGACGTACAAAGAAGCAGAAAAATGTGACTCATAATCAGAAGAATAATGTAGTAGAAACAGATCCATACGTGACAATATTTGGAATTAACAGACAATGAGCTTAAATTAGTTATAAACATGTTCAAGTCTTTAGAGAAAAGTATAAACATAATGAGGAAAAATAAGGAATCTCAACAGGGAACCAAAAATTATCAAAAAAGAATCAAATAGAAATGATAGAATTGAAAAATATAATAATTTTTGAAAAATTCACTGCTTGGGGGACGCCTGGGTGGCTCAGTTGGTTAAGCGACTGCCTTCGGCTTAGGTCATGATCCTGGAGTCCCGGGATCGAGTCCCGCATCGGGCTCCCTGCTCGGCAGGGAGTCTGCTTCTCCCTCTGACCCTCCCCCCTCTCATGTACTCTCTCTCTCTCTCATTCTCTCTCTCAAATAAATAAATAAAATCTTAAAAAAAAAAAAAAAAGAAAAATTCACTGCTTGGGGGCACCTGGGTGGCTCAGTCAGTTAAGCCTCTGACTCTCGATTTCAGCTCAGGTCATGATCTCAGAGTCCTGGGATGGAGCGCCAAGCTGGGCTCCCCACTCAGGGAATCTGCTTGTCTCCCTCTCCCTCTGCCCGTCCCCACACTCACTCTCTCTCTCTCAAATCTTTTTTTTTTTTTAATTCACTGCTTGATCTGCAATCACAGTCACAATCCCAGCAAGTTATTTTGTGAACATGGACAAACCAATTCTAAATTCTAAAGTCCGTATGGAGAGGTAGAAGATCTCCAGAATAGCTGACACAATATTGAAGGAGAACAAAGTTCAGAGTCACTACCTGACTTGAAGACTTACTATAAAGCTATGGTAATCAAGACAGTGTGATGTTGGTGAAAGAATAGATCAATGGAACAGCACAGAGAGCTAGCTGCAAAGTAGACCCATATAAATATAGTCAATTGATTATTGACAGAGGAAGACATGCAGTACAATGGAGCAGAAATAGTCTTTTCAACAAATGGTGATGGAACAACTGGACATTCACATGGGAGAAAATCTAGACACAGACCTTCTACCCTTCACAAAAAATTAATTCAAGATGGATCATAGACCTAAATATGAAACACAAAACTATAAAACTCCTAGAAGATAACATAGGAGAAAACCTAGATGACCTTGGGTATGGTAATTACTTTTTAACATCAAAACATCAAAAACACAATGAAAGAAAGAATTGGTAAGATAGACTTCATTAAGATTGAAAGCTTTTGCTCTGTGAAAGATACTTAGAATGAGAGAAGTCACAGACTCAGAGAAAACATTTGCAACAGATAAATCTGATATGACTATTATTCAAAATATATGAAGAACTCTTAAAACTCACCAAGGAAACAACCAAATTTTTTAAAAATGGGAAAAATACTTAAACAGATATCTCGCCAAAGAAGATAATACACATGACAAATAAACATTTGAAAAGATGTTCTACATCATTTGTCATTAGGGAATTATAGATTAAAATAACAATGAGATACCACTATACACATATTAGAAAGGTCAAAATCCAAAACACTGACAACACCAAATGCTGGCAAGGATGTGGAGCATTAGGAACTTTCATTCATTGCTAGTGGGAATGCACAATGGTACAGTCACTTTGGAAGATAAGCAGTTTCTTACAAAACTAAACAGTCTTACCATATGATCCAGCAATTGCGCTTTTCTTTTTAAAGATTTTATTTATTTGACAGAGAGAGAGAAGCACAAGCAGGCAGAGAGGCAGGCAGAGGGAGAGAGAAAAGCATACTCTCCACTGAGCAGGGAGCCCAACGTGGGACTCAATCCCAGGACCCTGGGATCATGACCTCAGCCTAAGGCAGACGCTCAACTGACTGAGCCACCCAGGCGCCTGCAGTTGTGCTCTTTGATATTTACCCAAATGAGGTGAAAACTTATGTTCACACAAAAATCTTATGTCTACACAAAAACCTGTTCCTGGATGTTTAGGGCAGCTTTATTCACACATAAATTAAAAACTAGCAGAACTGAAAAAAGAAGTAGAAAGATCCACAATTTAGATGGACATAGAATGATGGAGGCAGGATTTCTGGAATGACAGAGTAAGGAGCTCAAAAAAATCCTCTTTAAAAAATACCAAAAATCAAAAACCCAAAACATTAAAACTGTACAAAATTGTCAAAAACAAAAGTGACCAAAGGCTTACAACAAATTGAAAAACATTTATTCATGAAAAACTACTGAACCTTTGTCAAAAACAGTGGCAGTCCCTGACGTCTTAGCCGTGGCTGCCCCTAACCCTTTCCCCCACACTACCACCCTAGCTCAGCTACCACAGTAATTGTTCTACATAGAGAGGCAAGTCATGGAAAACTACATCTTTGCCTTGGGAAGGTGCTTACTTGATTTGAAAAACCCCATGCCCAGGGGCATTGAAAGAAACAGTAGCAATCTCAGTGACAAAACGCAACAAAAAACAAGGAAGGCCAACAACTCAGCTAGCTTGAGGTTCTTGAGGTTGAGGTCCTGGTTGGGGCAAGCAAGAGAACAGAAATTTTGGAGGGTTTTACAAGGAATGATACAGTCATAGTGGGTCTTGATAAGTTTCCACATATTTCTGACAAAGCACATACATGAGCAGGAGAGCAGAGTGCTCTGGCTAGCCACATATTCCTGGTAGAACTTGAGGCCACGCAGACAGGTGGAGGAATGCAATAGTGCTCAACAGAAAGTAAAAGCTGTCGCAGACTTGTAAACTGCCTGAATTTTGAATGTACTCTCTAACACACACATTAGATTTATCACGGAGCCATTGGAGAATGTGTTAAGTCTTATGGGCTCAATGTATTTGAGCACATCCTCTGACCAATCACTGGCTGACTACTTAGCAATGCAGATACAGAGGCAAGGAAGCAAGATGTAAACATAAAGACAGGAATTAAAGAAAAAAAAATAAGAAGGACCAGTGACTGCACATTACAGGTTCCACAGATCTAGTCCAGGCAAGTTACTAAGCAACCAACAGCCTGTAGGGAGAAAATATCCGATTTCAGAATTGCTAGAACATATCTAACAAAACCAAAAAATGAGATATGCAAAGAAATGGGAAACTATGACCCATATTTGGGGAAAAAAGCACTGAAAACAATAATTTAAAAGACCTTAACCAATTTGACTTGATTGACGTTTGCAAAACAGGACACTCAATAACTGCAGAACGCTTGTGCTTTTTAAGTACACATGGAAGATAACCATTTGTATTTTTATAAAATTTAATACCTATTATTTTCTTAAGTTTATTTAATCTCTATACCCAATGTGGGGCTCAAACTCATGGGCCCAAGATCAAGAGCTGAGTCACCAGGCACCCCTTAACACCTATTCTTGATAAAAAGAAAAAAAACTGTCCCCAAACTAGAAATAGAACAAACATCTTCAGTCTGTAAAGCTGGATCTATAAAAATTCTATGGCTAAATGATACTTTATAGTGAAATATTGAACACTTTCCCACTAAGTTTAGGAGTAAGGCAATGATATCCGCTATCATCAATTCACTCAGTATTATATTCTTGGAGGTTCTAGCCAATTAAGAAAAGTAACTAAAAGACGTTCAAATAAAAAAAGAAGTAAACTTTTATTTTCAAAGAGCATGATCAAATAAATAGAAAAATTTAAGAAATCTCCAAAAAAAAAAACACCTGACTTGAGGCAATACATGAATTTAGTAAAGTGACAGAATATCAGGTCAACATATAAGGATCAATTGTATTTACATATACTAGCAATAAACAATTGGAAAATTTTTTAAAATTAATACTATCTATAATAGCATTGAAAATAGGGCGCCTGGGTAGCTCATTCGTTAAGCATCTCCCTTCAGCTCAGGTCGTGGTCCCAGGGTCCTGGGATCGAGACCAACATCGGGCTCCCTGCTCATGGGAGGCCTGCTTCTCCCTCTCCCACTCCCCCTGCTTGTGTTCCCTCTCTCACTGTCTCTCTGTCAAATAAATAAAATCTTTAAAAAAAATAGCATTGGAAAACATTAAAATATAACAAAATATGTGCAGGACCTCTACACTAAAAACTACAAAATACTGAAGAGAGAAATTAAAGAAACTCAGAATTAATGGAAAAATATACCATGCTCATAGGTTGGGAGAACACAGTATTGTTAACTTGTCAGTTTTCCTCAAACTGATCAATAGATTCAAAGCAATACCAAATTTCTAGTCATACTTTTTTAGAAACTGACAAGTTGGTTCTAAAATTTATATGGAAATATAAAAGATCTAGAATAAGCAGTCTTGAAATAAAATAGAGGTGAATTTACATTCCCTGATTTCTAGGCTTACAAAAATGCTACAGTAATTAAGACATTGTGGTACTGGCATAAAGATGGGAAAGATAGGTCAATGGGACAGAATGGTAAGTCTAGAAATAGTGTTTAACTGATTTTACCCAAAAAGCAAAAACAATTTAATGTGGAAAGAAAAGTATGTTCAACACACAGTGCTAAAAAGAATTGGCTATGAAAATTTTTCTGGAAGATTATTTTCATGATCTTTGGATAGGCAAAGATTTCTTAGAACCCAGAAGGCAATAATCATAAAAGAAAAATCAATAAAATGGAATTCACCAAAACTTAAAGTTTAAAGCTTCTGCGTCTCAAAAGACACCATTAAGAAAATGAGTAGGAAACTAAATATTCTTTATGTATGTTTGGCAAAGGACTTCTATCTAGAATATGTACATAACACCTACAGCTCAATAGTAAGACCCAACTAAAATGCAATTTAAAAAAATGGGCAAAAGATATGAACATGTGTTTAATATCATTATTCATCAGCATAATGTAAATTAAAATATTGAGATATCACAACATGCCCACTAGAATGGCTAAAATCAAAAAGACCGGTCATGTCTAATGTGGTAAGGATAGCGGAGTGAGCAAAATACAATGCTGGTGGGAGTGTAAAGTGTAGTGATGCAACTACTTTGAAAATTAATCTGGAACTTTCTCATAAAGTTAACATGCACCTACCAAATGACCCAGCAATTCCACTTTTAAGTATTTACCCAAGAAAATGAAAACATATGTCCATAGAAAGATTTATACACTAATGTCCATGGCAGCTTTATTTCAAAACTGGAAACAACCCAGATATCAACAGGTAATGGATAAACAAATTGATATCCATATAATAGAATACAATTCAGCAATAAAAAGGAATGAACTCTACCAAACATTTAAAGAAGATTTAATGCTAATACTTCACAAACTCTTTCAAAAATTAGAAAACACTTCTCAACTCATTCTGTGAGGTCATTGTTACTTTGACACTAGAAACCAGACAGACATCACAAGAAAACTACAACTATCTCTCATGAATACAGATGCAAAATTCCTCAACAAAATACTACCAAACTGAATCCAGCAACATACAAAAAGGATTATTCGCTCTGACCAAGTGAGAATGTAAGATTCGTTTAACATTTGAAAATCAGTTAATGTAACATACCTTATCAATAAGAGACATAAACCACATGATCATCTCACAGAGTCAGAAAAAGCATTTGACAAAGTCCAACACTGTTTCTTGATTTAAAAAACTAAAAAAAGAATAGAAGGGAACTTCCTCAACTTGATAAAAGGTATCTATGAAAACCCACAGCTAACATCACACTTAATGGTGAAAGACTGAAAGCTTTTTCTATACGGGCAAGAATAAGACAAGGATGTCTTATTCTCACCACTTCTGCCTAACATTGTGCTGGAAGTTCTAGCTAAGGCAATTAGGCAAGAAAAAGCAATAAAAGAGACACAAGGAAAGGAAGAAGTAAAATAAGCTCTATATTCACGTAACATGATCTCCTATGTAAAAAATCCTAAGGAATCCACTAAAAAACCTAATAAACAAGACCTAATAAATAATAATAATAAATAATAATAAAATAGACCTAATAAACAAGTTTGGCAAGATTTCAGGATAAAGATCAATATACAAAAACCAATTATATTCCACAGACTGGCAATGAACAATCTAAAAAGAAAATTAGGGGCGCCTGGGTGGCTCAGTTGGTTAAGTATCTGCCTTCAGATCAGGTCATGATCCCAGGGTCCTGGGATCAAGCCCCACATTGGGCTCCCTGCTCAGCAGGGAATCTGCTTTTCCCTCTGCCCCTCCACCATGCTTATGCTCTTGCTCTCTCTCTCTCAAATAAATAAAATCTTTAAAAAAGAATGAAATTAGAAAAATTCATTTGGAATAGTATCACAAAGAACAGGAATAAATTTAACAAAAGACATGCAAAACTTATATTCTAAAACCCACAAGATATTGTTGAAAGAAAGAAGACCTAAATAAATAGATGTTCCATGTTCATGAATCAAAAAACTTAATATTGTTAAGATGGCAATACTCCCTACATTGATCTACAGATTTAATGCGATCTCTATCAGAATCCAAGCTGGCAGGGTGCCTGGGTGGGTCAGTCAGTCAAGCATCTGCCTTCAGCTCAGGTCGTGATCCCAGGGTGCTGGGATTGAGCCCCATGTTGGGCTCCCTGCTTGGTGGGGAGTCTGCTTCTCCCTCTCCCTCTGCCGCTCCCCCTGCTTGTGTGCTCTGTCTCTCTCTCAAATAAATAAAGTCTTTAAAAAATATTATTAAAAAAAAATCCAAGCTGGCTTTTTTTTTTTAACTACAAAGAGGGGCACCTGAGTGACTCAACTGATTGAGTGTCCAGCTCTTGATTTCAGCTCAGGTCATGATCTCAGGGTTGTGGGATCCAGCCCTGTGTGGAGCTCCATGCTCACCAGGGAGTCTGCTTGAGATTCTTTCTCTCCCTCTGCCCCTCCCCCACCCCCACGTGCATGTGCTCTCTCTCTCTCTCTCTCTCAAATAAATCAATCTTTTTAAAAAACTTACTACAGGGCGCCTGGGTGGCTCAGTTGGTGAAGCGACTGCCTTAGGCTCAGGTCATGATCCCGGAGTCCTGGGATTGAGTCCCACATCGGGCTCCCTGCTCGGCAAGGAATCTGCTTCTCCCTCTGACCCTACCCCTTCTTGTGCTCTCTCTCTCTCAAATAAATAAATAAAATCTTTAAAAAAAAAAAACTTACTACAAAGATACAGTAATCAGGAAGGTCTGATACTGGCATAAGGACAGACGTATAGATAGTGGAACAGAATTGATAGTCCAGAACTAAACCCTTATATTTATGGTCAGTTGATGTTTGGCAAGGGTGCCAAGACAATTCATGGGAAAAGAATAATCTTTTCCACAAATGGTGCTGGAACAACTAGATATCCACATGCAAAGGAATGAAGGTAGGCCTCTTTCTTACATTGTACATAAAAATTAACTCAACAGGGGCTAGAGGTAGGGGGAAAGGGGAATTCTTTGGTTGAGTACAGAGTTTCGGTTTCACAAGATGAAAAGTTCTGGAGACTGGTTGCACAACATGAATGTACTTAACACTACTGAACGGCACACTTTAAAATGGTTAGGATGGTACACTTTATGTTATGGATATTTTACCACAATCAAAAAAAATCTTTTAATAAAAATGTTTAACTCAAAATGGACCATAGACCTAAATGTAATAACTAAAGCTATAAAACTATTTAAAGAAGACAGAGGTAAATCTTTGTGATTGTGAATTAGACCAGGCCTTCTTAAACACCAAAAGCATAAGTGACAAAAGGAAAGGTAGGTAAATTGGACTTTAAAGGACACCCTCAGGAAATGAAAAGACCTCCTACCAAATGGGAGAAAATATTTGCAAATCGTTTATGTGATAAGGGAATTGTATCCAGACTACATAAAGAACTTTTACAACTCAACAGTAAAAAGACAATAATCCAACTGAAAAACAGGCAGAGGATCAGAACAGACATTTCTCCAGAGAAAACGTACAAATGTGCAAAAAAAAAACATATGAAAAAATGTTCAGCATCATTAGTCATTAGAGAAATTCAAATGAAAATTACATTGAGAAACCACTTCATGCCCGCTGGAAGGCTATAATAAAGAAGATTGACAATACCATATGTCAGTGAGGTATTGTGAGGACATGGATATGTTGGAACCTCATACCTTGCTGGTGGGAATATAAAACGGCGCAACCATTTTGGAAGGCTTTTGGCAGTTTATAGTTACCATATGACCCAGAAATTCTACTCCTAGGTTTATACCCCAAGGAAATAAAGCATACATCCACATAAAAACGTGTACACAAATTTTCATAGCAGCATTATTCATAATAGCCAAAAAGTAGAAACAACTCAAGTATCCATCAACTGATGAACAGTTAAATAAAAGTGGTATATCTGTACAATGGAATATTATTCAGCCATAAAAAGGACAAAGTATTGATATATGCTACGACACGGATGAACCCAATAAACATTATACTAAAGGATAGAAGCCAGACACACAAGACTAAGTATAATGTAACAACGGGATGCAGAATAGACTATAAAGTTTAGCATATATTAGTACTTCCTGGATGCATGAATGAATTAATAATTAAGTAAAATACCCATGCCAATTGGATTTAGAAAGTGAAGGAGACATGAAACTACGGTAAAGCTGAGTTTTCTAAGCTGGATGAATAAGGGGCAGGTGGGAACATGAAAGAGACCAGGAGAGGCAGGGTAGGATCTGAAACTCTCAGGTCCCAGGGGAGAGCACAGATGTGAGAGTCCTTGACTTGAAGGTGACAGGTTGGGCGAGGTGGGTAATAGTTAATTTCACAAGGGAAGAAGTTCAGAAATAAGAGCAGGGGTGGGGACAGCTAAGCCCTCTGCCCTTGTTTCTGGAAGACGGTGTCTGAGACCCTGGGCATTCAAGTGGCGTGAGGGGTATGTGGTGCTGGGGAAAGAATCGAAGACTTGAGTCAGGGGACGAGGTTCTTTGCTTTAGCTCCGTCTTGCTGTGTGATCTTGGGCAGCTGATCTTCCTGTCTGAGGCTCTTTCTTCACCTGTAATCAGGGATAATAATCCCAGCCCTCTTTCCCAAAACCGTTGCATGGACCAAAAGGGAGAATGCATAAGAAAGTGCTTTGTGAACTGTAAAAGACTCATCAAATGTAACGGGTTATTATTATTGCAGTGGGAGATGCAGAAGGCCAATAAAATGGATTTGGTTGCAGTAAGTACAGGGGTTACTTTCTGTTTCTTAAAAAAAGAAAAACCAGCAGCAGCAAATACTGCCAGGTGCACAACGTAGTTTTTCCAACTTTGAGAAGCAAATAACAGAGAGGGGCCAACTGGCTCATCCCAGGAGGCCTGTCTTCACCAATTGAATCAGAAATCACAGCTCAGGGAATAGTTGCCGGCAAGGGCCCAGGACAGCAGGCCCTGTCCTGGGAGCGGGACCCAGGGGGTGTGGGGCCAACAAAGGTTGTCCACATGGCCCACGACCTGGTCCCTGGGCCCCTGCAGCTTGGAGCTTCCTTCAGTCCCCGCCCAACCAGATGTACTCCTTAGAGTCCCAGGGGGCCCATGAAGGGTGCTGCCAGCCCCCAGGTCACATTCAGGAGCATCACCTCAGGGTTAGGCAGAGAAGTGACCCTGGCTTCACCACAAAATAGGCCAGGCTGAGTTTCTATGGCTCCCCAGGTGGCCAGCCTCATTAGAGCTCAGGGCCGCACTGGGCCTGCCAGAACTGTGGGCCAAGTCCAGAGCAGGAGGCATGGGGTGGCTGCTTCCAGTTCTTTTCAGGCCCAGAGACACGTTCCCCCAATGCCTGGCTAGAGGTGAGCCCCCGATTTGTGTGCCAGCCTAGAGACAGTCCTCTCAAATAGTACCTTTAAGGCAGCCACGCTTTTCAGATCTCCTTGGCCAAGGCTAGAGAAGACATTAATGACCATCTAGTCCAGCCTGCCTGCCCCCATTTTCAGTTGAAGAACCTGAGGCCCAGAGAGGCAGGAACTTGCTGAAAGGTCAGATCAGGGGAGCTTCTCTGAGGCCGAACAACAGTGCTGAGAACAGAAATCGAGTCTCTGGCCTCTCCGCTGTCTTCCTCCCCACCTCCTCTCCTTCTTTTCCCATTACTCGTATTTTCCAGTCTCTTCTCCTTGGGACCACTGCCCTCTCACCTCTCTGAACTTCCTGGCCAGGCCTACCGGCCTGAGGTCTTCACCTGAGGCTAAGATTCTGCTTCCCCGCCTCTGCTCTGCACTGGCCAGTTCGAAGGGCTCACCGGCTGCTCAGAGATGCTCCCTGGGCAGTGGAGCTGGGGCATGAGGGCTGGGGGAGGGGGCAAGGTGAGGTCAGGAGCTGCAAAAGCAGGTCCAGTTCAGCTACTAATGGTTATGTGCGGGCAATGAGACCCTGTTTTGGAGCTTCTCATATCCCTCCTTTGGCTACCTTTGTTCTTCCCCTGAGCAAACACTCTTCAGTCCCGAAACCTCGCTGAGGACTTGAACTCAGAGCCTTGCTTGTGCAAGGCATCAGGGCACAGATACTACTTACCAACTTGGCCCTGCATTCAGGTGCTCCACCAGAATGGGCATTTGCCCCCCAGGGTGATCAGCATAGGATATGAGGGCAGCACGGAGGACTCTAGAAGCCCAGGAGATGGCCCCTCTACCCCCAGCCTGGGCAGTCAGAGAAGGCCTCGAGCTCCAGTGCAGCTCAAGGAGACATTTCCTAGGCAGGAAGGTGGGGAAAGGCATTCCGGAAAGCCCACACTGAGAAGGTAAGGGGCATGACAGAATCAGGGAATGGTGCTGGATTTCATGTGGCCTAAAACCTAGGCTGGGCAGGGGTGAGTGTGGGTAAGGCTGGGGGTTGGCAGGGGCCATATGTGAAGGGTGCTGAAGGCAGGTTCAATGTGTATTTTCCAACACCACCAAGCCATTAAGTCAGTTCTGATGCTGCTTACCTGGAGATAGTATCAGATGCCATGGGTTAGGGGTCTGTCCTACAAGACTGCCCCCACCTGTGCTTCTGACCAATTGGTTATAAATTGGAGGTTCCCGCAACCTCTTCCTCGGGTTCAATTAATTTGGTAGAGCAGCTCTGTTTACCAGTTTATTATAAAGGATAGTATAGAGAATGTAGACGAATAGCTAGATAAAGAGGTACAAAAGGCAGTATCAGGTCCATCCTTCCCTTTTCCCTTTAGTCCTGGGCGTCCTGGAGAGGTGCTGGGGCAGACCCAGAGAGCCCACATTCTTTGTGGAGTGCCGGGCCTGGTATTTCTTTTCCTTACTGAACCTCAGCGTGTCATCCTTGGGCAGGGGCCATGCTAATCTCTGTATTGTTCCAACCTTAGTATATGTGCTGCCAAAGTGACAGCACTGAACCTCAGGCTTCCCCTTCAGCAACAGGAAAGATGAAACCCAATCATCTCTCAGGGGCTTTCACCCCTAGATGAATCAGGATCAACTATGGAACTTTGTATATGACGAACATGTGGGCCCCATCCCAAGCTTATTAAATCATCCTTTCATTCCATAAATATTTTTGTGCATATGCCACGTGCTGGGCACAGTTCTAGGCAGTAGGCATACAGCAAGGGGCAAAGCCCCTGGCCCGCCTTCATGGCGTTTACACTCAGAATCTCAGGAGACAGGCCCAGACATCTGTATTTAGAAAAGCTCCACTAGCAGTTCCAAAGCCTAGTGTTATGGGCTGAATTGTGTCCCCCTCAAAATTCGTATGTTGAAGTCCTACCCCTCAGTACCTCAGAATGTGATTGTATTTGGAGATAGGGTCTTTAAAGAGTTAACTGAGTTAAATGAAATCACAGTGTAGGCCTAATCCAATATGACTGGTGGTCTTCTATGAGGAGATTAGGACACAGAGAGAGAGGAGAGACCGTGAAGCCACAGCGAGAAGGTGGCCATGTACATACAAACCAAAGAGATGCCTCAAAAGAAACCAACCCAGCCAACACTTTGATCTTGGACTTCTAGCCCCCAGAATTGTGAGAAAAGATATTTCTGTTGTTTGAGCTAGTCAGTCTGCCGTACTTAGTTTAGTAACGGTAGCCCTAGCAAATTAAGATACTCAGCCTCGGCCAGAAGCTACTGCTTAAAGAAGTGGACAAGGATGCGGAATGCAAATGAGAAGCACATCTGGGTAGTGTGAGCTAGGTAACCCAAAGCTTAGAGACATCTCTATAGGTTTGGCCCTGATGGAAGCCGGTTAGCTCCCTGTGTTTCACAAAGGCATGGCTCTGCTGGAAATGTGGATGCTACTGAGCAGCCTACTGCTGGAGCCCTGCCCCAAACCCCGACAGGCCTGGGACAGGCTCCAACTCATCCACAAAGAGCCACATCCACAGCCCCACAAGGAGGCTCCAATGGGGACAGGCCTTGGGAACAGCACCAAGGACCCATCCTGCCCAGAGAGACCCAGCATGGGCAAGGATCGGGCCTGAGGTCACACAGCATGATGGAGACAATCCAAGAGTCTCACCCCCCGCTGGTTCCCGCTGCTTCCTCCTTCAGCCCCGGCACCTTGCCCAAACCTGCTGCTACCCGCTCTGCTTTCCCACCCTTCCTCCCCACCTCTTTGCCTCTGACTAAGGCCCAGAGCATGATTTCAGAATGATGAAACCCAGCTCCTGAGGTCACGCCGGCCTCTTTCAGTGGCTGTAATTTTGCACGGCCCCGTCCCCCACCCCACGCCCAAGTAGGCTGGGGCAGCTCCCAGGCCTTTGGCACATGTCTGGGGGGAATGTGAGGATGAGACAACCAGAAGAGATCACTCAAGCCAGGTCAAGAGGAATTGTTCGTTACAGATCGTCTCCTGACCCAGCACCAGTCTGGGGGACACACAGACTGATAATGCAACCTTGTGCTCACATCATGCCTTCACCCGTCATTCCACTTAATCCTCCCTCATAGCATCCCATTTACACTCAGGCTTTCCAAGTCAACACCACCAAGCTCCTTGTACCTCTGTCCCCCGTGCCGTGCTGACTCACATCTCTGGGGGCTTGCTTCTCTGCTGTTTTCTCTGTCCAGATTGTTCTTTCTTCCTTTTTCCCTATCCTTGTCTGCTTTGCCTGGCTTCTCCTTCTCATCCTTTAAGACCCAGCTCTGGCATCACCTTTTCTAGGAAGCCTGCCCTGACCGTCCTCCCACCCCCACTCCCAGCAGGTGGGCCTATATATTTCTCAGTGTACACTCATAATAATCTCTCTTCATCACATTGTTCACAATGTTCATCACATTGTATTTTAATTACCTGCTTACACATCTGTCTCTTTACCCATCTCAAGAGCAGGGATGGGGTTTGAGCTAGGTCTAGTTCATCTTGGTGCTGTGGTCCACAGCATAGAGCTGAGCATAGAATAAGTCACTGAATGTGGGACAAACTTCCCCCACCACCACCACCAAGACAGATGAGGCAGGGATTGTGATCCCCCACTTTAAAGAGAAAACCGAGGCCCGAGAGGAGTTACCTGACCTGTTCAAGGGCCCAGGGTGAGTTAATATCAGAGCGGGGACTAGAATCCAGCTTTCCTGGTGCTTAGATTACTTCTCTTATGCTCCAAGGACAGCATTCATGGAACAACCAGCCAAAGGGACCCACTGAGCCACACTAGGTATATTGCTGCTATAACAAATCACCACAAACTTAGTGGCTGAGAACACCACATTTATTGTCTCACAGTTCCGGATGTCAGAAGTTCAAAATGGGTCTCACTGGGCTAAAATCAAGGCATCAGCAGGTCTGTATCCCTTTCTGGAGGCTCTAGAGAAAAATCCATTTTCTTACCTTTTCTAGCATCTTGAGGCTGCCCGCATTCCTTGGATCCATCTTCAAAGCTAGCAATGACTGGTCAAGCCTTTCTTACCTTCTGTCACTCTGGCACTCCCTCTTTTCTTTCCCTCTTTAATTTAGTAGGATCCTTGAGATTACATTGGGCTCACCCAGATCATCCAGATGACCCATCTCAAGGTCAGTTGATCTACAACCTTAATTCCTTTTGCCCTGTGATCTAATGTATCCTCAGGTTCCCAGGGATTTGGAAGTGGCCATCTTTGGGAGCATTATTTTGCCTACCATACTGGTGGGCAAGGAGGTAGTGGATCTGTTAAGGGTGGAATGACCGGACTTCCCAGTGTGCCAGGGATTGTTCTGCCTTAAAGCTGTCATCCTGAAATGATTATTGATATTGCCCTTTTCTCTCTCAAAAACATCCTAGTTTATATGGTAACCCTAGGCATAGACTATTGGAACAGGAAGTCTAAGCCTACCATTTTGTAGATGAGGAAACTAAGGCAACCAGAAAGGGAGGAACTTGCCCATTGTCACATAGCTACTGACAGAGCTGAGACTAGGATCCAGATTTTTTGCCAGGAGGAAAAGGCCAGCTTGGTGCCCCCTTCAAAGTGAAATATTTCTTTCATCAAGTCAAGAAGGCTTCCTAGAGGAAGCAGTAGGCAGTCATCAGTGATGATGAAAATGAATTTATTAAATACTTCCTATGCTCCAGGCACTGTTAATTAATGCTGAATGCTTTATATGTATTATCTCATTGGGTCCTCGCAAAAATCTTGGGTCATTTTACAAATAGGGAAACTAAGACTTAGAGTGGTCAAGTGCCCACACCAGTAAAGTCTCAAGCCCTCTTCTTATTATAAACCTAATAATCTTTCCTCTCTACCTAGAGCATTACTGGGCTCCAGGAACTAAGAGGGCTGGAAGCCGTGCCTTGGAGAGGCATGGGCTGACGGGTGGGGAGGGAGAGTGTGGAGGGATGCTGCTGGCTTATTGAGCCTGTGAACTGATGAGGGAAAGGGTTTGAGGATGAGGTGGCTCAGACAGTTGTGTTTAATTTCCACTGAAGACAAAAACTATGGTCCTAGCAAGAAGAGTTTATTTTAAAGGGTTTAGTTATTTTTTCCATATCTGCTCCATGTAAGAACATTTGGAAAATACCAGAAGTGAAAAGAAGATAGTAGCATTTGCGATAATCCCATTCTCCCACAGAACGTTGAGACTTTGTCAAGTTCCCCTATGGGGATTTTTTTCTTAATAAAACATGTCAACAGAGGAAACAGTATAGGAATAATGTTATCAACACCTGTGTACCTGCTCTCTGGCTTAAGAACATGCGGTTACATATATAGTCAGTGTCTGGCGTACCTTCTCCCCATTGTGTTCCCTCCCTCCCTGACAAGAGGTCCTTCCAGGCTTTCCTCTATGCATATCGCTTTTACTTGGTCGATGTCAGTGTGATTTTACAGTTTTGTACCAGAAGAGTTCAGGAGAGACATCAGGGGGTCCCTAACGCTCCCACACTTGGTGGCTCCCCCATTTTTTCTTTTTTTTTTTTAAGATTTTACTTATTTATTTGAGAGAGAGAGAATGAGAGATAGCACGAGAGGGAAGAGGGTCAGAGGGAGAAGCAGACTCCCTGCTGAGCAGGGAGCCCGATGCGGGACTCGATCCCGGGACTCCAGGATCATGACCTGAGCCGAAGGCAGTCGCTTAACCAACTGAGCCACCCAGGCGCCCCCCCCCCCATTTTTTCTTATGAACAACAGCAAGCCCTGGCTCCACCTGCACTCCATCCTTGGTGCCTCCTGCCCCGGGTGTGCAGCTGGGGACCTGATGCGGCCCCTGTCCCACCTCCTAACCCACCTGTCTGACCAGCGTGTTCATCCTCCCGCTCTGCCTCCACCTCTCCCTTTTCTCCCGCTCAGCCTTCTCCCGTCAGTCTCTTCCCTTGCCATCCCCATCCCCTCGGTCGGGCATCGAGGCCCGGCCCTCCCTCCTCTCCATGGTGCTCAGCCGGTCCCAGCAGCCGACCCGGCAGAGAGAGCAGCGGGTGCCCGAGGTCCTGCTGCCCAAGGGCTGTAAGGCCTGCCCCCGAGCCACCCCTGTCCAAGCCTGCAGCTAACTCCTTCCTCGTCAGGACCGGAAGCGGAAGCGCGCTTAGAGACTAGCCTCCCCACCCCCACCCCCACTTCGCAGCTGGGGAGACAGACGGAGAGAAGAGAACCAGTCTGCCTGGCATCACTAGGCAGAGTGGAACCAGAGCCCAGGGGTCCCGCCTCTCATTCCGCTGCTCTTGAGACCCTTCCCACGGGCGTAGCACCCACTAGGCTGGACCCCTCCCTGCTTCCAGAGAACTGGTGTGTTGTGTGGGTGATGCGGGTGTTGGTCAGTGCCACTGTCCTGTCCGGAGCGAGGGAGCACCCGTGGCAGGAGCACGAGCAGGGTGGGTGACGGCCGGCAGCTGCCATTCAGGAGGGGCAGAGCGTGGGAACTGGCGAGGCCTCCGGAGCCCACTCCTTCTCGGGAGGGGTGGGGCGGGGCGGGGCTCCGAGGGACTGCGCTTTGCCCAGGGTGAGGTTCACAGTCTGTGGCACTCGGTCATGCGACTGCACCGAGTGTCTGTCTGCCCAAGCGGCATGCAGAAGGGGAGAAAGAAACCCGCGGGGCCTGAGGAGATGCCGGCCTCTCTTCCTGTGTCCGAGTGTCCCACCTTTCTTGTTTTCGGGGACCCCTTGCTCCCTTCCCTCCCCTCCTAACTCTCCTCAGCCTCCATGCCCCCCATCCTTTATGTGCTAGAGTTCCTTGGAAAGGGGAGGGCTCCAGGTGGTGATGGTATGAACAGGTGTTTCAGGGAAGGAGCAGGCCTAGGCCTGTATGGGGACAATAGGAGGGAGACCCTTCTTGTTGATGGTTTTGAGGTCATCCTGCTAAAAGTTTTAAATGCCAGAGGGAAAATTTGATCTTTACCCAAAAGGCTGCTGTCAGATGTACAGAGTCAGGGCACAAGATCGAGTCCCGGCTCCATCGTTTACTAGTTGGGTGATCTTGGGCAAGTCACTAAACTTCTCTAAGCCTCCATATCCTCATCTGTAAAATTGGATGGCAATAACATTTCATGTGCAGATTAAATAAGACAATGCGGGGCAAGGACCCAGCACAACGTTTGGCACACACATTTAACCACGGTAAATGGCAGCTGTGTGACATCCTGGGCTCACACTGGGCCCCTGTTGCTAAGACCCAGTCTCTTAGACCCGGGGCTTGACGCCATGGAGGGTCAAAGGTGAGGGGGACCCGTTCTCTTGTAACCTGTCAAACATAGAGCACCCAGTCTTTCTGAGGAGCTAGCTGCATACACACCTAGGAGCTGCAGTTCTTACTAGCGAGGGGTCACATGTGCCAGGGTAGGGGTGGGTATACTGGGAAGGAGCATCAGGAGATGTGGGGTTGACATACAGTTCTGGCCAGACCACGTGTTTTTCAGTAAAAGCTCAAAATTCTGTTGTGGATGCCAGTACCCAGCACCAGGCCAGGCCAGAGCAGGCTTCAGGGGATGACAATGGGCAATACCTCCCGCTGCACGCAGACCCCTCTAAAACAGCATCCACAGGCAGCCAGGGAAACTGCAAGGACCACGGTGTGGATCCTTCACTTCCATTAATGATATGGTATTGGACCAGCCTCCCCAGCAGCCGCCCTGAATCTCAGGTTCCCCTTTTGTGGACAGTGGTTAATATCACCCACCTGGCCGGGTGATCTGTTCAATGAGACATCATGTACAGAGCACACTGCTCAGTGCAGGCAGAGAGTGCTCCCCAAAATGGTGGTGATTAGGGTTTGTGTGAACCTCATCTTCCACAAGGACTGTGAGGGTGTTTTTGTTTGTTTGTTTTTGCCTCTCAAGACCCAAATTGTGCCAGGCTCCTAACTGGGGCTTTTTCTGTATCCATTGACCAAATGACTGGATCATCTGCTAACCTGAGTGAGGGAAGAAGGCGAGGATTTGCCATTTGGTGTTTTCATGCGGGTGAGGTCATAAATGATGAATCACGTGTAATTGGATGCTGAGTCTCGGTGTGGTTTCCAATTTGTGATCTCATTTTATTCACACAACTCCTGCCCCCTGCCAACTTCATGTCTTGTGGGAGGATTTGGAGAAACTGGAATTGGTCTCCCCAATTTCCAGATGGGAAGATTGAGTTTGGGAGAGGCCAAGTGACTTATCTGGGTCACCTGGCAATCGATGGCATGGTTGGGGCTTCTCCCTTCCAGCCCAAGGGTTTTTGCAGGAGCCCAGTGGTAAGTCTGGGCTGCTCGGGTTGCAAGGAATAGAGACCCATTGAGGTACTGTGGGGAGATGGGGGATGGCAAGAGGACTTCTCAGGTTTCACAGCCTTTTTGATATCAGGGTTTAACCTGCAGTTCTGCTGGCCTGGCAGCCCCAGCTCCCAGCTTAGGCCCTCCTGGTCCCATGACTCAGCCTCCCACTCGTCTGTACTCTTTTCTGCCCACCCTCTAGGCCTCCCATGTAAGCCCCCTAAGAAACAGAATCTATTACCAAGGTAAGCATTTTGGTTGCAAGGACCACAGGCTCTCTCAGGCCATCTTAGGATTCCTTCTCTGGGGGTGTGGGGGTGGGTCGGGGGGGAACTACATGGCCTGGAACTGGGGAGGGCTCAGACACCAACGCAGCTCCACACAGTCCACCCTCCTCCACTCTCATCCACTCATTGCCATGGCAGGTCCCAGGCCAGACCCCTGGAAGGAGCATTCAGACAGACTGAGCTATTCACCACCAGTGAGCTGATCGCCTCACTAGACAGACTCTTCCCAGAGGCCACCCTGGGGCTCCAGGGAAGCTGTGAGCTGGTGCTCTCCCTACCTCTGGTCTCATTGGTGGCCTCTTCAGTGCAAACACTTGCCCACCATTGCTTCTTTGAAAGGGGGTGGGGGTAGCATAGTTGTTTCACCAGAAGAAAATGTTGGGCAGGGAAGGCAGGGCTGAGAATATCCTTAGTGCCTTCAGATTGGGTTTGCCTCTACTTACCCTGGAGTCCCCCTTGGGGGCAGTATTCCTGAGCCAGGCCACTTCCTAGAGCACTTAGTCTCCCTTAGATCTATTCTAGAGATGGGCGCCTTTACCTTAAGTGTGGCTAGGGTGGAAGGGGCATTTAATTCAAAGCTGGCAATTTATGGGTCCAAAGTGGCCGTTTTCATCAGAAGGCACTGTGCGGGTAGCAGGCTCTCTGAGGCAGGGGATGCCTCTCTATTCCAGATGGATCTCAGAGTCTGCGGGCAGAGTAGAACAGCCAGTTTATTCCCTGGGCCCACGGTCAGAGCCCTGTCAGCCCACAAGGTGTGTGATAAATGGGGACTCAAGGCAAGCACTGCCTCATGGAAAGTTCTGGGCAGCAAGTGGAAAGATGTAGATGTGGTGAGGCACCCCTGTGGGTATCAGAGAAATGCCTGGAGTGAATGTGCAAGCCCCAGATAAACTCACCTGGAATGAGCCCATTACGGAGTAGAATTCACTGTGTCATCAAAAGAGGAAGAAATGGTAGCCAGGTCCATGCCCAGGGTGAGCGTGGGGATCTAGAGGCCACAGGGGAGCAATGCCCAGGGGCTGTTGTGAGGGACCCAGCACAGCCAGCACTCCTTGGAAGGAGGTGACCCCTCCCTGCTATGAACCCTGAACGGGGCCTGTGTGAAGGCCAGGAAAATTACAGCTCTTGCTTTACTTTCCCATTGCAGGAGTGAGCATCCGTATGCGGTTGGATGGGTCCATGGGGAGGGCTAGGGAGATCAGGGTAGAAGCTACCCAGTAGGGAGCAGCCAGGCTTCCCATTCCCTCTGTGAGGGCCAGGATCTACCTATGTCATGTGTCCAGGGGGATGCCACTGAATCCAATCAAAAGCGAAACACGACAGGGTAATCTGGTGTTTCTGGTCATGGGCCTCCCAGTGCCCTCTTAGCTCTCATCCATGGGGGTGTCCAGAACAGGAGGCTTCCAGGAGTGAGCGACTGGCCTCCTTCAAGTCATCCCCGCTGATTTAGAAGGAACCCATGGCCTCCTGAGGCAACATAGGGAAGCTCCAGTCTCAACTCTACTGGGTGACCTCAGGCAAGTCATTAACTTGCCTGAGCCTCAGTTTGCTCAGCTACAACCTGGAGAACACAATATGTTTTCCGTTTTGTGAGTTTACATGAAAGCACCTTAAATGCAGCAGACTTCTCTTCATACCTGAACGGTTCTTGCCATTAGACTGGAATAGAATTTACTAGAAACCAGGGCCTACCTGTCCAGTTTACCATTGTGTACCCAGTGTCTGGCACACAATAGGTTGCTCAGTAAATCTTTTCTAAATATGCCAACAATGGAAAAGGGGCATTTTGAGACTCATTATTAATGACAGTCATTCCATCAGCCAGCAAAGAGGCAGGCCTCTGAAAAGGGCATCAGGTCAGTAGACGTGAGTTTTAGCCCAGTCTTTCCACTGACTTGCTGAGGAACCCGGGGCAAGTCACATCACCAGGCCGAGCCTCAGCCTCCTCATTTGTTCGATGAAAGGGTTGGACAAGAGGAGTTCTCAGGTAGCTTCTTGGTGCTCTGGTCTTGAGGATTTGCTGGGGGTGACCATGTGCTCACCCCATCTGGGTTCATGGTGACCATGGGACCACTCTCCTGGCCCTGCCCTTCTCCCCTTGTGTTTTCTTTCTTCTTCTTGGTATTTTTTACTCTGATTGGTCTATCTTCATTTGCAGGAGTTTAAATGCTGCTTTGGCCTTTTGTACATACGTACCCTACCACCCACCTCCCCAATTGGGGGATCTCCCTATGGGCAGCACTGTCTCCCCCACGCACCTTACAGGCAAGACTATCTTCCCCCTCTGCCTGCACATCCCCACCCCCTTCAGAATGGGACAGGCCTCATCTTCTCGCTGGGTCTCTCTCCCCAGGATTGGACCCAGAGCCGTGGCTGCCCTCACGACGGGTGGGGGAGGGCAGAGTGACATGCTTGCTGACAGACCAAGGCGGTGCTCCGAGGGGAGCGGGCCAGCAGCCACAAAGGTGCAGCCGGTGCCAGGTGGGCCTTGCCAGCTGGAGCTATTTTTAGAAGCCATGTTTGCAAATTTTGTGTTAATAGTGTCTCTGTCCAAGCTCTGGCTCCCAGGACTTAGAGAGGGAGAGAGTCTTAGAGAAACCCCCCCTCCTTGTTCTCCTCCCCCTCGTCCATGCTCTCCTCCTCGCAGGTGGCTGGGATTAGTCGGGGACAGCCATCTGTGTGCAGACCCATGCACATGGTGGGTTGGGATGGGGTAGGGGTGGAGGAAGGTGCAGAGGCTTAGAGCTCAGGTTGCCAGAGTCCAGTCTCAGAGGGGCGGCAGGACCCCCATCCACAGCTCACCTCTGTCAGTGCCAGTTGTCTGGTCTGTCACCACCTTAAGCAGTGAACTTGAGCCCCCACCAGGGTATCTCTCTGGCGACACCCACCCTCACCCCAAGTTCCCCCGACAGGACTTAACTGAGCCTGTTCTGACCTAGGCTGAGCTCTGATCCCAGTGCATCTTCCTGCCCCAGTCCATCAAGGGAGGTGACTGACTGGCAGGTGGCAGAGAGGTAAGAAAGGCCCATATAGCCCCACCCCTGAGGGGTGATCTGATCTGACCAGGATGGCAAGGACATTGAGCACAGTATTACCACTGTGATGGGTATTCCAAAGGACAAATGGTGAACGCTGAGAGAGTAGAACTTGCTCTGTGCTCACAACTAAAGTGTGAGCAGCAATCAAGTAAAAAGTGAGATCCATATGGCTGGAGCAGATTCTTAACACGGGAGGCTGGCATGTACAGGCCCAGAGCCGGAGCCCAGGGTTCAGTGATTCTGTGGCCATGGACGCAGGGGATCCCTCCAACCACAGGGGCTTCCAAGGAAGAGGCTCCCATCTTTTCCTGGTCCCCACCCATCCACATAGACCTGCACCCCACCCCACCCCCAATGCCCAAGACAGCTCAGGATGGAAGATGCCTCCCCTGCTGGGCAGTGCCACTGTGCATAGCCAGGGATCCTAAAGATCAGGGCTGGAAGGGACCTCAGAGAGCCACCACTGGTTGTGTTAGGATGCTGCTTGAATACCCCCGTGCTGGGGAGCTCATTCTCATGGACACCTTGATAAGGGAGTTAGCAAGCTCTGACTAGGAAAATTCCTCCTGCTGAAACCTATGAGTTCCCAGCTGGCCCTAGCCTTGCTCTGCTGGAAGACAGCCTCCTATAACTTCTGGAATCACAGGCTTGGAACATTTGGCTTTCACATTTGGAGCTTTGTGACCTTGGGCAAGGCGCTCAATCTCTCCAGGCTTCATCTGTAAAATGGGGATATTAATGAAATCGGGAGGACTAAATAAAGCAAAGTCGGGTGGGGGAAGCCTCAGCCGGGGGCTTGGAACACAGTAAGCGCTCAATAAACATTAAGTCTCAGGAATGCTACTAGGTTACCATCATGACCACGTGATCCACGGGGAAACTGAGGCCTGGAGCGGGAGGGGACCGGTGGGCAGGGGTGCCCCCCCCAGGAGGGTGAGGGCAGCAGAGCAGGGAGCAGCGGGCAGCCGGGGCCGAGCGGGGGCGGCCGGCCGTGGCCTCAGGGGCCCTCTCCCGGCTCCGGCCCCCCTCGCCGCCCGGGCACCGCTCGGCTGCCGCGCTTTACGAGCAAAAACAAACACGTCCCACAAGCGGCCCCTGTGCGGCGCGGCCCCGCGCCCGCCAGCGCCGCCGCCGCCCGGTCAAAGCCGGCTTTGTGCCCGCCCCGCCGCCCCCGCGGCCCAGGCGATTTTAATTAGTGTCTGGGTCTGCGCCGGGAGATGGAAATCAAAGCCCCCGTTCTTCCAGCGCCCCAGCCCCGACCCCCGCCTCCTGCCTGCGGATCCCCAGGCTCCGCGTACCCCTGCTGGCAGCCTCGGGAAGTGGAGCCCTCCCGGAGCCGCCGCCTCGAGTTCGAATCGCGCCTTTTACAGCGCATGTTATCGGCGCCCCGAGCCTCAGTTTCCCCCGTGATAATAGCACTCGGCCCCGGCAGCCAGCCCCTAAAATGTTGTTGGGAGGGTTGCTGAGGCCTGACTCGGCCGAGCAGCCACCAGAGCATGGGGAGGGCCGGAAGGCCTTGAGGGAGGAGGCTGCCTCGTGCATAGTGCTCCAAGTCCAAATTTTTGACCCTTATGCTCTTCAGGGCTTCTTCAAGGGGTAGTCCGGACGGACCTTCCGGTCCGCCTGGGGTGCTTGTTTAAAATGCCAAAACCTTGCCCCGCTCCACACCTGATGAATCAGAACCTTTGGGCTTGGAGCCTCAAAATCCACATTTTGAACAATCCCTATGTTGATTCTGGTGCATGAATGTGGGATTTGCAAAGGATGAAGGAGCCATCTTCTGTAAGAAAAATGCAATCCTTCCCATCTCCCCAGCACCACGACTGAAGTGGGACATAAGGAAAGAGAAAGTACTTGGGGCAGAGCTAGTCAGTGCAAGGTCATGGTGAAGAGTACAGGCTCTGAACTGGAGTGCACAGGTTTGGAACCACATTCTACCTCTACTCATTGGCAGTATGACTCTGGGTAGGACTACTAAACTCTTTGCCTCAGTTTCCCTAACTATACAATTTGGATAATAAGTGTGGCAGACAGTCCTAGGGTCCCCGTGATGTTCACACCTTGTATAATCCCTCTCTTGGAGTGTGGGTGGAACCTGTGATTTGCTTCTGGCCAGTGGAATATGGCAAAGGTGAAGGGATTTTGCAGAATTAAGGTCCCAAATCAGTTGATTTTGAGTCACTCAAAAGGGAGATGATCTTGGGCGGGTCTGATTTAAACAGGTAAAAGCCCTTAAAAGAGGAAGTGGACCTTCCCTGGAGTCAGAGACTCCGTTCCTAACTTTGAAGAAGGAAGCTTCTGTTGTAAGACCAGCTGGTGGTCTCTAGGAACTGAGAGTGGCCCCTGGCTGGCAGCCAGCAAGAAAACAGGGACTTCAGTCCTGTAACCACAAGGAGATGAATTTTGCCAATAACCTGAGGAAGCTTGGAAGTGGGTCTTTACCCCAGTTGAGTCTCAGATGGACTGTTGAGACCCTAGCAGAGAACCCAGCTAAGCTGTGCCCGGACTTCTAACCTATATAAACTGTGAGATAATAAAGGTGGTTTTTTTTTTATTAAAGATTTTATTTATTTGACAGAGAGAGACACAGCGAGAGAGGGAACACAAGCAGGGGGAGCGGGAGAGGGAGAAGAAGGCTTCCCGCGGAGCAGGGAGCCCGATGCGGGGCTCGATCCCAGGACCCTGGGATCATGACCTGGGCCGAAGGCAGACGCTTAACGACTGAGCCACCCAGGTGCCCCATAATAAATGTGTTTTAAGCGGCTAAATCTGTGGTAGTTTGTTACCCAGCATAGAAAACAAATACAAATAGTACCCACCTTATAGGGTTCTGGTAAAGATTAAATGGGGTCACTGAGGCAAAGCTAACGGCTTGGTACTGGCTCATAGGAGAGACTCAGTAGTCAGTAGCTGCCATTGTTATTATATTTACAATACAGCATTTTACAAAAATAAATTTTAATCACCAGCTTATTAATTAATGTGTTTACAAAAACCATAGGATTTGCAAGCCAGAAAACTACTACATTTGAGCAAACTTGCTAGGAGAACTTCCCCTTGCTGGGTTACGTCTGTTAGGATGCTCTAGGCTGCAAGTACCGAACACCTGACTAATAGTGGCTGTCTTGGGTTGGGATTCTTAGAAGCAGAACTTAAGGCAAGGAATCATGTGAAAATAATGTATGAGGAAGTGTTTCCAAGACAAACCACTAGTAGGGAAGTAGAGAAGTGGGACTGGAGGGGGAATGTGATATCAAGCCAAGTCCCGCAACCTTGGCTCCATCTTGCAGAGGAGCTCCGGGGACAATGCAGATCACTCCTCGGAGCTGGCCAGATCAGCGAGTACAAGGCAGCTGGAGGACTGACACCTCCATACCCAAGTGTCATTGGTTAAGGGCCTCCTTTCGGGTAGGGCAGGGGTGTAAATTCCCAGGCTCTTCTGGCTTTCCATGCTCATAGTCAGAGTGGGCTCCAGCAGCCTGAAGGCCATCCTCTGACGAGGCGAAGCAGGTGCTGGATGTTGGGAGGGAAAGCACAGTGGGAGCCGGTGTGTATGAAAATGTTAAAGGGATGAGAGGGTCATTGGCAGCGCTGCTGCGGTGGCATAAGCTATAAGGACATCTGTTGTTTGCTTAACAAGAAACGTAGGTGGTCCCCAGATTGGCTCAGTGTGAGTCATTGATGTCATGGAAGACTCAGCTCCTTACAGCCTTCCTCAGCACTGCTGGCTTTCATATCCTCAGCCTCATGGTCACAAGATGGCTGCTACAGCCCCGTATCTCATGTGCTTAGCTGATAGCATCTGAAGTAGGAAGCAAAAGAGGACGAGCAGGCTTTCTCCTCATGTGACTTTCTCCTTTGAGGAGGAAAATCCTCTCCTTTGCACCTCATCAGAATTGGATCATGTACCCAGCCCTAGATCAGTCACCGGCAGAGGAGAGTTGAGTTGCTAAGGCTGGCTTAGCTCGATCAGTGGTTCACCCCCGCTGCTGAGCCCCCATCCAGATGGGGTTCTGTGAGTAAGGAGGAAGTAGGGGAACGACGGCTGGGAGGGCACACAAGTCATCACTCTTCCTCATTTGCAAAAGGGGGATATTGGTACCTGCCTCTGAGATTTGTGGTGAGGATGAAATGAGCTGATTTTAATTGCTGTGTTCATCCACACTGTTTTTTCTCTGTTGCACTGAGCTCGCTGAAGGCAGGGGCCATGTCTGGCTCACCCTTGCTTCTGTTGATTCAACCCTCTAAATAGTAACCCTATCTGTTTCTCTCCCTGTGTTGCCACACCCTAGTCCCGACTGCCACCACCTCTGTCACTGGTAGCTGGGACAGCTTACTCATGGGCCACTCAGCTTCCATTCTTGGCTCCCTCTAGGTCTTTCTCCTACTGAAGCCTGATGGATCTTTGTAAAACACAAATCCGATTGAGTTATATCCCTGCTGAAAATCCTTCCAGGCTCAAGAAAAAGGGCAGGGTGCAGGCTGGTAGTGATATTCAGGGTAAATACTGGCTTGGAATAGGCCCTGGGCAATCAGAATAGGCACCAACATTGACAGCCATGTCGGCACATCCGCCCTGAGCATCAGCCCTGTTTTAAGGGCCCCTAGGAGAGCTGGCCTCTGCCTACCTCTCTTGGCTTCTCTCTAGAGACTGTCTTTCCCACCCCCCACCCTCCCACCTCTCTGCCTGCACTGGGCCAACACAACTCTCCTGACGCCTGATCTGCTTGCCCTTCCCCAAATGTACCACTTGTCTCCAGGCTCCTGGACGTGCTGTTTCCTGGGACTGGAACATGATTTCTCCATGTCTCCTGGCTACTTCTTTAAAGCCTCCATTTGGGTGCCCCCTCTTCCAGGACACTTTCTCTGACACTCCTCTCCCCCGTCATGGTCTCTCACAGCCCCTGTGCTTTCTTCTGGCAGAGCACTTGGCACTCAGTCATCATTGTGGATGTCCCTTTCTCCCTCACCAGACAGGGATCTTTCTGAGGGCCCAGTGGGGCACACAGGACAGCTGCATCCCCCGTGCCGGTAGTAGTAGGTGGTGATAGTGATGGTAGTGATGGTGGACAACTCTCAGACCCAGGCGCCACTCTGACCTTCTTTCAGCTGCAACCCGACCCATAGTACGAGGAGTCCACGGGTTCAAGAGGATGTGTGCCCCCACCCGCCTTCCCCAAACTCTGCGAACACAGGATCCTGGAATTCTCTGCCCCAGTAGCCCAAGTCTGTGTCCAGGACCATGTAGTCCTCTTCCCCAGATCTGCCCTTTAAGCCAGAAAGGATAGTTTGCCCAGGGAGTGGGGAGGTGGGAGGTGGGTTTGGATGCAGCTTGGACATTGTTTCAGCTACTATCACTAGGTAACAAATTACCGCCAAACTGAGCAGCTTACCACAGCTATTTTTTTAATGCTCATGAATTCTGTGGGTCAGGAACTTGGGCAGGGCACAATGGGAGTGGTCCACCATGTCTGGGCCTCCACTGGGAAGACTCAGTGGCTGGGGGCTGGAATCATTGGGAGGAGTGATCAGACGGATGATGCTGGTAGCTGGCTGGGAGCTCAGCTGGGGCTGTCCCCTGGAGTATCTATCTTTGTGTGGCCTCTCTAGGTGCTTGGGCTTCCTCACAGCATGACGACCTCAGAGTTACTTAGCCTTCTTACATACTAGTTCCAGATGCCAAGGGCAAGTATCTCATTAAACAGGGGGGAGCAGCAGGCAGAGGGAGAAGCAGGCTCCCTGCTGAGCAAGGAGCCCCATGTGGGGCTTGATCCCTGGACCCTGGGATCATGACCTGAGCCAAAGGCAGATGCTTAACCAACTGAGCCACCCAGGAGTCGCCATTCTGGACGTATTCTAAAACCACTAAAGACATGCAAACTGGGGTGTCTACTTATGTGTGTACGAGGTCTTTCACACTCTAGGACAGAGGTGAAATGAGAAGAGAGGTGGATTGAGAGCAGGAGGTCAGGCGCCAAAAGTGAGTTCTCTGTGTTTCCATGTTCTGGCAAAGAAGTCAGAAAATTTTAAGTTTGAACTTGGCCTTCTAAGTCATTAAGAAGGTATATTTCCAAGGTAGGAAGATAGAACATATTTGTTTAATAGTTTGTTAGTTTGATTTAAAACTTTTAAATATTTAGGATATGATGTGTAGGCTCCATTTATTTTCCATCCTGGGCCCTGCGATATGAGGGGTGGTCCCGGGAGTGGAGGATGGTAGTGGTAATGGTGGGGAGAGGAGTGGTGGTGATCACTCAAGGCTCAGTAACCACTTACTGAACATCTACCGTATGTCAGCAGTCAACCATGTCTCACCACGGTTGTCTTCACCATCAATGTCATTCCTCCTTCCCTCATGTCCTTCTTCAACAAGCATGCATTGAATACCTCCTGTGGATGAGGGGCTGGGAATGAAAGATGACCGCTATGTAGTCTCTGGCCCAAGAAGCTTACCGGCCAGTGGGAGAAAGGCTCAGGAACGGATCATTGCAATCCAAAAGCATGTGTTTGTTTACAGAAGATCATATAATGCTGGGGCAGCAGGGAGGCCCAGGGAGGGCTTTTTCTGAGGAGGACTTGGAGCATAAGCTGGAGTACTACAGGAAGAGACCAGGGAAAGACGTTCCAGAAAGAGGGAACAGCATCTTTAAGGTGTGGAGGAGAGGACACTGGTTTCAGAAGTGGTCTGAAGTTGTAGTGATGGTAGCTGGGAATGGGGATCCCTTTACTGACCATTTGTGTGCCGCCCACCTCCTTATTTGAGGAAACTGCTCCTCCCACTCAATCATGATTCTAATACCTCATCCCTGACCACCTAAGATGGATTATGTACCCAAGAGAGACCAACCAGATTCATTCCCCAGAATCTTTCTATGGGAATTGGAAGGGCAGCTCCTTTGTCCCCTGTCTGATTGAGAGCTGTTAGGAGCCCGAGCAGTTGGGAACTGAAAGAGTTGGTTGGGAAGAACAGACTAGCATGCAGGGCGCAACAGAGAATGTCCTGATGGGGTCAGAGCCTGTGATCCAGGTCTTCCTGGAGCTCAGGTCCATCCCAGCTTGGTCAGGTAGAGCAGCAAACTGGATCCCAGAGTGCTGCTGGGAGAGTTGATGGGGAGTTGGGGCCAAAGAGGCAGCAGATCCTGAGGGGCCAGGCAGGAAGGCATCGAAGAAGGGCCTTAATGAGGGGAAACAGGGTAAGATTTGCGTTTCTGGAAGATCACTCTGGGTTGGCAGGCAAGACTCGCTGGGAAGGGAGTGGCAGGGGGCGGGGCTGGCAGCAGAGGAGCTGGTGAGAAGGCTGATCTCACCTCCAGCCCCGACATCAGAGGGCAGGAGAGGGTGTGGACATGGAAGTCAGACCCTGTGGGCTCTGTAAGGGCCAACTCTAGGCCACATTGGACCTTGGGCAAATCTTGTGGCTCTGTTTTGTGCCAGATGTGAAAAGGTAGGACTGGGGAGAGACATCAGATGTACTATGGTCATTTAAGCAGCCTGGAGCTGGGGCAGAGATCCAGGTCCTAATTCCCACTCTAGAAGGTCTGAGATAGCTCCCTGTCCATAGAAACGCATGCCACCCCACCCCCTTCCAACCTCAGTCAGCCTCCTGCAGCACCTCCTGTTCATCTTCCATGAACTAGCCTTGCAGCAGGGGAAGGCAGGCAGGGTGTCTTCCAGGGACTAGGGTGGGGGGAAGGGGGGGTGGGTGGGCCTGCCCTGCAGAGAGATGCCATTGTGCCTGGTGGGGCCCCAGGCCTTCCCTTACCCCCAGGACAGCCCCAAACCACAGGCCACGTCCTGTTTCTCAGAAATACTGACATTTCCCAGAGCCCAGGGTTCGTGGAGGGACAGGGGGAGGTGGCTTCAGAGCTACTGGAGGAGGAAGAAGCCTCCCCAGGAAACCCGGAGGGCAGGCTTGGCATCATAATAGGAAAATCAGGTGATTTGGGTGCCAGGAAGCTACCTGGGAAGGTGGAGGCTCTGAGCCTAGGTTGGTTGCACCTGCCCCAGCTCAGGACCTGGCCCCTTCAGTGTTTTAGGACCCATCGGGGTATAGAATCGCAGACCTTAGCTGGAATCCAACCCCTCCAATTACCAGTATGTGATCTTGATTAGGTCACTTCCTCTCCCCGTGCCTCAGTTTCCTCATTTCTTAATGTGGTTGCCAATCCCCACCTCACACCTCACATGTTATCCTAGGGATCAGATGAGACAACAGACTTGAATGTGCCTTGTTAACTAATGGCCAGCTTGTGGGAGGGGATGCCACTATTTCTTCCAGAGCCCAGCCTGTGCCTCCTGGTCACCAAGTAGGACTCCCTGCTGGAGTCTTGGGGAGCCCTGGGAGTGGAAAAGCTGGGCAGCCCTGGGAGATCACCCCTTCCTTCTCCCTCATCACGCTCATGGGGAGACCAGCAGGGTTACACAGTGAGTTAGTGGCTGAAGAAGAATGGATTTTAACTTGTCCTTAAACCTCCCCTCTTCCATCCTCACTCCTGTTCTTCTACTTTCCCTGTCCTGTGAGGTCTCCTCATCGCCAAGACTTGCTTACATCTCTCCTGTCTGAAAAACCCTCTTCTTCCGTGCATGTCCACTGCCAGCCACTGCCTGCCCTTCCCCTCTCCTTTACCACCAAAGTTCTTCAAAGACTTGTCTGTTTCCTCACCTCCCTGACACCACCTCAGCCCCCCAAAACCTCTTGCCTCCTCCCCGCTCTCCTGACAGTGCCCATTGTCGCAGGCACCAGAAGCCCCCTGGTCCCTGGGGAGGACCCTTCCCGGGCCCCGTGTTACTGGACTCTCAGCCACCACACCCTCCTGGCTTCTCTTTGCCTCCACCGGGGTTCCTTTGCTGAGGCTCTGGGGTTCACTCTACAGACTCTTCCAGGCCAGTGCCACCCAACTCCTGGCTTCAGTTACCACCTGTAGGCCAACAGCCCCCCCCAGACTCCCTGTCTCTGGCCCGACCTTGTCCCCAGACCCATAGAGCCAGGGGTATCTCCTGAGACTCAGCGTGTGCTCAGTTGAAACTTCTGGGTTCTCTCCGCAGTTAGCACACGAGACACTACGCACTACCCTCCTCGCTTTCCCTCAGCCCTGTGTCCAGTCCGTCATCAGTGCTGCCTTCCCTTCTGGGCCCATCGCCTCACCCCTGCCCCGGCCATTGTCACGCGCCGCCATGCCGTTCTTCACCCAGCAGGCAGAGCCGGCTTGCTAACCCACAGATCTGACCAAAGCACTGAAACCCTTCCAGGGCTCCCGGCTGCCCTCAGGATGAGGCCAGAGCTTCTCAGCTGGGCGTTCAGCCTCACCTCCCTTCGCTCTTTGCCTCAAATTACACTGTCCAGCAAGAGTGAGCTGTGGATGACCCCCCCCTAGAACATGCTCTTTTCCATCTCCCATGTACCATCTCTTCTTGTGCCACCTCTGTCCCCCCTTCACCCCGTCCCTCCGCCTTCTCCTCTAATCCTCCAGAGCCAGCTGAAGTGTCCCCCGTCTGGGCAGGCCTGTGCTCCCCACGGCCCTGCTGTTGCAGGGGAGAAGGGGCAGATTCCAGCCATGTTCCTCAAACCCCAGCCTCTCAAACCAGGCCCCTGGGAGCTGGCGGAGGGAGTTCGTGGCGCTCGTCCCTGCCCGGGGAGGGCGGCACTGATAGGCAGCTTCGCAGACTTCCCAGACCTCAGACACCCGAGTACAGAGACCAAGGCTCAGGGGACAATAGGCAGAGCCCTCTAAGTGGCTGCAGGTGGCAGAACTCCAGCCCTTAGGCCATCTCACGCCGCCCCTCCACAGCTTCCAATCCAGCTTGGGGTGGAGGGCAGTGCTGTGCTGGAGGGGGAGCACGGGCCTGGGAGGCGATGGGCCTGAGTTCTAGTCCCGACCTCCCTCGCTGTCACTGTGAGGCTTTGGGGAAGACACTGGCCCACCCTGGTCCTCAGTTTCCTCTTCTTTAAAGGCGGGATAATTCCTACACTGTTCCTCTTAAGTGGAATCGTGAGCATTAAAACATCTTTGAAATTGCAAGTAATCGTACATGTAGGCAGGAGAAATTATTAATGTTGTCTTTAATTATAACTGTTAGGCTCTCTTCCCAGACTGTGGTGCTTATACCATTGGTGACGCAGACCGGGGGAGGAGTGCGAGCCTGGAGCAGGAGACCTGGCACCGGCTCGGCCTTTGCTACTGCCCTGCCCTGGGGCTCCGCGCAAATTACCGCTCCTCCTGAAATTCAGTTTCTTCATCACAGAGCGTGGCTGACAACTCTAAGGATCCCTGGAAGATTCGCTGGGGAAAGTGCCTCGAGGCTCCCTTTCCACCTCCACTGGCTAACTGGAGTCAGTCCCTTTCCTCGGCTCAGAGCCAGTGAGCTCCAGGAGGGGGGGCACCCATAACAGCAGGAGGAACCATAGCTGGGGGCCAGGGATGGAGGCAGTGCAGAGCCAGGAGAGGCCCCAGAGGCAGACAAGGGCCTGGGCAGGGAGGCTGGGGGAACGATGTGCCCCGAGGACAGAGGCCAGCCTCTACCCCTGCCGCATCTCAGTCTCTAACCCCGTAAAATGGACATAACCAGGCCTGCCTTGCAGTCCCTGTGGGAACACACGCAGACCGGACATGAACTCAGCAGGCAGGGTTGAGGGGTAATGCAACTTATCGTTTATTAATATATAACAACAAAAATGATAAAGCTTGTATCTGCAACTGTTTAGGTCTTTGTTATAAGGTTTTGGTTGCTTTGTCTGGACTGGCTGTGACCTTCAGCTCCGGGGTCTGGGCTAGGAAAACATTCCAGTGACCTGGATAGAGGAAAGCAGAAGAGGGGTGTGGGGGTGGGGGTCGGCTGTAGAGTGTGCGCGTGTGCATGCATGTGCCCAAGAGAGGCAGAGTGACTGGGGTGGGAAAAACTTAGGACAAGAAGGGCGGTGAGAGCCTGGGTTTGGAGTCCACAGGAGGAAGGAGATGGGTATTTCCATCACAAAACTCTATCCCCGATCAGTTCTTGGCATGTGACCCCCACCTTCAACCAACCAGCATTTGGGGGTGTCACCTCTTGGTGATACACCCATCTGTGACTTTCTCCCCGCCCCCCCCCCCCCCCCGCCGCCCCAGCCCCAAGCCCCACCTGGGTCCATCTTCCTCAGTATAGTGCTTAGGAATTTTTCAGTAGGAAATATTCCCATAGAGAGGGGATAGGCAGTGTCAGGGTTTGGGGGCTCAGGCTTCCCTCCTCCACAGCCCTGTCTCCTCCACTCCCAGGACCAAATCCAGATGGTTCTGCTTCACCTTCCCACTCCCAGGCGCCCTGCGTTGAGAAATCTCTGGCCCAGACGCCCACTGGATTCCTGTGCCGGGAACTGCCCGTCTGTGGCTGACAACCACCCCGCCCCCCTCCCAGCACCAGCGGCCAGGAGCTCCCCAAGAGGCCGCTGGCCTCTGGCCCGGCTCTCTTCCCAGGCCCCCCTGTTCGGCCTAACGTCCCACCTTCATGGGTGCCGGTGAGGAGCCGGAAGTTCTGTGCCTCTTTCTGGAAGTCTTGCTTCCTGACTTTCTTGATCTGAATCAAGTGGAAGATTCCTGAGGGCAGAGGCAAGGGCATGAGCAGGAAAAGGTGGGGCCATGCAGTCAGTGGAATGGGTAACTTAGACACAGACGGGACCCAGTCACCCCTCCCCTCCCCTGTTCCGACCAGACACCAAACCCTGTGGACTAGATTTCCTCAGTATTTTGAACCTACCTTCCCATCTCCATAGCCACTCTCCCCATACAGGCCCCATCACATCTTGCCTGGGTCACTACACTAGACTTCTGACCCCTCATACTCCCCCTGCAGTCTGTGATCCTAACTGCAGTCATTCGAAACCATACCTCAGCGGTCCTTCCCTTTCCCTGACCTCTCATCACCTCTCTGCTCACCCTTCAGCTGTCACCTTCAGCATCCTGCTCTCACACTACTCACCTGTCCACAGTGCGGGGTGCGGGAGAGGGGGGAGCCCATATGGACTGGTCATGCTTTTTTCTGGGCATAGAATGTGTGATAAAAATCAATAGGTGTGCTTATCGGACTCCCAAGAACATCAAGTGTCAGAGTGGTAGGCCCCCTGTCAGCGCGAGGCTCTGTTCACCCAGCCCCTGGGCGGCCTTCCTGTGCTCCAGCCCTAACTGACTACTTCAAAGTCCCCCGAGGGGCCCAAGCCTTTACATAGGGTACCCCTCTGCTGCAACTCCTTCTCCTACTGACTTCTGTTTCTCCTCTTGTCTCCAGAGACTCCTACTCATCCTCCAGGCTTTGGCTGGGAAGTCTTCCTTGATCTCCCCTCCTTGGGGCACCCAGAAGCTCTTAGCTGCTGTTGACGATTATCCCTATTTCCATTGTGCTAACATTGTGTCTGTTCTTGCCTCCCCTGGTTACTTCTGCAGGGCTTTGCCTCTCTGGTTCCCCTGCGCCTGGCCCACATTAGTCATTTAGTATAAGTGAACGAATGAACAAACGAGTGAATGATCCCTCGATGAATGGATGGGTAAGGAAACATATGTGTACCCAATCTAGCCCGGGCCCTAAAGGGAATGAGGCATTAGCTGGATCTCCTGATGTTTGCATCCCATGGGGAGCTGGCCACGGGTACCACACATGGCGCTGAAACCCCGAGCACACGGGCTGTGAAGTTGCACCAGTTGTGACCGCCAGGGTCTGTGGCCAGAAAGAACAGGTGTGACAGCAAGGCCTCTGCTAGCCGGGACAGCTCTCAAGAAAACTAAGAATTGGCCTTGCTTATGGAAATCTGAGTAGGATGCCACTGAGAAGAATGGTCAGCACTGAGATCCAGGAGGCTGGGAAAGTCCAGCATCGTTCTCAGGACCCCCAGTCCAGATGCCAAGGACCAGGATATGGGAGAGACTCGCTCCAAAGGCCCAGGCTACATCACAAGGCTGAGATGGCGATAAGTCCTTCTGCCCAGGCCTGCCACTGCACACACCCCAGAACGCAAATGGAGAGGAGGTGACAGGGATGAGGGAGGGTCTTCACACTGTAGCCTGTAAAGCATGATCGTAAGAACTGAGCTCTAGGACCTGGAATCGAGCCAGCCTGAGGAGCATGGCCATGCCTTTGGAGGGTGTGCCAGGTCTGAGGGCAGCTGGGCTCTGTGAACCCCCAGGGCAGAGACGGTACCAGCAGGTGAGGTTCAGCTCAATGCGAAAACAAACCCTTTCTAGGTGGAGCCATCCACAGTGGAGGTGGGGTTGGGGGCATGCGGAGTCAGGGGCTGGAGACCATCCAGGAGACCATCCGGGAGGCCATAAGGGGTTTCCTTCCTAGACAGGGGCTGGAATCAGGACCCCTGAGGTCCCTTCTACTCTGAAACTCCAGAATCGAAAGGGCTCTTAACAATAAGCCAGCTTCTGGGGCCTGAGTCCGGGTGTCAGTGTCTCCAGGCCAGTTCTCCCCTTCCTCTCCCTGCCCCCGAGGCCTGCTGATTCTGCTCCTCTGGGTGAAGAAAGAGGGTTTCCCACTGACAGTCAGACCTCGGGAGTGTTTGCTTTGACCCCCACAGTGTGGGGCAGGGAGGTGACTGATGAGGCACTTAGGCAGCCCAGCGGGGCAAGAGATGGGGAGGGGGTTTTTGCCAGTGACAGGAAGGTAGAGCCTGGCACCGTGAACTTGAGGAGTCCCCACCACCTGCTCCTTTCCTGCTGGGCCTGGTGGCATTGAGATTGGCCTTGAGCTACAACGCTCCAGTCTGCGCCATCCTGGGCACACCTTGGCCTTCCTCAGGCGCCTCTCTGAAAGCATTAGGTCGCCTCCGTGGAAGCAGCTCTGGGGAGACTCAGACCTGGGTTTGAATCTTTGCTTAAGTGCTTAAACTGTGTGACTTTGAGCAAGTCGTTTTACCTCTCAGACTCAGTTTTATCTGCAAGATGGCGCATTAATGCATATCCCTCAGGTTTCTTCTACGGATGAAATGAAACACTTTAGCAGGGGCCTACTACACACCAATGACGGGGCGGAACACAGGGCATGGAAGCAGAAGCTCCGGGGCCGGTCTGAGGCTGTCGCTGCCACCCTTCCTTGCCTGCAAAGCACTCCTCTTGCCTTCCTCACGCCTGTCCAGCCACAGTCCCCTCCTCCACGAAGCCTTCCAGCCTGACCAGCTCAGCTCCCGGGGAGCTCCTACTGCATCCAAGTCACTAAGTCCTGGGCTCCCACGGACAGAGACTGGGACCTATTACTCTCTGTGGTCCCAGTACCTGGTGGGGTTGCAGGGGAGGTCTGGAGGAAACCAGCACCTGTCCAGGCACAAAACAATGATGAGGGCTGCTGAATCTAACTCCTCGGCTGTGGCAGAGCCCCTGCCCAGTTGCTGCTTGCACACCCCTGTGAACTGAGCTTGCTCCCCGCTTCTTTGACAGAAAGGGTCTAGGTATGAGAAAGTGCTTCCTCTCGTTGGTGGAAACATGCTTCTCTGTAATTCTAACTGAGGAGGTGGGATGAAGATACTAATGTTAGCACCTACTATAGGTCAGGGCTGTACCCATGGTATTTCATTTAATCCTCCCAAAACCCTCCTTCCCAATTAACAGAAGAAAAAATTGAGGCCCAGAGAGGTCAAGTGACTGCCCAAAGCCACACAGCTAAGAAAGAGCAGAGCCGGGATTCAAACTCAGGTCTGTCTGATTCTCAAAGCCCCTGCTTGTCATTCTGACCCTTGTAGTCACTCAGAACACAACCGCTCCCCCTGCCTGGGGCAGTCCTTCAGAGCCAGGAAGCCAATGGTCCTGTCCCCCTCAGTCTTCTCTTCTCCAGGCTGAACAGCTCCGCTTTCTTCGTCCATTCCTCCTAGGACAGGAGGCAGAGTAGAGCAGGGAAAGAGCCGCATCTGACGTCACAAGACATGGGCTCTAGCTCCCGTCCTCCACTTACTGGCTGTGTGGCCTTGGGCCAGGTACTTCACCTCTCTGAGCCTCAGTTTCCTCATCTGTAAAATGGGGATAATAATACCTAACTCTCAGGATCGTTGAGAATCAAATGAGATAATGAGTGTGAAGCACTTTGTAAACTCTAAAGTGCTCCACACGCTGGTTATCATTATCATGACCATTCCCTCTTCCACCCCTGCCCACTCCAGCCAGACCCATCGGGAGAGAACAGTGACCTTACAGCTAATTCACACTTAAAGGGTTTAGTTTGTTTTACTCTGCCCAGGGGATCTATGTTAGGCAAGAAGAGCCAAAAAGCCCAACTCTCAACAATTCCCTTCTCAATGACAACTCCTCTTGACCTTCAGCTGGTGATCTGAGCCTCCTGTTGCATCTGGTGAGTTTCGCAAAGAATGAGAACTATGTTCTGACGTCCACTTATTGGAGGGGTAGAGTCCACCATACAGAAAAGGCTGAATGAGACTAGCCTCCACGCCCTCCTGCTTTGAGGATGCCGTGAAGGCCCTTCTGCCTGAGAAGCTCTCCCCTCATAGCGTGCTGACGTTCTACCAGTAGACATGCCTTTTGCCTCAAAATGCCTTTTGCTTCAAAATACGCTTTTGCATAGGCATTACCCTTCCTGGCTCCTCGCAAGTGCAACAACCCCTTCCTCCCAGGAGAGGGAGCACTTCGAGGCCCTGGCGTCACCCCGTGGATGAGCTTATCAGAACTGTCAGAGAATCACAGACAGAATCTCTGTCTCCCTCTATCTTGGAATTGGAGACTTAAATCTAGAAGGGTAGCCAGAGGCAGGTCTTCCCAGGCTAGAGGCCTCTGATCCACAAAATGCCCCTAAGGCCCCTGGTGAGGGGGACAGGCCAGAGGTAAGCCCGGCTGGGAGTGGGCCAATGCTCACCTTTTACCAGCTTCCAGAGGTAGATCTCCACCTGCTCAGAGGCCTCATGCTCCAGGGCAAAGCGATGTAGGTTGTCTGGGCTTGGAGCTACTGAAGTGTGGACGAGGACCCGGCCTGGCACCTTCGGACACCTGGTGGCCCTGATGTCACTGGGGCCAGGGTCTGCCTTGTCCTCTGGGGAAGACAAGGAGCTCGTGAACACTCTGACCCCCACCCCCACCCCTGCCTGGTAGGCCCAGGGAGCCAGGTCGCTAGTCTGACATCCCCCTCAGGTCTTTAAGGTCCTTGGGAAAGTTCTGGTGCCCTGGTACCAGAGAGAGGGGCCGCCTCTCCCATTCACCTCCCATTGATCAGCATATCAGAAAACTTCTCATCCTTCTGCACCCCACTCCTCTTCCACCTCCTCCAGGCAGCCCACTTGGAACAGCGTAGCTTACCCTGCTTCTTCCCACTCACAGCCTTTAAAACCCTTCTTGCTTATGCCTCCCACTCGTGCCCTTGGTCTCACTACCTTGCATTGCCTTGTAATTGTCTCCCTCGGATATGTTTTTCTCTACAAGCGACCTATGGGTGAACGACAGGCTGTCTTTTGAGTCACCCACACCACCAAGCACAGGCTCTCACGAACACACACAGAATGAAAGGTTTGGGAGGAGAGAGGTGATCATGGCGACAATGAAGATCACGGTTGTGATGGTGGGAGAGGTGGTGGAGGGCATGATGATCCCACTGTAGTAGTGTGCCGGGTTGTGTGGGCGGATGATGGTGATAGTGGTGATGGGTTTTGGTCCCAAATTGGATCCAGTCCTAAAGCCTCAACATGCTGGACTTCCAAGGACAGACATTCTCCAGAATTTTCCATGTACTAACAATTCCCTATTTTTCAGGGACTCGAGGACTAAGTCCCTACACATACACGCTTCCTTCGAAACTCTTGCGGCGCCTGGGTGGCTCAGTTGGTTGGGCGACTGCCTTCGGCTCGGGTCATGATCCTGGAGTCCCAGGATCGAGTCCCGCATCAGGCTCCCTGCTCGGCAGGGAGTCTGCTTCTCCCTCTGACCCTGTTCCCTCTCATGCTCTCTGTCTCTCATTCTCTCTCTCTCAAATAAATAAATAAAATCTTAAAAAAAAAAAAAAGAAACTCTTACTAGTTATGAAGCCTTTCGAGATGTCCCGCTAAGAGTGGTAAGGCTACAGTCTCAATATTTTTAAGGGAAAATGGACGGAAGTCTGTGTTTGCGAAGGAACCTAGTAGTGAGCTACAGCCAGGCTCCCAGAGACTTCAAGTTGAACCCCTACCCCTCATGTGCTTCCGGTACCACCCCGTCATGCTCTCTCTCTAACCCTGTCCCAGTAGCATATTACTCCGACCCTATCCCTTAGGTTTGGATTTTGATTTACAATTTATGAAACATTTTCCCTCAACTCTGTCTGAGGCTCGAGAAAGGAAAATTACTTGTCTAAGCTCACAAGAGTAAGTTAGGAAGTCAGTCGGTAAGCGAGCTAAAGTGGATGCACCCTTCCTGACGTTAAAGCCTCGGGTAGGTGGAGACTTAGGATGATTGCAGCCACTCTGTCATTTCATTTGTAAGCTATCTGAGAGGTGAGGAGTACGTGAACTATGTGAAATCACAGTACAATACCTGGCACTAGAAGGTTCTCGATGCATGTTTCCTTCCCCTTTTTCTTCCTTATTCCTCTCCCTTTGGTTTTGCCGACCCAGCCGGCTAACCAGCTGTGGCGAAGGGACGACCGCAGCCCGCGCCTTCTACCCCACCCCCTCAGCCTTGAGGGAAGGGGCCTGCTCCTCACGACAGCTCCTGCTGACAGCCACAGGCTGTTCTTCCCACGAGATACTCTGATGTTTGCTTCTGCACGCTCACTAATCCTAGGCTCACACAACAGTGCTGGAAGAACTCAGCTGGCTATTCTGGAAGCCTCCGTTCTAACTCCCGTTCCCCTGCCACTTTGCTGTGGGACTTGGTAAGATCCCTTCTCTTTTCCTGCAGGTACGTGAGGGTTGAAGGACGACAGCAGTGGTCAAGAGCACTATCTGTGGAGCAAGACAGTCTGGGGTGAAATGGAGAAAAATAGTCCTGCCCTGTCCGTTTGTTGTGAGGAGTCCATGAATTCACGCATGCAAAATAACCTACATGGCACATGGTAAGTGCTCAATAAATATTGGCTCCTCCCCGCCCTGCAAAGTCCTAATATCCTACGATCTTAGGATTTCATAGAATCCAGAACATTCTCTGATTGATTCTGTGTATATGTGCGAGAGTCTCTGAATCGGTCACTAGAGCCTTAGATGTTCTCTAAGGCAAATATTTTGTGAGCTGGGCATTTTCCACTCCAGTGCATTGAAAACTCCTGCAGCCTGTGGCTCAGAGTCCACGCCCCATCGGTGTCGTCGGAGATGTTCCAAGTACCTGTGCCCCGGGGACAGGGACCCCAGGCCTACTGCGGCCAGTGCCCTCCCTGCCCCCAGCATCCTCTTTGTACCTGGGCAAATCTTGCAGCACTTCCCGGCCACTTTCTCAGGGCGATGGCACGGGTACTCAGTGGGGCAGGTCACCCGCTGGCAGTCCTGGCGGCCGTCCTGACAGGTGCACAAGATGCAGGGCAGGGGTCCAAAGGAGCGGAAAGCTGGGTGCCACACCTCCCCATGGGAGTATGTCTTCCCACTGTGCACGCAGGCTGGGCCAAGGAGGGCGGGAAGAGAGGAGGGTCAGTGCCGCAGACCTGGGCCGGATCCAGGAATGGGTGGGGCTGGGAACTCGGGGAGCCCCTGCTCCAGCGGTCTGGCCCAGCCACACGGCCTGCAAAGTGGAGGCCGGGTGTAAAACTGGTCCCCTGTCCCTGACTTCTCCCCTGTTTCAGCAGTCAGGGCTGACCCGTGCCCAGTACGTTCTTGCTGAAGATGGAGAGTCCTCCCCCTGCCCTTCACGGGCACCTCTGGTAGGGGGAGCACTGAGACCCAGTTCTGTCACTACCTGGCGGTGTGAGCTCGGGCAGGTCCCTTCACCTTTCTTAGCCTCAGTGTCCCATCTGTCCCAAAGGGGCCGAGGCAGGTACCGAGGCAGCTGCGCCTGCCGCACCATGGGAGTCCTGCCCCGAGCCTGCTCTCCTCCCCTTCCCCTGCTCCTTCCCTGCTGCATCCTGACCACCTGCCCGCAGCCTGGCTCCACTCCCTCCTCCTTTGTCCTCAACTTTCTCTCACCGCTTCCTCTATTGTAGTGTTTGTTCACAGGTCTGGAGCCCCTAGAGGACAGGGGCCATTTTTCATCTCTCTGTTCTGTGCCCCTCGGTTCCCAGCAAAGACATGGCAGAGGCTCAGAAAATATTGTCATGCCGCCCCGTGGTCTTGGTTCTAGGGCTGGTTCTGTCTCACTCGGTACTCTGGACCTCGGTGCCCTTTCAGGACACCTTCAGTTTTGATGTTTTATAAATCTACAAGCTCCTGGCCAAGTTGAGATCAGGGCACTGAGCAGGGGGTGCAGGGATGGGAGGCGGGGGCAGTCGGGGCCCCCTTTTCCCACCTCAGGGATCAGAGGAGTTTCCCATCCCCACCTTTCTTATGTTTCTCCTTCAGGACAATCTTGACTGTCGTGCTGCCTGCCCCCTTCGGTCGGAAGTGGCGAGGGATGAAGCCCAGAGGAGAGCTGAGGCCAGTGGGGGCTGGGGTGCCCAGGCCTCTCTTTCTCCCACTGTCCCCTGAACACGGATCCTGGGAATGTCTCTGCAAATGGCAGGAAGGATGGGGATCACTGATGGGCCAGTACCAGCAGGGGAGCAGCAAGACAGGGGCTGCAGTGAGGCCTGCAGCTAGACACCACCAGGACTTCCCAGTAAAGAGAGTCACATGCCAGGGATGGAAAGATCTGGATGCAGCCTAAGACGTTCTCAGACAGTGGATCTTTGAAAACTCTCAGAACGGTGGTTTGGGAATCCTGCCTCCACCAAGCCCTTCTGAGGCCTGTCAGAGCCAGGGCCTTGGGACTGGAGTGAACAAAGGTACTGAGGTCTTGATCTGGGAGACACAGCGATCAGGGACCTAGGAAACTTCCTATTTAAGAAATGGAAGGTGAGGCTGTGGTGAGGATGAGAGTCGGGAGATTTAGGTGATGGGAGAAGGGGATGGGCCTCCGAAGGTCTCACTAGGCCCCAGAATCTTCACAGGGCAGAAGACTAAGAGCAGGTCCCACCTGGAGACCCTGGGTCTCCAGAGCCCCCTTTCTTGAGCCCCTGGAATCCAAGATCCTGAGACCCTGCCCCTCCAGACCAGGCCTTGGGCATCATAGCTTATAGTTAGAGGACTGGGCAGCTCCAGGCCATGGCAGAGGAACAAGTGGGCTTATTACCCCCAACTCGCTGATACCGAGTCACTCATATTCCTTCTCCTACAGCCCCTTCCTGCCCAGATAGTCTCTGAGTCAGAGACTGGCCAGACTGACCCCACAGGAGCTCCCAGGAAACTATCTCAGGCCCCGGCAGAGGCCCAGGTACATAGGAGGCTCCCAGGAAATGCTTGTCAAGTGGAAGAGTGGCAAGACGGAATCGAGGAGCCCAACCCTTTAATGGGACTTGCTTACGTCATCCAGTAAGTAGCTGCTCAGGGCCTGGAACTGAGCCTGGGTGGGCTTCGCTTAGCACACTGCCTCCTAGGGAGAGGATGGAATGGCAGAGGAAAAGGGGGAGCTCGCTAGTTCAGACGCCTGGGGAGTCCCTGAGCACAGGAGGCCAGCCTCCAGTCCCCCGGGGCCCAGGTGACCCAGGCTGAAAGAGGAGGTGGAGTTGTTCCCACTGTAGACATAGCACAGAGTGGGGATGGGGACTTGAGTCAGTGTGTAAGCCCATCCTCCTACCTCTTTCCTCTCTGACCAGAGAAAGCTGGGCAGTTTAGCTCATCCTAAGTCCAGACTAAGATGGAGAGGGGCCAAGACAGAGGGGAGGACAGAGAGGTAACCCCCAAACAAAGAACCAGTACCTCAGGGGCTGGGTGGGGAAGCCTGGGCCAAGACAGAGGCCATTCCCTCAGGGGAATATGCTGCCCAGAGGCAGCCTGAACTAAGGACAGACACAGGCTTTGGAGAGAACAGTGTCACAAGTGTTTCTCAGGAGGGAAGTGGGGAAGTTTGGGGCCTGCTCTTGTACGGCATGGTACTTTTCCCCAGGCCCCTGTTGACCCAGCAGCCGTGAGGCTAGGGAGAGGGGCTGGAACAGGGTGGAGCTCGTGTTGCTGACCTGGAGGACAAATGAGAAGTGAGGACAGTAACTGGTACTGACTGCCCCAGAGTCCTGGGTTACCAGCTGCCCTCGCCACCTCTCTCCACCCTGTCAGGAAAGCTGTGCACTCACCAGCCCAGGCTGTGACTGCGTGGTGTCCTCTTCAGCTGATCTCTCACTTGACCCATCTGGAAACCCAAAGGGAAGTTGGGTCAGCCTCCATCTCCTCAGCCTTGCTGACTGGAGCCCTGCAGGCCTTCAGCCTCCCAGGCCTAGTGTCACTTCTGCAGTCCCTGCACACCAGCAGGTCCCTCTGCCCCAGTGGGGCCTTATTCCCGCTTCCCATTATAACCTGTCCTTACCCTTGGGTTGACAAATTCCCTACAACTGGGTTGCTGCCTCAGTTTTCCCACACTGCCCTCATGGTCACCGTTAGGAATGAACTTCTTGGCTGGGCCGGAGCATCTTATTCAGTGCCCGTGATGGACGCCCAAGGGCCCAGCATCCCATCCCTGCAGCCTTGCTTAGTTGCAACCCCCTGGGGAGCCACCCTGTCCAGCCACACTTGAGGTCACCAGACCTTCGTCTATACTATCCACTCACAGGCACCTCGGTCCTTCCAGTTGGAAGACCCTAGGACTCTGTCTTCCATCCTGTGGGGTGCCCGCACACAAGGCCCCGAGGGGGATTCTCTCTCTCCAGCCCTCACCTCACATACAGTCTGGCTCCCTCCGAGCATTCTTGGTTCAAAGACCGAGAACACTGGCATCAGACAGTCTGAGGCCAGCCTCTCAGTGCACACAAAACACAGCTGAGGCCCAAAGAGGGGAAGGAATCTGCAGGAATTAGCTGGAGGAACCAAGACTAAACTGGAGTCACCTGTCCCCTGGTCCAGTGCCCTTCCACAATGCCAACGTCTAGAGAAGGGTTCTACTATGAAGCACTCCCTTCCCCAGTCCTGCCTCCTCCAGGAAGCTTTCCTGAACTTACCCCAGCCCACAGGGTACAGTCTGACCATCTGTGCACTTGATTCTGCTCAAGCCATTTGCCCTTCAACTGGCTGAGGTTCCCCCACCTCTAATAGTCCCTGGCTAGGTCCCTGGGGTGGGGTGAGTGGGCGCTGCCAGATCTAGGGACAGACTCACCTTTGCAGGCCTGGCAGCAGGATGCAGGCAGCGGGAGAGGTGCGGGGCAGCCTGGTTCTGGGCAGGTCATGAGACCACAGTAGATCTGGCCTTCCTGACAGAGCAAGCGGGAGATGAGCTCCGATGAGGAGCAGCCTTGGGATTAGGAGAGCCCCCTGCCCTGGGGGCAAATGGCCTTGAGGTGGGAGAAGAAGGGAGCAGCAGAGACACCCTGGGCAAGGCCCAGCCAGCTCAGAGGAGGACCCCCCCCCCCCCCCGTGCCCTTCCCACTCCCTCCCCAGGCCCTGAGGCAACATTCATCCTTCAGCTTCTAAAGCGTTTTCAGACACCGTCCCTCCCTAGGCTCTCACGGCAAACCGGTGAGGCGGGGCTCTTCCATCCTACAGATGAGGAGGACCTGAAGGGAGGCCTGAACTGCCTGAAATCAGAAACGCAGCCCTGCAGAGTGGACTAGAGCCCAGCCTGCAGGCTTTTCCCACTGAAGTCAACGCTCTCCTCCCCTGACCTGGGACAAGGGGGCCCAGAGAGAGGACGGAGGTCAGTGGGACACATGTTGGGCTCATCGGGCTCTTACTGAAAACCCTAGGTCCCCAGCCTCAGGACCCGGCCTGGACAGGCACCACTGCAGAGGGAAGGGCCTTCTGGGAATCAGAAGCCAGATGACCTCTGGTGAGTCACTTCTCTTCTCTGCGCCTCACTTTCCTCCTCTGTGAAAGGGGAGCACCGCCATCTGGGTTGTGAAGAGCGGATGAGGGAGTGGTTGCGAAAACCCTTTTTAAACCGGAATGCACGACATACGTGGCAGGCAGTGGTATCACCTGCAGTCCTTTCCCTATGCCTTTTCCCCATGAGGCTCAGAAGTGGGCCAGGAGTCAAGCCAGTCCCATTTAAACAAGGAGGAGGAGAAAGAAGGGGAGACCCCAGTATCCAAGGAGAAGGGACAAGGAATCGCAAGAATGTTCTCACCACCCTACCGCCACACCGTCATTTCTGTCTCCTCCCACGGACTCCTCCTCATCCGGGCCCTTGTCCCTTCACAGGAAGTAGCGCAACACAGGGAAGAAACATGAATTTTGGAGTCATGTGGTCCTGCCTCTGAATTCTGGCTTGGCCATTTAACTAGCTGTGTGACGTTAGGCAAGTCGCTTAACTGACCTGAGCCTCAGTTTCCTTATCTGAGAAATAAGAACAGTGATTTCCTGCTCTTAGGGCCTTTGAGGTGCTGTATATAAACACGAGACATCTCCGTGAACCGGCAGGTACAATATATTAGACTGCCAGAAGAGGCTCAAGCCCTGTAAAAAATAAGTGCTCTCTATGTTGCTTTCTAAGTGGTCACCCTTTATTATTTGTAAGTTGTTCGCTCTGCAGCACAGATACTTGAAGATTCAGAATCTCAGACGGACAGGATCCTCTCGCTGAAAAGAGGGGGACACAGGCCCCAGAGAAGTGACTTGATCAAGGTCACACAGGGAAGCGTGGCTCAAACATGGGTGTCTGGCATCTAATCTAGGCCTCTTACCCCGATGTCACTGCTAACTCAGATTATTATCTTAAACGGGACATTGGAGATCACCTGGTCAGACTCCCTTCCACAATAAGAGGAACGGAGGCCCGGAGAAGTTTGATGAGCAGGTGTGGAGATTAGGAGAGCAGGAGTTTCTCCTGCCAATGCACAGATGAGCTAAGCCCCAGGGTAAGAATGACAGGCTGAAAGCCACCTGTCAGCCTAAAGCCGGGCCTCACTGGAGCCCACTGAGGAGGAGGGTGAAGACTTTCTAGATCAGGCCCTGCTTGGCTTCACTCTCTGTCCCCTGGTAACACTGCAGGGTCAGTTCTGCCTGTGCCTAGGCCCAACTCGGACCACAGCAGGAGGAGTTTAAGCGACTTCAGATTAAATCCATATGCAACGAGCAGTCTGACCCTGTCTCTGTACCCCAGGACTGATCATTCACTCGTTCACTTATTCATTCAGCAATCATTGTATACATCTGTGTGCCAGGCCCTGGGCCGGTAGCAGCAAAAGATACAAAAATGAATTGGGCATGTTCCCTCCATTTGAGGAGTGCAGAGTCTACTGGAGAACACAGAAATGGGCAAATGTGAGTACACAAGGTAAGCATGTTGTAACAGGTGGCTCGGGGGACGAGGAAGGCCAGAGACAGGCAGGACATGCCAAACCCCAGATGTTCCCTTCCCCAGGAGCCCATTCACTCTCACTTTGCTTTGACCAGGAAGAACACTGTCCCCCCATACCACACCGCTGTGCTTTGCAGGCCTGTCTGTGCTGGCCTGGGCTAAAGAGAAGGGGGAAGGTCTTACGGTGCAGCTGCAGAGGACACACTGGTTAGGCAGGCGGGACGGGAGCAGCTCGTGCGCACTGAAGATCTCTCCGTGTTGGTACATGGTCCCATTGTGCTGGCAGTACTTTGGGGGGGCCCGGAGCCCAGAGGGGGTGTGAGGTTCTGCACGGGGCGGGGGCGGGAAGAGGAAGAAGAAAATGAAGTTTCACATTGCTCCAAAAGCTTTGTCAAAATTCACTGGGCCACTTTTCTGAAGATTCTGCATCTTATCCTGTCTTGGCATTTAAACCAAGTTCTGGCCTCGGCCTTCCCAGCCAGTCTCCATATTAGCTAATCGAGAGGTCTCGCTGATACCTACATCTGACCATGTCACTCCCTCTCATGGGTCCCCACCAGGGCCTTTCAGCCCCTCAGTGTCTGAGCTGGCCCTGACAAGAGCAAGAAGGCGAGGCCAGAAGCCTCAGCTCCACTGAGCCCCATTTGGTGGGGACCTGCATTAGTTCATTCCCCATTCAGTGAGCATATCCATGAATCCTCGCTAGTGCCAGGCACTGTTCTAGGTGGTGGGGAGACAGCAGTGAACAAAACAAGGTCCCATGCAGAGTTAGATCCTAGTGATGTCAGCTGGAGTGATCTAGACTGTCCCTGTGCTTGGTGTAAGCGCCATCATTCACTGGCCACCGCAGCCCTACTCCTCAGCCCCTGCCAATTAGCCAGTCCCCATCCTGCCAGGTAGTGGGGTATAAGTCTCCAGTCCTGAGAGAACTCACTTGTCCTCTCAAGACACCTTTACTAAGCACCGTCTCTGTAGCAGGCGACAAGCTAGGCATTGGGAATGGAGTGCCCAGTAAGACCCAGCCCCTCCCACCAAGAAACTCGCAATGTAATTAGGTAGGACACTCTATAAGCAGTAACACTGGTATGGTAAGGGCTAGGGCAGATGGGGGCACAGATAAGGAGCCCTTAACTCAGCCGGGGGTGGGAGCTGGGGGTTGGTCAGGGAAGGCTTCCCGAAGGAGCTGATGGCTGAGCTGAGTCCTGAAGAACATTTGAGCCAGGCGGGCAAAGGGGCAGGGCAGCGGCAGGGAGAAGGAGAGAGGAACATGTAAAGCGGAAGGGGCCAACGCACAAAGCAAGGGGAGGTAAGGCATCCTGGAGTGAGCCTCTGCCAAGGAGGAGGCGTGATGCCCCCCTCACCGGGCGGGATGAAGCTTAGAACCTCTGCTCCCCCAAAGGGACCCAGAGCCAAGAATACCTATGACCCAGGTCAGAGCCATGGTGAGATCCCTACTGGGGTCCCCCATGGAAAATGAGCCCCTTTACACACATACTCCACACAGGTCCCCAGCTCACCAGGAGAGCCATGGTTGCAGAGCCTGGAGACCACAGTCTGGAGCCCCGTTTTATCACCTTCCTGATGCTTCTAAGCATTGATTCTCTGCTCAGCATCTCCCTGCCTCTTAAGTTGGTCTCCCCACTGGCTGCCCCTCGTTGGCCATTTGGTTACATATACACTTGGTTATGCCAATTCCTTCTCAGACCGCCTCTCCTCTCCTCTCTTTTACGTTTACTTCCTAGAATCCCAGTCTCAGAGGCTCTTAGAATCTTAAAATCATGAAATCGTAGGCATTTAGCGTCAAGACACAGAGAATGCCTGAACCTCAGCACTGCGAGGAATCTCCGAGTCCATGTGCTTCAACTCCTTTGGTCATTCCCAGCCCCAGGGCGGTGGTCCTGGCCTCTCCCTACAAGGCCTCCCAGCCCCTGCTCACTCATCCACTGACACACGGCACGTCCACTCCCTCTAGCTCCGGCCAGCCAGAGCGGGATTGGGGCCGAAGTGTGCCATCCACGGGTCAACCACACCCCTGTTTCCTTCAGCCACTTTCCACATTTTCTCCCTCCTCCTGCCAAGCCCAACTCCTTAGGAATGAGAAGTTTGCTGCTACCCCAGCCCTCCTGGGGGATCCATGATGTTTCTTCCCCTGAGTACCTTTGCCTCCTCCAAACCTCTGATGGTTAGAGCCTGCCCCCCTCTCATTCCAGGGGCCCCCCTCAGCCAGAAGCCCACACTGGGATGGGGATGAGGGTTAGTGGGCAAGGGGGAGGAAGGAGGCTACTTACCCACACACCGGGGACAGCACTGTTGTGGCTCTGTCACAGGCTGGGGACAGTGGACGGGAGGGCAGTGGAGGCGGTAACAGCTCACATGGGCACTCTGCAGGGGACACGGAGGGGGGGTTCCTGATTCCAAAGAACCATTGCCTCCCACCTGAACCCGTCCTCTCCCCAAGCCCCGTCCCAGCTGTGGGACACTACACTCGTTTTAAGCCTGTGGCGGGAGAAAAGCAATCAGCTCAATTTGCCCAGTCCCTCCCCTTCCCCTGCTCGCACACCCCAGCACGGAGGAGGGTGCAGTGTGCACGGGTTTACACAGACCTGTGTCCCCTTCCTGGTGTTTGAGAAATACGAGTAAAAGCCTGGAGTTATTTTGATGTTCATCTTCACTGTTGTTGTCTTAACTCGGGGATTTCCTTCTTTTCCCTCTGGGCCTGAGCTTCATGGTTAAGAGAGGGCAGGTGACAGGGATGGGGACACAACTAGAAACCTGATGTGGAGAAGACTCAGGGCTTCGTGATCCACTCCCTGAATCTCTGGGAGGTTTGGGTAACCTTACATGAAGCTTTGGAGCTGGCACCCGCAAAGGAGGGGCCCAAAGTTCTTATGCTTTTCCATGTACAGCAAATGGAAGAGAATGGGCAGAGAAACAGAGAGAGAGAGAGAGAGAGAGAGAGAAGGGGATGAGCAGAAACAGAGGAGCTGACGAGAGAGAGGCCACCACCCCTTGGTCTGTCAGCCCGACCTAGGCAACCCACACCTTACTCTCCCCTCCGTGTTGTAATGAACCATTTACATCGGTCTTGTCTTTTCAGCCATGGATTCCCAAGGACAAGGGCCAGGCCTGGTCTGTTCATCTCTGAATCGTCAGCTCAGGGCCTTGCTCCAAGCCAGTGCCTGTTCCAGTCTGGATGAAGGAGTGAGTGAACAAATGAGAGCCAGGAGAGGAGTGCTAGAGGGCCTCTTGGTTAGATGAATGGAGCCAGCTTTTGTCCAACTGGGAAGTTGGCAGGTTTGCTTCCAGCCCCCCTGCCCACTGAGTTTCCCCACAGCACCTCTTGCCCTGTGGAAAACCCTGGACCAGCCCCCAGCCCCTCTGGGGTCACTGCTCCACAAGATGGCCAGCTCGCAAGGACTCATCAGCACTAAGGGGCATCTCAGAGTCCACAGAACTGGGGCCTTCTAGAGGCCTGGCACTCCTGCGTACTTAGAATGTCTAGAGGGTGAACTGAGCCCCTCAGATGAGTAACTAGGGTGGAGTTCAAGGAACTGTGTGACCTGAAGAGTTAGGATCTCTTTCTTGATTCTGGCCTTGGAGGAGCCAAGGGATGGAGACGATCAGCAACCTACAGCCAGAAATAAGGTGGAGACAGGCAAAGGGTTGAACGGGCAGGTGACCAGGTCTTGCAGCCAGATCGCCTCTCAGGGAAGTCGTAACTACCATGTGCTGAGTGGCTACTAGGTAGGGGCTTTATCTTATATATAAATATATGACCTCCCTTCATCTTCTCAGCAATCCTCGGGGTAGGTACAGCTCTCCACACTTCCACAATGAGGAAAGAGCCTCTGTCCTAGAGGTTAAGTTGCCTAAGATCACACAACTGATGAGCACTGTCTCCAGGATCTGGGTACTTTCCGTGATGCTGAGCCACCTCTGGTGGCTGGGGTGGGTAATCCTTCATTCACTCAGTATCTCTTGCATGACTGCTGGGTGCCAGGCCCTCTTCTAAGCTCTAGGGACATAGCAGTGAGACCAACACGGTTTCTGCCCTCACAGAACTTGCATCCTGGGAGCAGGAGACAGACGATAAACAATAAACAAGTAGGAACAAGATCATTTCAAATGTTAAATTTATGATAATAATAAAGCAGGGTGATGTGATTAAGTTAACACAGACTATTTTAATAACAGCTGTCAAAGAAACCTCATAAGGGGTCACAAGTATGTGATGAACTGCGAGTGGGAGGGACCCTCCGTGAGATGATCTCGTGGGGGGAGACATCCAGATGGAGGAACAACCAGGTAGGACTGAGGTTGAAGTGTTGGTGCAGGTAGGAGACGAGGTCTGAGAAAAAGGCAGAAGGTAGCTGCTGCAGAGCCCAACGCAGGAAATTTGGATTTTACTTTAGGTGCAACGAAAAACTATTAGAAGGTTTTAAGAGTAGAATAACGCAATCAGTTTTACGTGCAGAAAAGATCATTCTAGCTGCTGTGTGGTCGACGGACTTAGAGAGGGAACAGGGAGATCCGTTGGGGGGCTGATGTAGCAGCCCAGGGAGAGATGAAGGTGGCTTTCATTAGGGGAGAAGTGGAGGGATTCCGGGTCTATTTTGGAGATAGCCGCACAGTCGCTTGGGTTGGGGAAGTGGTGCATGTGTGAACTCTGGGGAGGGAGAAATGAATGAACTCCAGTGGATCACAAAACTTGGACTTTGTCAACTGGACCACATGACATGTCTGGAATTTTCTGTTATGGTTTTCTTTCTGCTGTCTGGCTATAGTTCATAAAGTTCTTTTCGTAAAGGCTGATTGGCCTCATGTGTGCTCGGGAGAACCAAAGGGCGGCAGTTGTGGGGGGCTGTGTCCACGCTGGAACCAGTGTTCTGCCTCGGGCCAACATGGGAGAAAGAGTGGAGAATCAGAGGGAAACTTCCCAGGAGGAATGAGACTCCAGTGATCAGAGTCAGGAGAGGGACTGGTCACCCACCTCCAACTTCCCAGTGTCTTCCAGAAGCTCTTCTCTGCTCCCACTTTGAGTATTGTCCTAACGAGGGAGACTCTTACAGGCCTCCTGCATTCCTCTCTTGGCTTTGTGCAGGGACAGACAGGCGCCAAGGGGCTGGCTCCAGGTAGGTACCCTGTCTATGCCCCCTCCTCTCCCCCCCCGCCCCAGCACCAGCACCCGGACAGAAAGAGCCAAGGATCTCACACCAACCAGGCTGGGCCCCAGGCAGCTGAAGTAGAGCTAAGGGTGTTGCAAGCCTCCCAAATCACTCCCCCTCCATCCTCACCCCTCCACCCTCATACCTGGCCTGAGAGTTCTGGACCACATGGGGGTCTCATTTATTCCACCTAGTTGGTAGTACAAGGCTCTGTGGAGGCTGCTGGGGTGGGATCAGGGGGAGACAAAGGTGAACAAGAAGGTCTGGTCTGGGGCGCCTGTGTGGCTCAGTCGTTAAGCGTCTGCCTTCGGCTCAGGTCATGATCCCAGGGTCCTGGGATCGAGCCCCTTGTCGGGCTCCCTGCTCAGCAGGAAGCCTGCTTCTCCCTCTCCCACTCCCCCTGCTTGTGTTCCCTCTCTCACTGTCTCTCTCTCTCTGTCAAATAAATAAAATCTTAAAAAAAAAAAAGAAGAAGAAGAAGATCTGGTCTCTGCCCCTCTGGGAGGTCAGCCTCTGGCAGGACACCAAACTGGGCCTGAGTGAGCGCCCAGGAAGATCTGCTCTCAGGGGCTCCATCTGGGAGGGGCAGTAATGGATAGGCACAGAAAACTGTCATCCTTGGCCAACAGTGATCAGGAGGAAGGGACAGAGAAACTTATGTGGCATCCCAGAAGAAGACACCCCTTGCAGGTGAGGCATCAAATAAGGCTATTGGGGGCAGGGGGTGGCATTTGGGTGAAGCCTTAAAGAACCGATATTTGAGCCAGTGGCGTTGGGAGAATACAGCCTAAGGCCAGGCGGCAAGAGAGGTGGCTGGAGGAAAGGGCACAAGGAAAGGAACGAATGGGAGGTCAGGACAGAGAGGCTCTTGTCCTGGGATGTAGGCGAGGCCAGCAGCAGCAAAGGTGGAAGGAAGGCCGGCTGAAAGGTGGAGGGCCCAGCTCCCCAGCCCGGTCCAGCCACTGCCCCGCGGTGTGCCTTATCTCTGGCAGGTGCACAGGAGCTCCCACGCATCGAGTACTCACTGGTGAAGCGGCGTGGCCCCACCCTCCCTCTGGGGTGCCCTACCTGTCACAGGTGGCCAAGGGGCCAGAGGAACTTACTTCCGAGCAGGTACAGCGCAGGCAGTACATCAGGCCCTGTGGTTCCAGGTAGGGATGCCAGCTTTCACCGGGGGCATATCTCTTCCCATGGAAAAGGCAGAACAGGTCTGGACCTGGCAGACCAACCAGCGCTTTGTCAGTCCCGGGAGGCTCCAGCCCAAAGACCCTGCTTCGTGCCTCCTTCTCTTGGCTCTAGGAAGGATGTCATCTGGACCAGATAGGCGAAAGAGAACCCACCAGATGTGCTCTCCCAGGCAGGGGCCCGGAATACCTGAGTCCGTCAGCTTGACTACACACTTGCTGTGTGACGTTGAGCATGTCACTGCCCCTTTCTGAACCTTAACACTTCTCTGATAGGACAGTTAGGAAGATCAAACAGTGAAAGTGCTTACAGATTTAAATTGTGGTATAAATGTTATTAGATGAACAATCGAGGCCCCGGAGGATAAATTACACCTTTAAGGTCACATAGGAAGTCCGTCACCCAGCAGGGATGGTAGCCCACGTCTCCTGACTCTCAGTTCAGTGCTCCTTCTACCCTCATAATCACACCAGCTTCCTCTCTTTTGAACCCATGTTGCTTATTTATTTCCTACATCTCTGCAAACATACACACACACACACATCCTTCCCACTGCTGACCCTCTCTCTCTCTCTCTCTCTCTCTCTCCACACACACACACACACACACCTTCTCTCTGGGTCCTGTGACCCACCTTTTCAATAAAGCCACTCACAGCTCCGCCCCTGCTTTCACAGCCTACTGGGTCCTTATCTCAGGGAGCTGTGATGAAAGGGTTTAAATTGGGAAAACAAGGGCTGCCTAGGGAAAGGTTCTTAGAAAGCTGACTTTTAAATATCCTTAAATATAGTCATTGCTACTACTACGACTGCACGTCAATTGGCTATTTTTGTGACCTGCCTATCAGTTGTCAATATGCAAGGGAATGCTTCAAGAAGGATTGAGTAAAGTTTGTTTCATTAGGTTAGATACCTCTCCTGCAAGCCTGCTTTCCTGAAACCACCTCTCTCTCATTTCTCACACCCCATCAGCTGCCCAGCCTGCCCTCCCCTTCTCCTCTTGCTGGACCACCACCTAGCCCTGGCTCAGGGCTCCAGGTCGGGCTTCCAGCCCCGCGCCCCATCCTCTCGCCTCTGACCCTATCCCTGCTACCCTTGCTCCTCACAGGTAGCGGGTGATTTTTACAAGCCAGAAGGGATGCTGTCATTCCTACAGGAAAACTCTACATTACCTAAAGAATAAGCTGAGCTCTTCTAGGGTGGAAATGAGGTGCCCAGCACAAGCTAAGTGTCCACAAAGGTTTATGGAATTAAATGAGATTGAGCTATGGAAAAAGGACCCAACATTTACTATCTTCTCTTTACATAAATTACTTAATTACCCCATTGACATTATTGTTTTGAGCAGTAAATTGGATAATGCTTGTCAAATGCTTACTTACTTAGCCCAGTTTCTGACACTTGTTGAATGCTATTATTATGATAATTGTGGTAACAATGACCCTGCAAGATGGGTCATCTTGAATAGGTGATCCAGTCCCTCTAAGCTGGGTTATTGGGATCGTTACCATCATTAAGAGAAAAGCAGATGGAAACACCGAGGATCCAGCGCCTGAGTGACTTGCCTAGGCCATCCAGCTAGTGACTGGAAACCAGGACTCCACTCCCGGGCATAGCTCCTTGCAGTTCACCTCCCTTCTCCATGGCTTTGTGCCCAATCCCAGGGCCTAGGGGCTCCACTCTCTGCCTCCGCGGCCACCATAGCCTATTCCCTGTTTTCTTTCCTCGTCCCCTACTGGTCTAGAATCTAGAGGTCGCCTTTCACACTTCCCCCTGCCTGCTTTCTAGATCTTTCTCTTTGACATTTGAACTCATAGAATCACAGAGAATTGAAAGCAGCACACTAGCAGGACAGCAGGGCAGGAATTCCCTCTCATTGTTGGGGGGTGGGCTGGGGTACCGTCCGGCACACGCCTCCAAAGGAGAGGAGCTCCAGGGCCAGTCCTAACCTTTAGAAAGTTTCCCCTGTAAGAAGCTGGAACTGGCCTGCCCCTGGCTCTTTGCACTGCTCCTGCTCAGCCTCTCGGGCCTCCCAGAACAAAGATTTGAGGCCACAGTCATGATGCCTCCAGAGTCTGTGCTTCCCGTGGCTGCTGGGGACCCTAGGAGCACACGGCTGAGCTCCCTCCCCTCCCCCTCTCCAGCTCCCCAAAGTAGGGGGGGCGGAATCAGACAGCAGATCCCTTTCCCAGCAAGGCCCCCGGCTGGCCCGTATCAAATGAGCTGTGTTTATCTCTCAGCCTCTGCTGGCAGAGAGGGCGGGACACAGCCCCAGCTGGGGTGCTTGTTAGAGCCAGCCCAACTCTCCAAGGACTGAATAATGTCTTTCTTCCTCAGTCCCCTCCCCCCACCAGGGAGGGGCCGATTGCGACACTACCGGGCGGCCTTAGGTCTCAGCCTTGTTGCTGAAGAAACCCTCTCCCACCTTACTTGGGGCGGCCCCGCAGCCTCGCTCCTGTGCCAGTTGGCACCCCTCCCCCTCGCTGCCTGCTCAGAGCATGGAGACAGAGAAAATGTCTCAGCCCATGCCCAGGCCGCCCCACCAACAGACCTGGCAGCCACTGAGAACATGGGGGGGCCTGGCAGGCTGGTCCCGCAACCCCAGGAGGCCTCCTGCGGCCACAACCCCAGCCTACCAAGCCCTCCAAGGTGAGAGGCACAAGGAAGGGTGGCACTGCCTGGGGCTCCCCCTTACACCAGGGAGGTGAGTGCCCAAGGCCATGCCAACGCCAGGCAGAGGGAGGAAGGGCCAGGCTGCAGCCGCCTCGATCCCTGCAGTCCTGGCATCAGCCCCCATTCTTGCTAATGGCTGGTGGACAGAGCTCTAGCTCCTTATGCCACGAATTCACTGTGTGACAATGAGGAAGACTCTTCCTTCTCTGAGCCTCAGTTTCTCCTCTGCAAAATAAGGGGGAAGGTGAACTTTGATCTCTAAAGGTTTCTGCACAGATACTGCTTATGAATCCATGATTTCACAATTCTAAGACTCCAAGACTCTAGGTTTCTAAGATTCAAGATTTGAGAATTCTGTGCTTCCGAGAGCCTACATTGCATGAGAACATGAAATCTTCTAGAACTGTACAATTTTGTGGCTCTAAGATCTGATCATTTCAAGCTTCCATGATTTAGGATGTACTGATGGTCTCATACACCCAGGTTCTCAGGGGCTCCGACATGGGCTAGGATAAGGTTCAGGGAGCCAGTGGGGCTGACCCTGGGTGGCATGAAGAAGGAGGCAAAGTCTGTCTCTCACATCCCCTCCTTTCCCATCTATTCCTTTTGGTCTTCTGTGGCCTTCCCATACCTGCCCTAGCCTTGGCCCTGCCCCGTTTCCCTCTCCACCCACCACCATGCATCATTCCATCCTCCCTCTGCCCAACTCAGGGGGGCACTGGGCCTTCTCTCAGGGATCTTTAGGAGTTAATCGCGCCTAGCAGTGATACTTAATCCAGGAAAAAGACAGTAGTGGAGGAAGTTTTCATTTGAAAAGGATAATTGGCCCTCTTCCAGGCTTGAGAGAGAGAAAAATTAAAGTTGGACAGGTCTCATACCCCTCAAAACCCCTCACTCAGTGGTGGTGTGTACATAGTCCAAAGACCCTGGCTTTGGAATCAGATAGGTGGGGGCTCAAATTGGACTTGGCTTTTTTGGGGGGGAGGGGCAGAGGGAGAGGGAGACAGAGACTCTTAAGCAGGGCCCCTGCCCAGTGGGGAGCCCAACAAGGGGCTCTATCTCACAGCCCTGAGATCACAACCCTGAGATCATGACCCGAGTCGAAATCAAGAGTGAGACACTTAACCAACTGAGCCACCCAGGTGCCCCGGATTTGGCTTTTGTCGACAGCCTGAGTTTAGACAAGTTACTTAATCACTCTAGGCCTCAGTTTCCATAGCTGTTAAATGGGATTAGTAATAATCTCTACTTCTCAGGGTTATTGTAGAATTAAATCAGATAATATATGTGATATGCCTAGTGCCTGGCACATATCAGATGCTCAATTAAATAGTTGGCTATAAAACAAAAAGCAGATCTGGGTGCTGACCCCAAACTTCCCTAACAGTCTGTTTCTCATGGTATTCCTTTTCTCCCATAATTCTATGGGCAGCCCCCAGGCACCCATTAGGGCGTGAACATCATGGTACCTGCCACTGAGGTCAAACCTCCCTCATTTACAACCTTACCAACCCTGTTTCCTGTGGCTCCCCACACTCTCCTAGCCACACTCACAAGCCGGACTCCCCAACACCCCCTCTGCTTACACAGACCTCAAGGCTGGGATACAGAGATCAAACTGGTCAGGGTGGGCGAGAGGCTGGAGATCAGTCCAGAGAGCAAGGAAGAGGCTCATGAGGGGCCTTGAGAACCCAGAGGGCAAAAGAAAGCCGTGGAAGTTTTGAACTTTTAAACTGGGGCGTGCCTGTGGTCAGGTTTGCATTTTACCACCATCACTGATCGGAGGGGTTGGAGGGCAAAACTGGAGGCAGAGAGGCCAGGGGAGGCTGTTGTATTGGCTGGTTTTGAGAGCTTGCTAGCCCGGACCAAGATAGAAGCAGTGCCCATGGGCTCAAGTGCAGATTTGGGGAATCCTTGGGAAATACGGTGGGTGGGCTGTGGGCTGTAGGGCAGGCTGGATATGGGTGGGGAGGGAAAAGGAGCAGTCCAGGGCGGGATTGCAGCTTTAGGCCTAAACCACAGGTGGATGTGGGGCACCCTACCCGCCAAGCAGGGACTGTTATTATCATTAGTTATGATTTCTTAGTATCATTAGGAATAGTGATATTACTTCCTGCTATTCACTCAGCTATTGAGCTTTTGTGTATCAGGTCTTACACACATTGGTGGGCCTGGGCTGTGACTAGGCAAGACACAGTCCCCATCCTCGAGGAGCTCCCAGCCTAATGCAGAAGATGGATAGATAAAATACAGTTGACCTTGAACAACATGAGTCTGGACTGTGCAGGTCCACTTATTAGTGGATTTTTTTTACAGTACGGTACTCTACGTGTATTTTCTCTTCCTTATGATTTTCTTAATAATGTTTTCTTTTCTCTTGCTTCCTTGATTACAAGATTATACTGTATAATACATGTAACATACAAGAGCTGGATTCATCAGCTGTTTATGTTACCAGTAAGGCTTCAAGTCAACAGTGGGCTATCCGTTATTAAGTTTTGGGGGGAGTCAAAAGTGCTATGCAGATTTTTGACTGTGCGGGGGTTGGTGCCCCTAACCCCTGCCTTGTTCAAGGGTCAGCTGTGCATACAGTGTGACAAGTTCTATGGTAGTGGAAGCACAGAGGCTTTATTTAGGGAAGGCTTCCCCGAGAAGATGCAGGACCTGGCCATTGAAGGAGTTAAGGTGCAGACAGCGGGGAAGGGCTTGCCAGGCAGCAAGCGGGAGCTACCCGCAAAGGCACAGGGGTGGTGGTGACCGTGGTTCATGCGAGGCCACTCACTGCAGGTGGCTGGCACGGGCTGGGGGCTAGCTCCCCTGCTTGCCTGAAGCGTCCACTTGGATGGGCCGTAGTCAAAGCGCTTCCCTAGCTTGATACTGAAAGTGACTGGACTTAGTTGATCTAATTTGAACTGAGGGCACGTCACCCCAGCCTGTCGTGAGCCAGCTCTTGCCTGCTTTTCTGGCCGGGCTCGCAGTGGTGGCCCTGTGTGCAGCCTCCCCTCCTCTTGCTGAATATCTCACTCTTCCACCACCCCACCGGGCTCTTTCACACTCGCGCGCCTTCCTGTGCTGTTTCCTCCACTTGGAATGTGGTTCTCCGTCTCCGTGTTTGGCCGCTTAGCCTCGTTCTTCAAAAGCCTGTCCAGAGGCCACCCTTTCCGTGAAGCCGCCCCACCCTCCCAGGCCAGCGGCCAGTCCTTCCTCGGGGCCCCCACAGAACTGGGTTCAGCCCTCTCCGACAACTCTCGTCACTGGATTAGAAGCACTGATTAAGTGCATTCTTCTTCCTTACTAAACTATGAGCTTCTTGAGAGCAAAGACCATATCTCATTAATCTGTGTATCTCCGAGTGCTCTGCCCGGATCCTGCACAGAGTTGGGCACTGGATTAATGAATGCACCATGAAAGAACGGAGTCAATGGAGAGGGGAGGTTCTGGAAGAGGAGGTGATTGATGGTTCTTAATCCTGGAAACCTCTTTCACAAAAAGAATACTTCATCATGTGATAAGGTAGCCAAATCCCTCTTAGCACTTTGACCTTGCCACCTACCAGGAAGTAACGTTTGACCTCCCCTTTCCAGCTCTCGCCATCTGCCATCTGAACTCCCAAACCACACACCACCATGTACAAAAAGGTCAGGGGCCTGGGCAGGTAAGAGGATGAACAGTTCCATGACCTTCACGCCCCATCCAAGGCCGTCCCACAGTCTGCCTTGAAACTCATGCTATGATAAAGGCCTCCTAGGGGGTAGTTAGGAGTGGGTAGTGTGATTGGGAATTCTTCCAACAGGAAGCAGAAAAGACAACCAGAAAGAAGCTTCTGGGCTGCAGGGGAAGCTGGAGGAGACCGGGGGGTGTGGGGTGTGAGGAGAGAGGCCTGGGATTGTGGCTGGCCTGTCCCCAGCCTGCAAGGACCTGAGCGAGCCAGCTGTGCGGGAATGTGAGAACGTTCCCATCTTTTCCCTGGCGCCCACACAGCCATACTTTATTTATTTATGGTTCCCCCTCACACAAACAAACCTGCTTCCCTCCCAGACATAAGCTCTGCTCTGGGCGCTGGCACCCAATGGGGGAAGGAGTCAGAAGTGAAAACCTCAGGTCCTCAGGGGCGAAGCTGGGCGACCTAGGGAAAAGGCCCTCACTTCTCTGAACCTGACTCTTCTTCTCTGACACATGACAGATGTTCGGGGGCACAGAAGGACCTCAAAGGAGAGCCCTGTCAAACCAGGAAGGGCAGCTCTGTTACCGGCAAGCGTCAGGGGGGCAGAGATGAGACCATTTACATCCTCTTCTGCCTTGGACACGTCACTTATATTCACGGTATCTTAGAAAGTTAGGGACTGAGCGATGACATCCAATCCTTTATTTTACAGATGGGGAAACTGAGTCCTAGAAGAGGGATCAGGACTCGCCTAAGATCATTGATTTATGCCAGCACAAACTCTAGTGGCAGTCTTCGGATCTTGGGGGGCTGCTTATAGGCACATCCCTTCCCGAAGGGGGCAGGACCAGAAGAAGACCAAAGTGCAAACAGAAGGATCCAGGTGAGCCATACGGAAGAATCCGGCTATAAGAACGGGTATCAGAAGAAGACCGGGACGGATGGCGTTCTCTGGTAGGAGATGCGATCCTGTCCAGGGGCTTGCCTGAAATGATCTCGGCGCTGCACCTCCCAGGGGCACCGCACTCACACCAGTCCTTCTCTTTGGGAGCCCAAGGGACCCAGGATCCCTCCCCCAGAGGCCGGCGCCATGGCTAGTGCCTGGGGGAACTTGAGAGGCCAGTCCTGGAACAGGTGCAACAGCTGGAACCCTGTGCAGCTGTCGCGGGGCTCCGCCTGCTGGCGAGTGAGTGAGACAGAGACCTCTACTGGTGGGAGGGAGGAGGTGCAGAACCACCTAACCCACCCAGGGAGGGGCCTGCCTGGAGCCAGATGTCAAGCCTTCCCTCGGGTGCCCCCTTCCCCCATGCACATCTGGACGGGTAGATGGGGATGCAGCTAAGCTGAACAGCAAGGCAGGGTCCCTACTGGTGGGTGTCCCTCCACACCCACTGTTCTGGGCCTTCTAGGTACGCTCTCCTGGTGTCTGAGGGCAGGACGACCAGGCTGTAGATCTAAACTCCCCCGACTTGCTTTTTCCAAAGTCCAGAGCAGACTCAGAATCAAGGCAACAGCATCTCTGGATCTTAGAGTCTTAGAATCACAGGATGTTAAAGCCAGAATGGTCTGAATGATAACCTGTTTGGGTCAACCATCTCTCTTTACAGCTGGGAAAACTGAGGGGCAGAGAAGGGTGATTTGTCTGGTGTCACAGCTGGAATTAGCAGAGCCAGGCTGAAGCCCGGACCTTCTGACTCCAATTTGTCCTCCGTGCCACGTCATACGACGGGAGCTCCCTTTCTGCCCCATCTCTACTTCTGCAGTCTGGGATCCTGTCACCTGGGGACAGAAGCTCCGGTTCCTACCATACGCATTACCCTTGGAGTGAGGATAGAGAGATTGATGTTTTTACTTGATAACTGTCTCCTGAAAGCAGGATTGGACAGCGGGAGGGAAGAGAAAGCAGACGCATGCCGGATACCTTAAGGGGGCTGGGGGTGGGGGTAGCAATTAGTAAGGGAAGAGCACAATAGAGAGGCACTGACCTAGGGGCAGAGCACTGGAGAGGGAGTCAAGACACTATGCAGGTTCTCATTCACAGGGGGATGGGTGCCCAAACTGACTAGCATCATGCATGTCTGTGGTTCCGCCTGGGGCCGGGATCAGTATCAATGACCAGGTCATGGACCTGGAATCAGGGTTCGATCTGTGGTCACAGTTTTGAGGATCAGGGCTCAGCCTGTGGCCAGAGTTGAGACTCCGTCCAGGTTGAACTCAATCTGTGGCTGGAAGCAGAGCCAAGGACAGAATAACCTTTGTTTGAATAGTCTTGCATTGCGAGGAGCAAACCGCCATGCGTGCTCACAGGCCTTTGGCATTCTGCAGGGCTGAGCCACCTCAGGAATCTGACATGACGCAGACCTGAGAATTCCCATCTGTTGGCATCACTTCTGAAAGCGCCTGAGGTGTCACCAGGAGATGTCTTATGCATGACAGGCCTGTGGGATCTTACTTGAACTAAGACAAGGACCTTCCTAAGAGATCCCAAATAGGACCCTGGCAAATGCCTATAGAATAGGATTGTTCCTAGATTCATAGATAGTCAGCAGTAGAAGAAGTGAAGCTCAGAGAAGGGAAGTGATTTGTCCCAATGCACATAACCAATAAGTGACACATCTGTGTATTCTTTTCTTTAATAAATCTGCGGTGTGAACTTGGGCAAGTCTCTCCCACTCCTGGGCTTCAGTTTAACTATAAGGATAGGAAAACTGCGGGTAGAAGCAGATGATTTTCAAAGGCTCTTTCAGCTCTGACATCCCAGAATCTGAACACACCCCTCTGAATGCCAGTCCACCTCACCTTAATTCAAGTCTGCTCTGAGTAATTTTCTTGCATGTGTGGAGCTAAGCTCCAGGCTGTAGGGGAGATAGAATTCTGGCAGGACCCAGTGAGAGGTAGGGGCCTGAAGGCCAGTGGAGGCGCAGAGGAAGGAGATGGAAGGGGCGTGGGTGGCCAAGGAAAGTTTGCTGGAAGAAGTGTGACCCAGCAAGGTGCTGAAGGGCTGGCAAGATACGGGAGGTTGACAGGAGGGGTGTGGGTAGGACATCAGCAATCCTGCACAATGATCTGATTCTGGTTCATCTGTCAGAGAGGTATCCAGGGCAGCGATGCTTGGAGAAAAGCCTTGGGGGCTAAGAATGCTGTGCCAAGAGGAAGGGGGGCAGGCATGGAGGGCATTCTGTGGTAAGTCCCTTTTAAGAAACAACAGGTAAGTGTTAGGAGGAAACCTCCGGGGCCCAAGGAAGGGGAGGAGACATTTACTGAGTACTAGGCATTGTGCTGGCTAATTTAACACAGTCACCTCCTTGAATCCTCCCAAGAGCCCTTTGGGTTCCAGGTGTGTCTCTGTCTGAGATCAAGAAATTGAGGCTCAGAGAAGTTGTGACGTATGATAAGTCACACAACTGCTGAGGGCCAGAGGCAGGACTTGAACCCAACACTGAGGTCTTTCCATTACTTATTACTAAGGACTTCTGTGAGTCTCATGCTGCCGGCAGCCCAGAGACGACCAGACATGCAGCCTGCCCTCACAAGCAGAGACAAGAATGAAACAGAATCCAGCCCCACCAGCTCCAGAAAGTCACGTGCAAAAGAAAGGCAGCAAAAGAAAGGGGGAGCTGAGCTGCGGAGAGGACAGAGCGCTAGGCTGGGACTTGGGAAACTGGGGTCTTCATCCCAGTCCCTGTGCTGTGTAACCTGGAGCAGACCCCTGCTCCTCCTCCCTCGGTTTCTTTATCAGGTATTTTAGGGTTTGAACTAAGTTCCTTCCTTCTCATTAAGTGTATCTTTGGTTTTGTTTTCCATCCTCACAGCATTCCAAGAGATCGGGGATGGGGAGGGGGTCCACCAGCCTCTTGCAGGGGTAGGGGGAAACTGAGGTTCAGAGAGATTATATAAACTGTTTGAGGTTACACTGCGTCTAAGTGGAGACTGATATTTTTAATGATGCTACCATGTACCAGCTAGTTGCTGGTGCTAGTTGCTTCACATATTTTCTCCAATTTAATTCTCACAACAGCCCTGGGATTTTGACTCCCATTTTATAGATTAGGGAACTGAGGCTTAGAGCGGTGCCCTCCACCTGCTGGTATTCAAAAGATCTGGGATAGCGAAGACTGGTCTATCTCCCTGTGCCCTTGCTGCCTCCCAGAGTCTTAAAGCTCCAAATCAAGGTTCCTTCAGATGCTGTGGGGCGGGGGGGGAGAGGGGGAAAGCATAGGATTTGGAATTGGAGAGCTCGGGCTTTGGATGGCTTACTAGCTCTATTAACTTAAGCAAGTTTCTTCTGTCAACCTGTTTTCTCATCTGTAAAATGCAAATGACAATACCCACCTCATGGGAGTGTTGTGAGGATCACAAGGGGTAACAGAATGAGGTTTGTCTAGTTAGCTCTTCTGTCTTTCCATGGGCTCCCTTTGAATGCAGTAGTCTACATCTTCATTACTTTCATCACACCCTTGCAGCCAGCCATGCCCGGCTCTCTCCTGAGAACGTTAAGCACCACCAGCAGCCAACACACACACACACAGTGTCCTGCCCTCTCTCCCACCGCCCTCAGCCCCCCGCATCCTCAGGTCCGTGGCAGCAGCCCCCTTGGCTCTGAGTTTCCCCAAGTTTCCCCCGCAGTATCCCACACTCATCAGCCCATACTGGTCGGCAGAGAAGTCTCCACTCTCCCCACACAGGTGCTGCCCTATGGCTGTCAGAACAGTTTGCGGTCCCGAGTCCTGGCACTTGCCCCCGCCCCCCCCCCCGCCACCCCGCACATCCCAGGGGCTCGAATCCCTCCTCTGCCTACCCAGCCCCACCAGCACCCCTACTTACGGGCTCGAGCGTGGGAGTCCAAGGGGAACCAGAGCAGCGCGAGTCCCAGCAAGGAGGAGAGGACCCTTACCTCGGGAACCATCCTTCCTTCCCCCAGGGCCAGGCCGCCGGGCGCTGAGCCGGGAGGGGCGTCGGGAGAAAGTGAGATGAGGACACTGAGGCACAGGGGCACAAAGCAACCCGCAGACCCAGGGAGGGCTGCCTCTACAGTGGAGAGTCAGAGAAGGGTGGAGTAGGTGGTGTGGACAGAAAGGGAGGTCCAAGGTGGAAGGTGGGAATAAGAGGAAGGTGGAAAGAGAACAAGGGGAAAGGAGAGAGAGAGATGGAGAGATGGAGGAAGGTGCGGCAGGAAGGGAAAGCAGTAAAAGCAAAGGAGAAGGTGAGAGGGAGGGGAGGAGGAGAAAGACGGGGAGGACAGGGGTCTGCAGAGCGCGCAGCGTCGGCCGAGGCGCGCGGGACCAGCGGGCTGTTCCGGGCGCGCGGGCTAGAAGCGGCCGGCGCCCCCTGCTCGGTGGGCTCGGGGGAGGGCTGCGGGGTCCCGGGGCGCGGCGGGGCGGCGGTACCCGGGGCGGCGGTACCCGCGGCGGCGGCGGCGACGGCGCGGCGGCCGCGGGGGCTGGCTGAGCGCGGGCCGGCTGTGCACGCCAAGGGCGCCAGGCGCCGCGCTCGGGCGCATTTGTACTTTGCCGCGGGAAGCAGGCAGCCCCGGCCTGGCGCTGGCCTAGCGCTGGCGCCTCCTCTGGGGCACCGCGGGCTCGGTGGATTGGCCACCCGAGAAACAGGCCCACTTTTCCCCTCCTCTCTCGTGCGGGTCTCCGGGACGCACGCTCCAGGCGCGGCGCCGAGAGGAGGCGAGAGGGCTGGGGAGGGGGAAGGGGCCACCCGGACCACGGGCTTTAACCCCTGACTCTCCGTGGCGCCCAGAGCGCAGTTAGGACGCAAACCAGTTAGGCTTCAGGTGGGACTTTCGGGTGGAGAAGGATGAGATGGGGCGGGAGAGGGAAAGCGGGCTGCGGGGACGGCAAGGCGCTCAGGGCGGTGCGTGCACATCACTCTGGATGAAATCAGGACACTTGCCATTCTTAATTCCGTTTGTGGTCTTGGACACGCCTCCTCGGAGTCTAAAAATGGGGATCCTAATACGTTCCACATTTTTTCCGAAGATGAAATGAGATAATGAACGTCAAAGTACTCACATCTCAAAAAGAAGGGGTCATAATTCCAGGCAGCTGGAATGACCTTCCCCTTTCTACCCACACGCTCCGTGCCTAGGTTGAAATCCAGTCCAGCGGGATTCTTGGCCCTTCCTCTGGAAGTCTTCCTCTGCTTTTCCCCCCCCTCCCACTCCTGAAGCAGGACGTGATCTCTCCTTGGTCTCTGCAGGTAAGGCCTGCACCTCCCTGAGAGTGATGGCCAAGTTCAGGCCTCTTCAGTGAGAGCTGGTTGTCAAAGTCTCAACTTTCCCACCAGAAGGCGAGCTCCCTGTGGGTACAGCCCCGAAAGTCGTGGTTAGTGCCCCCTACCTTGTGTTGAATGAGTGCATGAATTAGTAGGACCCCTGAGCTTTCAGGTTAAGAAACACCCAGGCTCTGAAACCAAAAGGGCAGGGTCCTTCTCCATGGATGGCTCTCTCCCTAACTTGCTGGGCCATTTTGGTCAAGTTCATCCATCTGGCTTTGGACCTCAACTTCCTGCCCAGCTTCTCTTGCGGAACTCCTGGGAAGTCCAGTGAGCAGGGGAGGGGAAAGGACTGAGAAGGGTAAGAGGTAAGATAGGGTACCGAGCCACATGCCACTCTGCTAGAGAATCATTTCCACCTTCTCATGCTTCTGGCTGGCTGGCTGTAAAGATATTTTCTTACAATAAGGCTGGGCTCCCCATTCCCATGTGCTGCCAGGCTATCCCCTCCAGAACAGAGAACACTGGGAAGAATCAGTGATCCCCAGAGATGGAGCTTCCCCAGAGCTCGCAGAATCAGGGACAAGCATGATCTACCCCAAGGTGCCCTTCAGACTTAATTTCTCCCACTCCAGTCTGGCCAGTCTCTTTCTCTTCCTTGAGTATACTGGATTTTAACAGATAATGAGAGCTATGTATATCATCATGCTTCCCTTTTTGCCTTGCTTTCAGGGAGCTCAGAATTAAACGTAGTGCTTAATTGCAGAAATAATCTCATCCCAAGGATCTGGGACAGAGATCTTTTCTTCCCCCATCTTTGTTTAAATTCTGCTGTACACATGTATTCATGTCTTAGATGGACGAGGTGAATCAAGATTCGCCTGTCCTATATCCTGCCCGTTCTACTTCAGGAAAGGTCCCCACCATGAAACCCAAACACACCTCGATCCTCCTCTCCATCCTGCTCCCAGAGTTGGGACCATTGTCATCCCTTACCTGGACTTTGCCAACAGCTTCTAAGCAACGCTTCTGCCCCTAATCTGGGCCCCTCCAATGTATTTTCCTCACATGTGCCCTAAGAATTCTGCTTATTGTTTCTACTGACAAATCTGATCACATCACTTTTTCCTTAAAATCCATTATTGCAGGGGTGCCTGGGTGCCTCAGTCGGTTAAGCAATTGAGTCTTGGTTTCGGCTCAGGTCATGATCCCAGGGTCTTGAGACTGAGCCCCATGTCAGGCTCCCTGCTAAGCGGGGAGTCTGCTTCTCTCCTTCTCCCTCTGCCCCCGCCCCTACTCGTGCTCTTGTGCGCAAGCACGCACTCTCTCCCTCTCTCAAATAAATAAATCTTTAAAAAAAAATCCATTATTGGAAGTAAATAGATAAATAAATAAATAAATAAATAAATAAATAAATAAATAACATTAAATGCAATGTGGTATCCTGGACCGGATTCTGGGACAGTAAAAGGACATTAGTGGAAAAACTGGTGAACCAAGTCTATACTTCAGTTAATAGTTATGTGCCAATCTTGGTTTCTTCGTCTGCACAGAGGTTCCTTGGCTAGGTAAGATGTTAGCATTGGGGAAAGTAGGGTGGAAGATATATGCTTCTTAGATAAGAACTCTGTACTCTCTTTGTTATTTTTCTATCAATCTAAAAGCTTTCCAAAATGGAAAAAGAAATCTTTCCAAAATGAAAAGCTTATTAAATAAATAACAGGACAAAAACGATAGGCTTCCTATCATTTACAGAATAAAATCCAAAATTGTTAGCATTGGATTCAAGACTATGCACATTTTGGCTCCTGCTTACCAATACTATCTACCCAACGCTCCACCACTCACTTCCCGAAACCGTCTGTGCATTTTCACACCTTCATATGTTTGTATGTGTTTTCCTTCTGCCTGCACTATATTCTTCCTCCTCTAGCTAGTGAATTCCTTCTAACTTTTCAAAAGTCAGCGCGGAGTGACTTCTTCTCTGAGGCCTTCCCAGAGTCCCCCCAATCAAAGCAAATTTTTTGTTTTTGTGTTTCCTAGAGCACTTTGTAGTGTAGCTACTGGAGCATAAATACGTATTTGCATTTCGGAGTAAATATTTCTTTTGCGTTTCTACTCAGTACTGTGGGGAGCTGGGCCCTTTTATCATTTATATCTGTACTTCCAGCACTTAGCAAGGCAACACACAAAGAAATAATTGCTTCATGAATGAGTGGAGACCTCAGTGATTTGAAAAGATATTATTTTCATGGGGGAGCCTTCAGCGTGCCTCTTGCCATTGGTTTTAGTCAGTGATTGACCTAAGAAACAAGCCGTTGAGGGAAATCTCTGCGTCTTCTGTAGAATTGTGTTGAAGATGGTTGTGCATTAAGATGGTTGTCCTTTAAGAAAGGAGACTTGATAGATTCTTCCAAAATCTAATCAGAAAAAAAAAAAAAAAAGGTATCTACCCATAGCAATTTGTCGTACTAAGTTTGGTACCTGTTTCTTCCCTCTTAGGGAACTTGCTCGTTGCCTTCCAAGGCAGCCAGCCCATTGCATTATTGGACAGCTCTGTTAGAAAGTTCTTTAACTGATATCTGATTCTCTGTGACTTCCCACATGGCTCCTAGCTCTCCCCTGCAGGGCTATGCAGAACAAGCCAACTCTTTTTGTCTCTTGAGAGCTCTGCAGAGATTGAGACAGAGAACCCCTCTTCCATACTCGCATCCTTACCGGTCCCAACCCCTGGAACTTCACACCACATTAAACTTTCTCTTTCTTCAAATGTGCTGAGCTCTTTGGCTGCCCCCCACCCTCGCCCCACCCCATGCTTCTGCAGTGCTGTGCTTTACTAATGCCCTCCGTCTCCCCACTCTTCTGTGGTAGCCTTATTTTCCCCAGGATCAGAATCGTTACCTCCTTCATTCATCCAACCCTGTGCCAGGTACTGTGCTAGGTGCTAGGGACACAGTGGAGAACAAGACAGACGCTGGTGCTTGCGGGTCAAGTTCTCACTGAAGTCTCTTTCATGGTGTCTGAGTTAGCTCTCTCCTTCATGCTTCTGTATGTCCATTAGAGCACTTACCACTTACCATATTGTATCGTCAACGGTTTCAGGTCACGTCCTCTAAAGTGAGTTCCTCGAGAACACAGACTACTGTCTTCCCTAGCCTTCACACAGCTTTGCACGTAGTAGCTACTAAATAAAGGTTTGTTGAAGAAGATCCTTCTTCCTTCAAATAGTCCTCTTGTGACATGTTATCTGTGGCTAAGGCCATAGGCTGCTTGATTATGTAAAATTAGCATAGTGATAAGGATTAGAGAGATTCTGTAAGTAAGATTCCAAAAGCAGATTCATCTAAGAGTGAATGTAAGACTACCTAATAGAGACTCTGCATCAGAGATGTGCTCATAAATGTATAATAACCAGCTTTCCAGGGGGGAAAAGCCCTGGTTTATAGCAGTTTACAATTTCCATGGTGTAGATACTCCCATCTTGGCCCATTTCAAGCTATTGATGTGACATCACTGAGTGTGGAGTTGACGATAGGGACCATTATGTAGTATTTCCATTATCAGGTCCAATAGATGTAAATAATTTCAAGAATATTGATAGTAAAATGTAGTAATATAGTTAGGAGTTGAAGAGTTTGAATGTTTTGAATACAGTTTATATGTAAGTTTATTTAATTTGATGTTCAGAATGATCATGTTTAACAACCAGCTTGCAAAATTCGTGAGAATTTAACACTCAGCTCCCCTGAGCCCTTAGAGCCACCTGGAGGACATTGCCTTTACTTGATGATGCCCTGAAAGGTGTGAACAAATTGAGTCTTTGAAGCCGGGTCCAGTTTGGGTACATTGGGAGGAAAGTCTTGTTTAAAGGAGCTGTCAAAGTTAATTTACCTCTAAATTGAACAATCCCTACTCCACTCCCACTCTTCAGCAAGGTTGGAGTTACTTATCCATATAACAAATATTTACTTAAGACCTGTTATTACTTTAGGACACATTCCTTTGGATCTCCAGATATTGTGCATATAGTTGGCCTAAATAAATGTTTGTAGAATGAATGTGAGGCTCACCTGTATTTATTTGTATGGGCTTTTAATGTGGCTTTGTGAACATATTCTAAGTCTTTTTTTTTTGACCTCAGTGGGCCCTCTCTTCCCAGAACCGCCTGCAAACAGAGATTCTGATGGCAAGAGGCATTGGGAAAGCAGGATGGGGGGAAGACATAAGCCCTTAATTTCACAGGGCCCTTATGAGGGAAACTGAGTGCGGACAAGTGTCTTTGGAAGCCACAGAGGGGGAACATCCTTCATCCAGATCCTAAGCTCTGCTACCAACAGGAAGCCTCCTCTCTGGTGAGGTGCCATCACTAACCAAGCACAAAGGAGAATGGGACTTATGCTCCTGCCTCCTCCACGCTCAGGGGGACGTTTGCAAAGCAGTTTGTCCTCAGAGACTTCTCTCCCTGGGTCTGTGGTGATGTAACTAGAGTGCCAGAGAACGGCGCCATCTAACTTGGCTCCCATAGCCATGAGGTGGCAGGCCTTGTGTCTGCCCAAAGATGGGAATGAGGAACCACCAGTTATCTCTGTTTTTTCCCCAGCAATATACAGTTTTCTTTAATTAGTTTTTCAGAGTTCTCTTTTAAACATGTAAATCAAGTAATGTCTTTGCCTTGCTTAAGACCTCCCCATTGCTCTTAGATTAAAATCCAAACCCTTCACATTTTGTAAGTCCTGCCATGACCTGGCCTCTGCCTACCCTCTGACGTCAGGCCATTGCCCCTCTGCATGCTATGCTCAGGCACACGGGCCTTCTTCTGTCTCCTGGGATACACCAGGCTGCCTGGACCCCTGAAGGGTCTTTCCCCTTGAAGTTTCTCCTGCTCAGAACGCTCTTCCCTCAGCTTTTTCCCTGACTGACACTTCATTCAGCTCAAAAACCAGTGAGGTTTCCCCAGTCCAGCCTATCTACTGATGACCCCTACCAGTCATTTTCTATTCTACTGCTTTGTTTTACTTCCTTTGTGTCATTTATCATTATCTGAAATGTATTTCTTCACTTGTGTGTCTGCCTCCTCCATGAGTTCACACGAAAGCTCTGTGATAGCCTGGACTTTAATTCCTGATCACTGTTATAATTCCTAGCTCCCCAGACAGTGCCCACACATAGTGGAGTCTCACTGAATTTTTAAAATATTTATTTATTTATTTACTTACTTATTTATTTAAAGTAAGCTCTACACCCAACCTGGGGCTTGAACTCATGACCCCGAGATCGAGTCACATGCTCCACCCACCAGCCAGCCAGGTGAGGTGCCCGTGAATGTTTTTTTAAATAAATGAAAATAAATGGAGGACAGAATGCTAACTTGGATTATCTGATTCATGTGAGGAGTGAACCCTAGATTTAAGACTCTGAGTCCTTGGAATTTAACCACATAAGTATTTTTATCATCATTATTATTACCTCATTATCATCACACCACCACCATCACTATCAACAACAGTGCTGCGTGGAACATGCGGGTTCTTACTGTTTATCAAATGAATGAATGAATGAATGAATGAATACATCAATGTTACAGCTGGCCTCAAACTACCTTTCTAGTCTTATTTACTATTCCTCCTTCCCCCATTCTAACTTCTTGCACGTACTCTGCTCCTGCTACTCAGAAACAATCATTTTTGCTTAGCACGCCATGTCTTCACATCTCTGTGTGTTGGCTTATTCTGCTGTTCCTTCTATTTGGAACTTCCATTCCTTTTTTGATGAGTTCTCTTTCTTGCTTTAGGACCCAATTTTGCATCCCATCCAGATAGTCTCTCTTCTGTGCTTCCCTGTTGCTTTGCCTGCACCACTGTTAAAAACTTGTCTCCTGAATTTTTGTTGTGTGTTGACATAGCTTGCCTTCTCCCTTAGGTAGAGAGCTCCTTGAAGGCAGGGACAGTACATTTTCCTCTCTGTATTCTCAGGAATCATTGCTGGGCCTGTCACATGGGAGCTTCACAGTATTTGTTGAAATCCATCTGTGGGTATAGGAGCCATGTGCTAGGTGCTGGAGGAGGAGATGTACAAGGCTGGTCCAAAACACAGTCCCTGGCCCTGAGTGCTTACAATCTAATTGGAGATACAAGTCCTTTTCATAGGAAAAAATATCATTACAAACCAGTGTATTCTAGAATTAAGTATGAGACTGGAGAAAGCTTCACGCGGTAGAACATGTATAGGACTGGACTTGGTTTCTGGTTCCTATTTCACCATGAACTCACTATGTGGCCTTGACACATTATTTCTCTTCTCTAGACTTTGGTTTTCTTCTCTGTAAACGAATTTATTTCATCAGAAGCCTTGGATGATTTCTAAAGCCAGATTCCTGCTCTGACGGTCGGAGTTGGGCTCCATGGAAACTAGGTGAAGAGATGTGGCCAGAGCTCAGTAGTCTCGGTTTGCCCCCTGGTGGTCGCTCTGCAACATCACAGTCGGGGAGACAGCGGTAGGCTTTTCCCAGGGATGGAGATGGCAGAGCTCAAGCCTTGTAAACAAAGAACTGTGGAACAATGATCATTCTAGAAGAGAACCAATCAGGTTTCTCACTGGTCACTGGTAGATGGTATAGAATCCTCTCCTTCTTCAGAATAGAGGAACTTGGGAGATCATGCTCTCCTGATCTCAGCCGCCAGCTAAACCCACTTCATTGCTGTTTCTTTCCAAACCAGTCAATCTTTGGGAGGCTGCTTTGTAGTCCCCCTGACTTTTTCTTCTGCTCCCATCACAGTGCTCTGTTCTGAGGCAAATTCTTCCTTCTGGTCAGTATAACTATCTGTCCATTTATTTATGACAAAATGTTTTTTTTTCTCCCTCTCACTCTTTTCCTGGAGTAGAGCCATAAGCCAAAGTGAAGGTAGTAGAAGGATTTCTCTGGTGAGATGGGGGAAGAGACTGTGCTAGAATGAGACATGTGATTTACATTGTGAAAGGTGATCAACACTAGCCGAGAAAGAGCTGTCTTTTAGGTGTTTCACTCAAAGTGGGATTGGGGAGGGCTATTTGCCCCTTTATTTCCTTATTATCTATATGTTGAACCTGAAGGACTGCTTAGAGCCATCTCTATTCCCTCAAAAAAAAAAAAAACAAAAACCCCACAACTAAATCAAAGATGGAATTGGTTGCTTGAACTCTTGGGCCAGAGCCAAGAAGAGAAAGAATAGGGACCCTGAGGGTAGGGAAGAGAGGAATAAAAACCAAGAAGAGGGGAGGGAGGGGCAGAGAGAAACAGAGTGAGGATAGTTGCTAATTCCAGGTGGATTTATGGGTATCTAGACAGGAAATGTAAGGAAACTAAAGAATTATTTTTTTCCACAAATGTGCTTGTTTGCTAAACAGAATTTTTTCTTTTCTGACGATGCACTGTGCCTTGAACCTTGCTAAACATTAAAGGCATGACTAAGGGTATAACATTCATTCATCCCACATTATCTGGAACATTCCAAATACTGTACCTAAAGCCTGCCCTGCCAAACAGGTACAGCATCCATACCTTGCCTGCCTTGTTCACTGCTGAATTCTTAGCACCTATATTACCTTGCCATGTAGCAGGTGCTCAAAAGAGATTTGTTGAATAAATGAATGGTACCTGCCCTGTCCAGTGATATCTCAATGATATCTCAACTCCACGGGGGTAGGAGGAAGGCTGCTTAGATTATTTTTTATTCCTCACTGATAATGATAGGATTGAGAGTTACCCTTTTTTTAAAAAAAAATTATTTATTTATTTTTCAGAGAGAGAGAGAGAGAGAGAGAACACAAGTAGGGAGAGAGGCAGAGGGAGAGGGAGAAACAGACTCCCTGCTGAGCAGGGAGCCCGATGCGGGGCTCGATCCCCAGGACCCTGGAATCATGACCTGAGCTGAAGGCAGACGCTAAACTGACTGAGCCAGCCAGGCATCCCGAGAGTTACTCTTATAAAATACAAATCCATAGTACTCCTTTGGTCCAAATGTTAAACCTTTCAATAGTCCCCCAATATACTGAGTTTCTCTGTAAAATGGAGATAATACCATACACATCTCACAGGGTTACTTTAGGTCTAAATGAAATAGATATGTCATAGCCTTGCATGTTCCTAGCATATGGTAGTTGCTCAATAAATTCTAGGTCCTTTTATTCTCTAATTTTCTAGCCTAATGTCCAATCCAATGTTCTAGCCACACTGAGTTCTTTATCAGTCCCACACAGGAATGCCAGGAAGGCCATCCTGTCTGTCTACCTGGTGAACTCCTCATCCTCCAGAACAGACCTCGAATGTACCTCTCTTCTGTGAAACCTGCATCCCACTCCCGCTTTCTTTCTGCTTCTTCATTACCCTGTATGTGTCTCAGTTACAGCGCACGCAATTCTGTTATAATTTTTTCTGTTACATTTATTTACTTATACTTTTGCTTCTCTCTTAGGCTGTGACCTCAGGAGTACAGGGACCACGGCTTATTTGTATTTGTAGAGTGTTTACAGAGTCTGGAGGAGGCGGGAAAGACGACAAAAGAGTTAGCTTTACAAAAAAGAACCGCTTCTTCCTCTGAAACAAAAGGGAAGTAACAGAAAATGACTAACAGTAAGAATGTAGCAAGAATCTTTAAAGCGAAAGGGAGGATGCCAAATCTCAAGGGGAAATCTGGCTTGAGGGGGGAAGAATACAGGAAGATGTCACCCCAAGAGATGAGGAGGGTAGGGGAGAGGTGGCGTTGGTATGGTCTGATCCTTCTCCTTCCTAGATGTGTGAGGTCTCAGGATGGACTCAGCACCTGGGCTGGCAAGAAGGGGTTGTTGGGCCTGCAGGGAGAAACGGCCTGTCCCCACAGAATGAGGCCGAATGGCCTTGCTTCACATCTGAGTCTTTCAGTCCAGCTGGAGGGAGCTGGAGCCTCCGGTTGCTGCGGAAAGGGGAGGTTTGCAGTGATTTGTATGAGGAGTGCTGGAGGGCTAGCGGTGGCGTGGAACTGTGGACGCACTGTGAGGAGGAGAGCAGGGAATTTGGGCAGCAATACAATCCCCAGAAGATATGGTAGGAGTGGCAGAGCAAAAGCAGCTGGAGAAGAAGCGTTGGTCTGGAGGCTCTGCTATTTGTTCCAATTGGCATCTTTGATGACTGCATTGAAGTGAGTCTGTGAGTCCCTCTTGCCTTGGTGTTCTCGTGGTACAGGTGGGGGCTTAGAAACAAGAACTCATGCAACTCTGGCTCATTCTACTCTAGGCGGTTGGACTAAGCTTCTTAGATTGTTTTGTAACTTAGAAAGCACCCTTGTCAGCCATTTTCAGATGACACTTCAAAAACAACAAGCCAGTATCTCCGTCAGAGTACTGTGATGCAAACAGCAAAAATTGTGAGAAGTTCAAGAAAAAAAGAGAATTTACTGGAAGGATACAGAGTTGACAGGAAGGCTGGAGAGTTGGATATGGAAATGGGTTATAACCTAGGAAGGCCAGGCAGCAGGCACCAGAACCAAGTTCGTGCCTCAGGAACGATCTGGAATGGCCACCATTACTATATGGTAGGGAGCCCCCTACTCCCAATCCCTATGAGAGACCCACTGTGGTTGGACACCTACTGTCTCTGTTGCTCTGGATAATTCTAAACTTGTCAGTAGGTCTCGTGTCATTCCCTGAAGTTTCAAAGTTCAGAGAGAGTGGCCAGGTGGCCAAGCCTGGATCATATGTCGTGTTCTAGCCACTGATATTCTCCCTGCTTCAGCTTCCTTAGTCTTAGCAGTACTGCAAATACTGCACAGAATGGGGCATTTTCCCCAAGTAAGAAGGACTTGAGATGCTGATGGTGAACTAAAATAAAACAAAATGTCTACCATGCCCTCATCTTTCCTTTTCCTTTCCACTTATTCTGTTTTCGTCAGTTGTCAGTTGCGATCATAATCTCAGGCTCCTAGACTTGACACATTAGAATTCTCCTCATCGCCCTCATTTTCCCACACAGTGAATAACTCTCCAGATTTCTTAGGTTTGCCTTGCCTTCTGTCCCTGCTACTGTTTTAGTAAGATTACTTTGGCAACGGCATAGAGGAAAGGAGAGACTGGGAGAAATTGGGAGTCCGACTTCTAGAATGGTAGAGCTAAAAGAGACCTTTCAATTGATCTATTGTAGTGGTCTCATCTGGGAGTAGTCATAAGAATTCCTATGGCATTGAGGAAATACACATGCTGGTATTCCATCTTCAGTTTTGGGGTTCAGTAGATTTGAGGTGGAACTTCATTGTTGTTGGAGTGTGTGTGTGTACATTTCTGTGTTGTGTGTCTATGTGCACCCCGGGTTGAGAACTGCTGAATTCCAATACCCTTGTTTTAAAAATGAGGAGACTGAGGCCCACAGAGAAGTTACCTCTTTGAAATCACATGAGTTAATGAGAGGGGTAAAGGGGCCAGGACCAATCCCAGATCTCTTGGCTATTGGTCTAGTACTATGCAGACGTCTTATGTTTTCCCTCTGTAAAAGGAAATTTCCTGTCTTTATTTGTATGCAAGAAAGCATGTTGCATGTCTATGGTTCAGCTCTTCCAACAGTAAATAGGCTTCAGATTAAGAGCCCCAAGCTGTCAAGAGTGAGCCCAGACCAAGGGCCTCATTCCTTTTTTTTTTTTAAGATTTATTTATTTGAAAGAGAGAGAGAGAGAGAGAGAGAGAGCGTGTGCGTGCACACGCGTGAGCTCACACACCCATGCTCCAGCAAACCGGGGGAGGGGCAGAGAGAAAGAGAGAATCTTGAAGCAGACTCCCCAGTGAGCACGGAGCCTAATGTAGGGCTTGATCCCAGGACCCTGAGATCATGACCCGAGTTGAAATTAAGAGTTGGCCGCTTAACCAGCTGAGGCACCCGGGCGCCCCCCAAGGGCCCCGTTTCTAATTGTAGTTGGCTTGATCTCTGGACCACAGGCCCCCTTGTCAGAATCTGGGAAAAGCATACTCAAGAATCTCAGCTGGGGTGTGAAATGAGGAGGATCCATAGATAAAGGACAGTCCAGCTGAAGCCATACTTCTGTTTGCCAGGATTCTGACTGGGCCTCTGTGCACACAAGACCTTGTTTCAATTCCCCAAAGACTCTTCTTTAATTCTTGACTGTTCTTTAGCCATCTGGATCTCATCTTGGGAATCGACTTTCTTTTTCCTGCTCTCTGACTTCTACCAATAACTCTGGCTTACCACCAGTTCTGACACTGTTTCCGGGCAGTCTCATGGAAACCCCGGGCCTCTGATGCCTTCCATTCCATTATGTTCCTTTTTTGATTTTGCTCTCCTTATAAAATGTATGCTTTCCTATAAAGATTCCCAACAGGAAATGCCATTTGCTTAATGTCCTCCTGTTCCAGATCTGCCTCAGTGCAAAGAAAGCAAAGGGCGGGAGAATTGCTACAGTAGAACCATCTATCAGAGGGGAGTCATTTTTTTCCTTCCATCCCCTCCGCATCCAGAAAGGGAGCTGGCATCAAAGTCTGAGCACCTCACTTGGTGAATAGCCCCAGCAGGAATGACGAGGTCAGAGCTGTCCTTTGGAAAGCAGTTCTGAGAGCTGTAGTCCTGGATGGATTAGAAGAGGAGAGGCTGTGGGCATGAAGACAACCTATAGCAGCTACTGCAATAATCTAGGTGAGAGATGATGAGACATGAATTGGGCAGCAGGAGTGGGCTGAAGAGGAGAAGATAGGTGGGAAAATAGTTTAGTGGGAGAACAAGAAACTGACAGACGTGGGAGATGAGGGAAAAGTAAACAACACTAGGTTTAGAGCTTGAGGAACTCAGCGGATAGTACCTTTAATAGGATGAGGGAAATAAGAAACAAGCTGTTTTGGAAGTAGGGTGGAAGACAGTGACTTTAGTTTTGTACATGGGGAATGCAGACATCCAAGGTAATGTTTCCATCAAGCAGTTGAATATGCAAGGCTGGACTCGAGAGGTCTGGACTGCAGATATCAATTTGGGAGTTTCAGCGGGAAGAAAGTGTGAGGTGAGGGTGAGGTGGCACCCAAAGAGAGAAGAGGCTCGAGCCTAGAGGCATACCTACACTTCAGCCCCAAACAAGGGGGAGGGCTCAAAAGAGTCTGAGAAAGAGCTGAGGGTTTGAGAGAAAACCAGGAAAGTATGGTTTTGCCAGCCAAAGGGAGGTCCGGGAAGGACGTGGAGAGGGAGGCTATGGAGATGAGGACTGACAAGAAGCTGTTGTTTTTAGTAGTTAGTTGCTGGTCCCAGTAGGCCTGGTCACAACAGCTACTCTCACATCAAATGAAGAACTGAGGGAGGGTACTGGATAATTCACATATTCCCCACTCACGTTAACCTTAGTTATCAGGGTATTGCAGAAGAAATACGTGTAATTACTTCATAAAGTTTAACATCGCTCAGAATTTCCAAATCCCCTCAGTCCTCAACTTCATCGGGCTCAATAAGAGGAAATTGCAAAGACTGGAGGGCGAGGCTGAAGACTGCATATAAGGTAAACATAAATATCAATGAGGTTTCGCCTTCCGCCAATCAGGCCCGGGGAGAACCTTCCCCGGGCTCATTGGAGCCCCGCCCCCTCATAAATATGTAGACAGCACCGCCCGCCGCGCACTGCCCCGCCCTCTACTCTTCTCCCTCGCAACGGACTCTCCCTTCAAACGGGAAACAAGATGGCGGCGGCAGGTCCGAGTACTCGGGCCTCTTCCGCGGCGGCAGCGGCAGCTCTCAGTCGGCGGGGCCGACGGGGCCGCTGTGACGAGATGGCGGCAGCCAAGACTGGGGCCCCGGGCGCAGCCTCTGGCCCCGCGCTGCTGGTATTGCCGCCACCGCTGCTGCAGCCGCCGCCACCGCCGCGGCCGGAGGAGTCGGGCTGCGCCGGGTGCTTGGAGACCCCGGGGGAAGCGGCGGCCCTGCCGTGCGGCCACTCGCTGTGCCGAGGCTGCGCCCAGCGCGCCGCCGACGCAGCGGGCCCGGGTTGCCCGCGCTGCCGAGCCCGCGGTCCCGGTTGGGCCCGCCGTCGGGCCCGCGACGACGGCCAGGCCGACGCGGAGGTGCAGGGCGAGCGCGCCCGCCGCGGCCAGCCCGAGCGCTGCCGCCCGCGCCGGGACGGGGGCGCGGCCGCCGCGGGGCCCAGGCCGGAGCAGGAGCCGCGCGCCGCGGCCGCAGAGCCAGGTGGAGCTTCCCCTCCTCCCTTTGGGGTCCGGAGCGAGGCCGAGTGCGCCGGGCCTGGCCTGGTTAGGGGGTGGAGGGTCCCAGGCCGTACTGGAGCGGCCGTGTAGACTTTTCATGGGGTTGGAACTGGTCTCTGTCCAGGTGCATCTGTTTGTGAATTTTGAACTTCGGAATGAAGTACGGACAGGATGGATTTGGAGGGGCAGTGAGGGGATCCCGCGCCTTGCGGAAGTCAGAAGTTTGGAGGGAAACAGCATTCTTGGAACAAGTTAGGGCCAGGTTGGAATGGTGTGTGGAAGAAGGGTTCCGAACTTTGCAGGGGCCCTGGAGGATCAGAGAAGTGCTTGGTTTAGTGCTGGGTGAAGAGGTTGGGGTCGAACTGCGTGTAAAGATGTGGCTCCTGCGCCTGAATGGATCAGTGAGAGGTGTGGAGTATCCGGATAAGGAGTAAGTTGCACTTGAGGATGTGAAGGGAGCTTTTCAGACTTGAGTGTGAAGTGGGTTGAGAGAATGAACTCACATGTGCAGTTTTCACAAAGTCTTGAAAAATGCATGCTTAGCACAGAGCCTGGCACATAGTGAGGAAGCAATAAATCAGGGTTATTTATATTTATAATAATTCCAAAAATTAAGCTCCAGTAGTGCTGGAGACAAAACAAAACAAAAAACTGGATTGGGTTTAAAAGTTTCGTATATGGAGATCGCTTGGCAGGGGCTGCTTCTATCTCCATGGCAGTGTAGGTTTCCTGCTATCATCCTGGCAGTTAAAAGTCTGTTGTAGGACTGTTGCTTTCAACTTCTTGCCTTTCTTTACCTTCCATAGCCTGCCAGTCTTTGGTGCCGAGCTTGACATAGAAAGTGTCCTGTAAAAACCACAAAACAAAACTGTTATAACTTAGGACTCTTTGAGACACATTCAATCAAGACAACATCTACAGCTCTTTGATAAGAAATGCATACCTAGGAGGAAATTTTCAAGAAGCATAATTAGGAAAGGCCACGTATTTGCACCTTTTGTGCTGGGAATTCTGCCATGTGTTATTTTCAGTAGGGAAAAGAAGGCGTTGCTTGTGTATGAAAGTGCAGTCTCTAGAAACTACAGGTTCCAGAATGCAGTCTGTTTTGATTCGAGCGGACACCTGCCACTGTCCTAGGATATCTTACTTTTTATTTCTACGTCTTACTTTCTATATTCCTTATTATTCCTTTTAAGCTTCACAACATCCTTATGAGATAGGTAGTTTTATTTCCATTTTACAGATGAAACTGAGGCCCAGCGAGGTTAAGTAACTTGCATGAATGAAAGCCCAGTTCCATCTGATTCTTGCTCACATCAGGCAAGAAGGCCTCCCCAGATGTCATCTAATTTGTGGGTGCTGTGTGATGTTCTCATATGCTCTTTAATTTGCTTCAAATTCTGAGATTTTGGTAAAAAAAAAAAAGTATTTCTCTGGTCTCCCTACTAGTACTATTGATTATATGGTCAAATAGGATAGAAATATCTATTCTTATTTCTAAAGTCTGGACTCCTCTGTGAAATAGTCTGAAATTTGACCCATGAGAGGGAGTATGGCTCAATAATTTCTGCATACTTCTTCCCTTGGAAGAAATTTGTCATAAAGTGTATCAGTAATTAAGGAAAATTATATAAAATGAGATTCCAAATTAGGATCTGTTGAATCACTGAGTATCCACCAATTACTTTATATGTTTATGAGGACTGTGATGAAAAATATTTTTCCTTAAATGTTCTTGTTGGATCATTGAGTGTATATAATTACAGGCTTATTAAGTCAAATCATTATAAAAGAATATCGCTGAGCAGGGTTTGGGAATTATCTTCTAGCTTCAGTGGGTTGGACTTCTTGAAGGTATATAGTTTTTTAATTTAAAATTTTAATATGCAGTGTATTCACATAATGCAAACAAAAATATAAGAAAGTATACAATGGAAAGGTTCCTCCTACCCCTTTACTCATTTCCCACTAACATCAAAATTCTCGTTTATTCCAGTTTCTTTATGCTTATGCATAAAAATTCAAATATATTTAGTTTAGTTTTTTATCACAAAAGGTTGTATATTGTATACACTGTTCTGTAACTTGCTTTTTTCATATAACAATACATGATGGAAATCTTTTCATATCACTATATAGAAGGTTTCTTTATTCTACTTACAGTTGCAAGGAATTTCATTGAATGGCTATAACGATTTACTTAACCATCTATTGGTGGACGTTTAGGTTGTTTCCAATCTTTTGCTGTTATAAATAGCTATTCATAGAATTGTTATATACACATGTACATGCATTGTTATGGAGAGGTCACCTGTAGCTTTCACCACATTCTCAAAGGGTTGCAAAAAGAAAGCGAGGAACCATTGTTTTAACACAGGTCCGTCATTCTACAGAAGGGAGAACCGAGGCCCAGAAGAGAGTAGAAGGTTACCACAGGCACCTGGGTGGCTCAGTCGGTTAAGCGCCTGCCTTCAGCTCAGATCCTGATCCCAGGGTCCTGGGATCAAGCCTGCTTTTCCCTTCCCTCTGCCACTCCCCCTGCTTGTTCTTCTCGCTCTCTATCAAATAAATAAATAAAATCTTAAAAAAAGTGACCAGCGAATGGTCATCATGAGTTAGTAGCAGATAAGAGTAACCCACAAATAAGGGCTAAAACATAGCCTAATTCCCAGTTAAATGCTCATGATGGCTTTTAATAGGGAAAACTAAAGACCAGTTTTATAAATATTTACATTGTGTTTTTGAGTGGGAAACAGCAATAGAAATAGCAGTTTTAGGTATATTCAGAAGTATATTGTTTAGCAATATTCTTTTGGCATAGGCCAATTGATAAAAGAAAGGGTCAGGCCTGCTTTATAATACTGGAAATTAAATTTTGTTGTAAATGCACTGGACAATTTTGTTGTTGAAGCCCCATGGCTCTTTTGGAATTGAATTGTCTATGAAATAAGTGCAAGAGTTTGTGCTTGTTGAAAATTTTGGTTGTGTTGCTGACATTTTTGTTTTTTGCCAGCTTCTTGGCAAGCTTTAAAGTTCAGAACCTTAAGGACTCCTATGTAAAATGTTTTGTTTTATTATATGCATTGTCAGTTTGCTTTTGGTTATAGTATCAGTTGATTTGTGCAACATTGTGTGAAGGTTATTACAACTTTATATTCCGCAAGGAGCTGTAGCTCACTGCATATACTGACATAGCATTTGGACCATTTTGAGCAATATTCACAAGTATGTAATGAATGCCTCGGCTCTGCCAGCCAGGCACTGTGCTAGGTCCTTGGGAGACATTAGTGAATGAAATGGTTCAAGATTTCTTCCTCTTGGAGCTTTTATTCTAAATTTAGAGACAGTCTTGGTCCATTGATTAAAAAAAAATGTAGCACACAGGCATAGATAGGTACCTTTGCAACTGCAGTTGACCCTTGAACAACAGGAATTTTAACTCTGTGGATCCACCTACACGTGGATATTTTTCCATGAATACATTACAGTGCTGTAAATGTATTTTCTCTTTCTTAGGATTTTCCTAACATTTTCTTTTCTCTAGCTTTATTTAAGAATATAGTATATAATGCATATAACATACAAAATATATCTTAATCAGCAGTTTATATTATTAGTAAGGCATCCGGGCAACAGTGAGCTGTAAGTAAAGTTTTTGGGAAGTCAAAAGTTACTGTGGATTTTTGACTGTGCCAGGGGTCAGCGCCCCTCACCCCTGTATTGTTCAGTGGTCAACTGTATGTACAACATAATACTTAAGTCTCATTGGTAATAATTAATGAATTTTAAGAATTCATTTAGCCTTCTGATTTGAAATCAGGAGTGATCATTCTAAATGATACTGCCTTTGAACTTGAAACCAAGACCTTGGGGTGCCTGTGGGTGGTTCAGTGGGTTAAGTGTCTGCCTTTGGCTCAGGTCATGGTCCCGGCTCAGGTCATGGTCTCAGAGTCCCTTGGCAGGCTCCCTGCTCAGTGGGGAGTCTGCTTCTCCCTCTCCCTTTGCCAGTCCCCACTGCTCGTGCTCTCTCACTCTCTCTCAAATAAATAAATAAAATCTTAAAAAAAAAAAAGAAATCAAGACCTTTTAGGACAATTCTTTTTCTTCTACCATGGGTAATAATTGAAAAGCTCGACAAAGGCCAATGAATGTTTTAAACTGGCAGTTAGAACTTTTTAAAAAATTTTTAGTGTTAAAAGTGCATTTCAAAAATTGAATAGTACCTCATTTATCCCTTCCCTTTAATCCTACCCAGTGTCCCTGTTCACTTAGGGTTAACATACATTTAAAAAATTTCCTCTTTCTGTGACAAACAAGTAGTTCTGGTTTATTACTCAGTTGGCAGACAATGTTTGCTATGTGTGGAGCCTAAATTACATTTAGGACTAATGAATAATGAAATCATGTGATTGTGGTGGAAAAGGACAAGAATTTCCCTCATCTGTAAGGATTTGTTTTAAAATGTATAATGACTCAACTTTTTATCCTTAGTGACACATATTCCAGAATTTGAGAGTGTCCTTATATGTTATCCTAATGCAGGAAACAACTCAGAATGAGATGACCTCACCAACTAAATATTAATTGCCATTGAAGGAATATCTCTGTTCTATAGAATTCAGGATTGAGCAGCAGGAATTTAGGAGGTATTTGTTTTTGTCCATTCATATTTCCACTCCTGCCTAACTTCCAGTTAATCTGGGTGAGTTGCTTAGTTTTGAATTCATTTCTATCTGAGTTTTTTTGAGTGTAGGATATAGGATATTATAGGATATGTTTGTCAAATATCATCCCACAAATTCAATGAGCATTTTTGGGGGCACATGCTCTGTAAGATAACATAATAAAAAAGATGAGTAAGACGTGGTCCCCATTCTTTGAGATTCCACAGTCTAGTCGGACAAACACCTTACCAAATAACATTACAAAGTAGTAAGTGAGGTAAATGCATAATGCCAACAGAGTGTAGGAATGGAATAGCTAAGAGTGGAGGAAAGCTGAAGAATTTGAGCTGTATGTTGAAAAGAGTAGGAATTCATCAGATGAGGGAGGAGGGGAGGGCCATTCTAGGGAGAAGAACCTGCATGTACAAAAGCCTGAAGACTTGGCGTATACGGGGACTCACAGGGAGTTAAATATTGATGGAATGTGGGACTGGAATGGGGAAGGAGAAGAGAAGGGACTGTGGAAATTTAGATCACAAAGGGCATGGTATATCATGATAAAAGAATTTGGGACTTGATCCTATAGATAATGCAGAGCCCTTAAAGATATTTTTAAGGAGGGGAGGGGAGGGGCAGAGGGAGAGGGAGAGAGAGAGAATCTTAAGCAGGCTCCATGCCCAGAAAGGAGCCCAACACAGGGCTCCATCATGACCCGAGCTGAAATCAAGAGTCAGACGCTTAACTGACTGAGCCACCCAGGCGCCCCTGCCCTTAAAGATTTTTAAGTAAGTGGAATGACATCATCATAATGTGCTTTAGAAAGACAATATTGGTTGGCGTATGGAGGAAAGATGTGAATAAAAACGAAGAAGGGAGTCCAGTTAGGGGGCTATTTTAGTAGTTCAGGCAAGAGATGAAGAGGGGCTGGACTAAAGCAGTGGGTATGGGGATGTTTTCCTTCAGTCATGCATTAATTTAGTAACTACAAATGGAATAAAAACATGATTCTCACGTCAGTGTAGTTGGGAAGATTGGTATATAAACATGCCCCTGAAATGTGTAATAACTGCAATTATAACCATAATGCAAGATATAATTGTAGAAGGTAATAAGGTACATATAAATAGAGCCAGTTAACGGAGCAGAATCTGGAGACAGATTGCCTGTATTTGAATTCTAGCTCTGCCATTTATAGCTGTGTGTCCGTGGGCACATTACTTGACCTCTCTGTACCTTAGTTTCCTCATTTAGAAAATGGGGATAGTAATAGCAAAACCATAAGGTTGTTGTTAAGACTAAATGAGTTATTAGAATGCATGGCATATGAAGAGCTCAATGAATGTTAGCCATTTCACAATGAAGAGAATCCAACTTGGATGGCTCAGGAATGGGTTCAGTGAAAGACACTTGACCCTGAGTATTCAGTAGGTGGATGAGGGCAGGATAAATGTGAGGGAAATCAGTATATTTAGAAGCACAGGAGTATGAAATAACAAGGAGACTTCTAGGGATTGTAAGTAGGAGTGGTTGGAGCATAGAGTACATGTGGGAGAGGGGAACGAGATGGAATTTCAGAAATAAGCAGTTACTGGATAATAGTGGACTTTGAATGCTGTGCTCAGGAGTAAGAATCCACTGAAGAGTTTTAAAGAGGAGTTCATCTGCATTTTAGAGTGATTACTCCTGTGGGGTTAATGTAGCAAATGGATTTGGAGAGCCCAGATTCTCTATTAGCAAGATGGCTAACTGAGATAGGAAGACTCCTCTGCTACAAATATCCAGAAAAGCTGGATGATATTGAACTAACAATTTTTTAAAATGCATTCCTGAGCTTGCAGGGAAGACAGGAAAATCTCCAGGTTCTAGAAATACAAATGAAACTAAAAACCAAAACTTTAGTAAGCCTTGAACTCATGCTGTGTTGCCCTGGAGCCGGGTGAAGGAGTGGGGTGAGGGGTTATTTCTGGTTTTCTATTCCTAGTGGACTGAGTTTTAACCATGTAGAAAAGGGAACCAAAACTAAAACTTCTGCACAAAACTGGGATTCTTGATGTGCATTCAAAGTGAAGGGGTGGGTAGAGAAAAATCTTCCCACTGACACAAGCCAGTAATAAGAAATCTTGTCTTGATTTGCCTGGGTTCTATGCAGAGAGGAAATGGGAAAAAAAGCTTCTCAGAAATTGAAGCACAAGACATATGCCTTGCTTATATTTGGGATCTGAGTTTCTATTATATGGTTTAAGTATCACCAGGCTGAGAAATTAATAAAAAGAAGCTGGCTCCAAACTAGTAATACCCCTGGGTCACCTGGAGAAAGGAAAAACAAGACTCCAAGGGGTACTCCCAACTTGGGCCAGAAGAGATTCTCTAAGAAAGAAGCCCAGCTGAAGATGAACTTATAATTAAATGTGACACACGAGGAAACCATTTTCTAACATAAATGAGAGTTAGCAGACATAGGAAGCAGGAGGATTATATCTCCGGAAACCAGGATGGTAGAGGAGCAGCTTGAACGATAACTTAAATTAGCACATTTTAAGTGACTAAAGACATTAAAGAACTAATTGACATCCCGGAAAATGAATAAGACGTTACGAAATAGGTACATTTGAGAAAGAGCTAAACACAATGAAAAATATAGTCAGTGAGGTTAAAAAAAAGCTCAGTAAATAAGCAATAGCTTACACAGATGAAGAGAAAATTAGTAAGCTGGGAATTAGATATGTGGAAATCCTGAGAACACAAAACAGTAAACGATGAAGGAAAATCTGAAAGAGGTGAAGAAAAATGAAAGAACAAGAAGACCCAACATCTAATAGTAATTACAGAAAGGAGAAAAATAGAATGAGGAGACATGGAATTGAAAGAGATGATGACTTGAGAATATTTCAGAATTAATAGAAAGACATGATTCTTGATCCTTTAGGTTTTAGACTTAAGAGGCCCTAGAAATAATTAAATGAACAAAACAATATAACCCCACAACTAAACACATTGCAATGAAACTACAGAACACCAAAGGCACTTTAAAAAGCAAAAAGGAAAGACAAAGGAGCAATAGACCGAGAGTGGACATCTTGTAATCAACAAGAGAGGCCAGGAGAAAATGGAATAATGTCTTCTAAGTGTTGACAGAGATCTGAATTTTGTACTCCGCTAAGTTATTCAAGAGTGAGGGAAAAATATTTTCAGATAAAAATACAGAGAATTTACCGTGCTATTTCTGAAAGAACTATTATACCAAAGAATGTACTTCAGGAAGAAAGAAATGTAACAGGGGAGAAAGTAGGATACAAGAAGTCATGGTGAACAAAGAAAGAGCTACGTAAACTAAGCCAACATTGACAGTATAAAACGAAAATTATTATTTTGTGGGGGCCAAAACCAAAGTGGAACTAAAATATTGGACAAGGATAAAATGTAAGCTGGGAGGGAGAGTGGTCAGTTTTAAAGAGTTGTAAGGTTCTGTGTATAGTTCAGGAAGATAAGAGATATTGATTAACTTTAGGCTCTCAGATGCATATTAAAAATTTAAGGGTAACCACCAAAACAAATACTATGCATAACTTGATCTGCTGCATTTATATAGAACCATGTCTTTCCCAAATTAGAGAATATATGTTCTTTTTAAATGAATATAGAACATGCACATAATTAGGCACAAAGAAAGTTACAACAAATACCAAAGATTGCTATATAACCATGTTATCTGACCCCAATACAGTAAAATTAGAAATTAATGACAAATATAACCAGTCCCCCTCTCAGTCCGTGTTTGGAAATTAAAAATGCAAAAACAAACTTCTAAATAATGTATGGTAAAAAACAAAATCCGGGCGCCTGGGTGGCTCAGTTGGCTAAGCGACTGCCTTCGGCGCAGGTCATGATCCTGGAGTCCCGGGATCGAGTCCCGCATCGGGCTCCCTGCTCAGCGGGGAGTCTGCTTCTCCCTCTGACCCTCTTCCCTCTCATGCTCTCTATCTCTCATTCTCTGTCTCTCAAATAAATAAATAAAATCTTAAAAAAAAAACCCAAAATCCTGAATTGGAATATGTTTAGAATTGAGTAACAGTGGAAACAACTATCTCAAAATCTGTGGGATACAGCTGAAGCAAAGCTAAGGAAATTTAAGTGCCTAGATTATATTTCACTGGATCTTAAGATGCCATCTTTTGTTAAGATGCACTATCATTTTCCAAACAATGCTTTCCTATCACCTAGACCTTTTAACTTTGTGCTTCCTGAAAGAGCTGTTATAAATTTCTTTAGATACAGATTTAACATATCACTTGAACATATATTTATAAAAGAAAGTGAAGTAATAAATCAGTAGGATATTCCTGTTCACGATTCTTCCAAATTTGGTTTTGACTGAATCATAGAGGTTTGTGTTTTTCTATGTAGTATTGCTTACTATGTCCTAGAGAACACTGGTGATACAGCATTTCTTAAAAGAGCGTCCCGTAGCTCTTCCTGCCATTTTCTTTGACACTTCTGGCACACATCAAGTTTTGATGCTGATGCTTTCTTGAGCTTGCCAAATGGCTTCCACAAAAGGTTTTCAGATGCGACTCATAGTTCTTCCTCAGATGGTCTATAATAGGTTTGTTAGCTCATATTGAGAGGTTACAGTTGTCCAGTCATGCCACCAGGGATAACACCAAATCGCTACATTTTTTTTGCAAGCTTATTCTTTTAATTGTCTATGTTTATACATAAGCAATGACCGTGGCATTATCACTGCTGCCTGACAGTGATTATAAGACTTCAGTTGTAAGAAATATCCCAATTTCAGAGATGTTAATATGAAGAAATGTATGTCCTAGAATCTGTAAGGTATTTGAATTGAAAGACTGAAAATTATTTTTTAAAGATTTATTTTATTTGAGAGAGAGAGTGCCGTGGGGAGAGGCAGAGGGAGAGAAAGTCTCAGACTGTGTACGGAGCACAGAGCCCAATGCGGGGCTTGATCTCATGATGCTGAGATCACCACCAGCACCGAAACCAAGTCAGAAGCTCAACTGACTGCGCCACCCAGGCACCCCAAGGCTGAAAATTATTGAGTTAAGTGGCCAACTGAAGAAGTTAGGAAAGTAACAGCAGATTAAATCCAAAGGAAGTAGAAGACAGGAAAGAGTAAAGATAACAGAAATTAGTGGAACAGAAAACAAACAGTGAAGAGGATTAATAAAACCAAAATATAATTCACAGAAGATACTAATATAAGATTTATATTACAGACAAATCTCTGGAAAGATTGGTCAAAGAAAAAGAAAAGGAGGCATAAATAATGTTAGGAATGAAACAGGGAATACAACTATAGATATGATAAATGTATAAAAACACCAGAAATATAGAATATGGAATTTTATGCCATGAGTTTGATAAGTATAAAATAGTCAACTTCTTGACTTCTTGGAAAATGCAGCCTGACACAGCTTACTCAAGAATAAAGAGAAAATATGAATAGAAATGTAACTAAAGGACTTGAACAAATAATAAAATCTATCCACTAAGTAATATGGGGATGTAATAAGCAAAATCCAGAATGTGGGAAACTGCAGGATACATGGCCCATTTTCTTCCACAAATACTGTGAAGAAGAAAAGGGGGAGGGGTGGGGAGGAAGCGGAAGAAGAAGAGCAATAGAAGGGAAACCTGTAGATTAAAAGATACAACAAATTTAAGTGTATGAATTTACTTGGATCCTGATTGAATACTGCTTGGATGTTTGTTGGTATTAAAGATTATGGAATGTTTAATGTGACAGTAGTTTTTTTTTTTAAGATTTTATTTATTTGAGAGAGAGAGAATGAGAGAGAGCATGAGAGGGAGGAGGGTCAGAGGGAGAAGCAGGCCCCCGGCTGAGCAGGGAGCCCGATGCGGGACTCGATGCCGGGACTCGATGCCGGGACTCCAGGGTCATGACCTGAGCGGAAGGCAGTCGCTTAACCAACTGAGCCACCCAGGCGCCCTAATGTGACAGTAGTTTTCTGGTTACATATTTTCAAAGAGTCCTTTAGGCGAGATACTAAAATGTTTAAAGGTAAGATGATATGATATATCTGGGATTTGTTTCAAAATCATTCCTTCAAGGGGAGTGGGGAGGGGTAATGATTAGGGGATTAGATGAAATACAATTGGCAATGATTGATTGTTGAAACTGGGGAATGGATAGGTTGCGGTTTATACAGGTCTCTCTAATATTTGAGACTTTTCTGTAATAAAAAGCGGAAGAAAAATTCTACCCATTAAAGAAGCACCAGGGCACAGCGTTTTACAGGTTACCCAAATATTGCAGGATGGGTGATCCTTATGCGGACTATTCCAGGGAATAAAAGTGTTTCCAGATTCCCTTTGGAGGGCTTTTACAACCTGATATCAAAATCATACTAGGACAGGCTAAGAAAGGAAAAATACTAGCCAATCTCATGAATGCATATTTTAAAAATCCCAAATAAAATACACACTAATCTAGTAGTGCATTTAAAAAAAAATCACAACCAAGTAGCATTTATTCCAGGAATAGGGGTTCAGTTTAACATTAAGAATCTAATGTGGGGCGCCTGGGTGGCTCAGTTAAGCGTCTGCATTCAGCTCAGGTCATGATCCCTGGCTCCTGGGATCAAGCCCCGCTTCGGGCTCCCTGCTTCTCCCTCTCCTTCTGCCTCCTCCTCCCTGCTCATGCTCTCTCATATAAATAAATGAAATCTTTAAAAAAGTAATCTAGGGCGCCTGGGTGGCTCAGTTGGTTAAGCGACTGCCTTCGGCTCAGGTCATGATCCTGGAGTCCCGGGATCGAGTCCCACATCGGGCTCCCTGCTCAGCAGGGAGTCTGCTTCTCCCTCTGACCCTCCCCCCTCTCATGCTCGCTCTCTCTCTCATTCTCTCTCTCAAATAAATAAATAAATAAATAAGTAATCTAATGTAATTAACTATATTAATGAACTAAAGGAAAGTAAAATCATATGATCATCTCAATAGATTCTTAAAAGAGCATTTGACAGAATTTGCCACTCATTATTTAAAAAAGCTAGAACACTTGGAATAGAAGGGAACTTCTTTTTTAAGTGGAGCTTGTCAATAAGGATGTTTAGTGGCCAAGAACAGTCAAGACCATTTTGGAGCGCATTGCTTTATCAAATGTTAAGCTGCTATAAAGCTGTATTAGATATTTTTATTTTATTTTTTTATTTATTTGACAGAGAGAGCACAAGTAGGCAGAGCAGCAGGCAGAGGGAAAGGGAGAAGCAGGCTCTCTGCTGAGCAGGGAGCCCGATGCCGGGCTCGATCCCAGGACCCTGGGATCATGACCTGAGCCGAAGGCCACCGCTTAACCGACTAAGCCACCCAGGCGCCCCTATTATAAAGCTGTATTAATTAAAACAGGTATTGGTATCAGGATAGTTGGATAACCAGTGTTAAATAGTTAAAAAATCAAAAAATAAGGAGTCCAGTAACATGCCCTCATATTTGAATTTGGTAGATGACAGGTGGCATTACAAATCAGTGGGGCAAAGACCCGATTTTCAGTTGTTGTGGATAGTTGGCTAACCTTATAGAAAGCAAGAAAATAATAGATCTATACCTCATACCATATACAAAAAATTAATTGTCAAGGTCAAACTGTAAAGCTTAAAGAATACTAGAAGTATTTCTATGAAAATGGGGTAGAGAAGTATTCATACAAACAAACAGCATAAAGGAAAGATAATTTGGACACATTAAACACTTTAGTATGATAAAAGATAATATAAAGTAATAAGATAAACCACAGGTGGAAGAAAATATTTTCAATGAAATAACTGACAGATTAATATGCAAAATATATGAGGAACCACAAATCACTATGCAGACACTTCATTAGAAAAATGATGAGGGGATTTGAATAGACATTTCACAGAGGAGGAAAACTGAAAGGCCAATAAATATCTGGAGTGGTGCTCACTATCATTGGTAATTAGGGAAATGCAAGTTATTAAACCAATGATAAGAGGCCATCAGACTGGCATAATTTATGATCAGTTATTTGATGATAATGGAGAACTGCATGCTACTGGTGGAGTATTAAGCTGGTATAACATTTTGGAGAGCAGTTTGGCCACACCTAGTAAGGTTGAAGAGATACATTTCTTGCCATGTGGCAATTCCATCCGTAGGTGTCTGCCCTATATATGAATGTGTGTATGACATTTATGACATGTATTCATGTATATACACCTATACACGTAACAAAATTTTTTAAAAAAATGATGCTCACTCTAATACTATAGTACTGGAAAAAGTAATAACAGCTGTCCTTGATAGGAAAAGGGATAAATTACGGTTGAGACAATTATTGTTTGTCTCTCCAGAGAAAGCCATTGTTAATAATTATACATTTCCTGCCAGACTTTACTAGCTTTTTTACAGTGCATAATTACTATGTATGGCTTTTTAATGATAAGAAATAGTAAAAGAAATGGTTTAACTTTCTTTTGATATATAGGATCAGATTAATGATTAATCACTTTGGTGATTAGGGAAAGTTCTTTTGCCTCAGGATATCAGTCTTATATCCTGTATCTAAAATTCAATACATATTCTCTTTAGGTCCCTTATTCTTACGGTTCTTGAAAAATGCAGGTACTTCTGAGAGAGAAATAGATAAACTTGTTCATGTAGGGTAGCGAGGTTTTATCAGATTTATGTATTCTTCAAGTTGGGATAGTTTTGGAGAGGGAGTTAGCATTTATGGAATTTACTTTGTACTAGGTCCCATATGTTAGGTTTTACAGTTTATTTACTGGACATTTATAGAGTACCCCATCTGTATAAGCCATTGAACTAGATACTTAAAAAGGATGGACTTGAAGAGAACAAGAATGTTTAGAGGAGGAACATTGAAGGAAGAACAGTTATCTTTCACACTTAATAACTGTGCCTCAGTCTAATTTAGAAGATTACATTAAAATAAGTATTAGACAACTGTGATGAAGATATGTAAGGAGCGTTTGCTGATTATTCATACTAATAAAGATGATGCAAGACTGTCCAATTTCAACATCTCACTCTCCTTTCTGGTTTTCCAGAGGAAATGGATAGTATTACTATGAAGATAGTTGTATGCAAAAGCTGAGCTGGTTTATCCCAGATTGATACTTTCCATAAGGCTGGTATTAGCTGTTTTGATTGGAAAGATCCTTAGTTCTTAGGCTAAGTAAAGATTCTGTTTATAAGATTATACTCATTCAGTAAACTCTTTTGTGCCTATATTATAAACTGACCCTGGGGAACCTTGGAGGTCCTTCTTGGTGACTTTATCAAGAGCAGTTTTGAGAGAGTGGTGGATCAGACACAAAAAAAGGCCCTAATAGCATGGGTTAAAGTGAGAAAGGAAAAACAATATATATTCTACTCTTTGGAGGGCTTTGCTGTAAAGGGGGGGGCAGGGAAATAGGTCAGTACCTGCTGGGGGACAAGAGCTCAGGTGTTTTTTTCTTCTTAAGATAGATGACATTAAGTCATGTTTGTGTATTATATTTGTGTATTATCACATTAGAGAGGGAGAAGTTGATGGTGCTGGATAGAGTGGAGAAAACTGATGAGTTAAGGTCATGAAGAGCTGAGAGAAGATGCGATCTGGAACACCAGGGGGAGATTGATCTTACGCGTGAATAGGGATACTTCTCCCATTCTGGTGACTCTACTCATTGCTGTCTATTTGGACAGTTTTAATGGTTTGAACGTTAAGTTTTCTAGTGAATCACAATCTGCTTGCTTAGTTTTAATATTCAAGTATTTAAAGACCATGATTATTTCTATCTGAATTTTTAGGTTACACTTCTTAAATTAATCCCTTTGGTTCTTCCTCCCTTTCCAAAGGTTCTGGTCATACTACATTACTCAGTGACCTTGTAATATAGTATGCTTTTTTAATCCTTTTTGACCTTTTGTCACCTATGATTATTCTGCCTGGAAGACTCTATTTTCCTGTCACCATTATACTCATCTTTTAAGGCCCAGGTGAAACATTGAGTGCTTTGTGAAAAATTTTCTCACCCATGTAGGAGTCAGCTACCTTCTATTGTGCCATCACATAAGCATGCGTTTCACTAATGTCACTGGATTTCAGTTCCTCATTTGTGTATCTGGCTCTACAGTGAACTCTCTGAGGTCAGAGATTATGTTTCTATGTGTTCAGCACTTAATATGGTACTTAGACGGTATTAGATACACAGGCAATGCTTAATAAAGGAAAACGATTCCTTAAAAAAAAAATCCCTAAAAGTTTTTGATTATATGTGATAATTCCTTTACCCTTCTGGTCATCTTTAAATATGCCGCTCAGAGCTGACCCTTATACTTTAAATAATGCCTGACTAGTGAAGAGTGTAATGGGGTGTACTATCTCTCCATCTGGATGCTAAATTCTTCACACTGCTAAAGATTGTTAGCTCTGCTCATACTGAATTTATCAGCAGCAAAACTGGCTTATTTGTTATTGGCATGAACTGCTGTCAAACCATCTTCCTCGTCACATGTATTTGCCACAAAATTTTTAAGCTTGAAGATAACT